>NC_063177.1:28255843-28561432 GCF_023159225.1 Perognathus longimembris pacificus
AGACTGGCCATTGCAACAGTTTTCCCAGTACTCACAGTTCAACATTACCCCTAAATAAAAAGGCCAAGAGGCGCTTCTTGGGGAAAGCATGATCTTCTTGGAGAACTAGTGTTGGAGGCATGACTCAGCCATGTTGCTCCAGCCCAGAGTTCAAATTCCCATACCTCTAAAAAATAAAGACCACCACCAGACTAGGCCTAGATTACAGAATAACAGGTCCTTCTGAGCTTCCCTATGGGTCCTTAGGTAATGGTAAAAGAAAAACCAGGATGACTCTTCCAAAGACCCTTTATAAAACCAACCAAAAGCCAGGCGCTGGTGGCTCACGCCTGCAATCCTGGCTACTCAAGAGACTAAGATCTAAGGATTGTGGTTCAAAGCCAGCCCAGGCATGAAAGCCTGTGAGTCTTAAGTCTGCTAAAACTACCAAAAAAAAAAAAAAAAAAACAGGGCTGGGAATTTGGTTTAGTGGTAGAGTGCTTGCCTAGCATGCATGAAGCCCTCAGTACCAATTCCTCAGTACCACATACACAGAAAAATCCAGAAGTGGCACTGTGGCTCAAGTGGTAAAGCACTAGCCTTGAGAACAGAGAGGCTCAAGGACAGAGCCCAGGCCCTGAGTTCAAGCTCCAGGACTAGCAAAAACAAAACAAAATAAAACAAAACAAAAAATCCAGAAGTGGAGCTCTGGCTCAAGTGATAGAGTACTAGCCTTGAGCAGAAGCTCAGGGACAGCACTCAGGCCAAGAGTTCAAGCCCCAGGACTGGCACACACACACAAAAAAAATTAACAAATTTTCCTGGTGGCTCAGTATATCTCTGTACTATAACCAATGGTGACAGTGTAACTTCTCAGCTTTAATTCAAAGCTTTGGGTATTTATTTGCCCAAATACTTGTCTTCTTCCAGTGCCTTCTTTTTCTCACTATTCTTTGCCTTCTCTCGATATGTTAACACGTGCAGGATACAGCTCTTGGTCTAAGGCCATCACTAGAAACACAATTTCACCTCAGAAGAGAATGCAAAGGTCTTGAAATATAAAGCTATGAATCTTACAAGCAGGACCTGAGACTACTATCCTTCATTCATTTTCTTTTTTTGTTTAAATTTACTTTACACTTTCATTCATTCATTCATTCCCTGCTTTTTTTTTTTTTTTCCTGTGAGTGAATGCTTTCTATGCGCTAGATTCCAAACTTTGAGGACAAAGAGCTAGTGGGCCTGGAGATCCAGGTCTATAAAGATTTCCACAAGGCTGGGAATATGGCCTAGTGGTAGAGTGCTTGCCTCGTATACATGAAGCCCTGGGTTCGAGTCCTCAGCACCACATATATAGAAAAAGCCAGAAGTGGTGCTGTGGCTCAAGTGGCAGAGTGCTAGCCCTGAGTAAGAAAAGAAGCCAGGGACAGTGCTCAGGCCCTGAGTTCAAGCCCCAGGACTGGCAAAAAAAAAAAAAATCATTATTTCTGGGGATATGGCCTAGTGGCAAGAGAGCTTGCCTCATATACATCAGGCCCTGGGTTCGATTCCCCAGCACCACATATACAGAAAACAGCCAGAAGTGGCGCTGTGGCTCAAGTGGCAGAGTGCTAGCCTTGAGCAAAAAGGAAGCCAGGGACAGTGCTCAGGCCCTGAGTCAAAGGCCCAGGACTGGCCAAAAAAAAAAAAAAAAAGATTTCCACAGATCACTGTAATGGAAGCTTGGCCTGTGTCTGATGATTCCCTTAGGGCCATCATGTGTGCTTTCAGGGTAGCCAGTGCCAGACCGCCAGCTTTCTTAGCTCCCAAACTTAGAACTAGCTTCAATATCTCCCTTTTCCTGGCCCCATACATCTACCAGCTGCCAGATTCTGTTACTGTCTCTGTTAGCTTTATCATATTCTCAATCCACTACCAAGGGCCTCTGCCTGTGTCTTAGATACAGCCTGAAAGTCGGTGCAGGAGCCTCCTAGCCTAGCCCTTCCTTCCCTTCCCTCTTCCAGGGCCTTGACTGTTATGTCCCATTGTTAGGCACTGCTTCCTATATCCCCTGCCCTCCATGCTGTAAGGTCCATCTGCCTTACAATGAACTATGTAGACATCATCAAATATTCTGCCAGTAATAAGGAAAACTCCAGCACCAGCTTAAGTGTTCTCCTTCCCACATAACTTTTCTCTTCTTCTGCCCTCTGTCTTTTTGGGATAAATACCTTCTTTTTTTTTTTAATCAGTTGTGAGGCTTGAACCCAGGGCACTGTCCCTGAGCTTTTCAGCTCAAGGCTAGTGCTTTTCCATTTTAAGCTGTAGTTCCACTTCCAGTTTTCTGGATTGGAGATAAGAATCTCTTGGACTTTGCTGCCTGGGCTGGCTTTGAATTAAGATCCTCAGATCTCAGCCTCCTGAGTAGCTAGGATTACAGGTGTGAGTCAGCAGCGCCCAGCTTGGTAAACACTTCTTATAGCTCCTGCAGCCCAGAATATCACACTGCCTTTTCTTTTCCTATAAATCCAATTCTTATCTATTCCTGTAATACCAACTCCTGTGTCTTCATTTCTAGGTGTCTTTCCTGATTCCTGCACTTGGATGAGGTCTCTCCCCTTCCTCCACACTTGTCATGACCTGGGTCTCATTCCACTGTCATAACAGCCATTGGCATGCATTGCCTCTTTCCCACAAGGTTATTAGCTTCCTGCTTACTCTGAGCTCTTCTAGTTGGCAAATGGTAACAAGCCAGTTCACAATGAATGTTTAATAAATATTTATTGGGCGAATGCGTGAATAGTAAGTACTGGGAACACACTGGATACTGTATATGTTTCTCTGGATTTTTTTTTTCTCTCCCGTTTCCTAGTGGAGCTCTTCTGTTTTCAACCTGATTATCTTTCCGGAAACGTTCCCTGTTGCTCCCTCCGTGGGCCCCTCCTCACCACACTCTCCGCAAGTGGGAGAATCAGGAACCTCCCTTGACCTTCAATGACCTCTCTCCTCCCATTTCTCCACGTGCAGGCTCAGAGGAGGAGCTGGAGGAGCTGTGTGAACAGGCTGTGTGAGATGTTCCAGCCAATTCAGAGTGTGCTTTGGATGACTCAGGGCCCTACCTGGCGCAGAGTCTTGTTCCTGGGAGAAGAAAGGACCTCAGCAAGCAGCCTCTTTTTGCCATACTTCCTGGAACCATTGGAAGAAGAGTGGGGATGGTGGGTGGTGGGAAGTGCTGTTTCCTGCTCCCTGTTCCAAAACTGGTCTGCAGAACATACTTGCAGTGCAGCAAGTCTGTGCCCATCCACGCAACCAGCTTCTACCTGTGTGCATTTGTGAGCTGGATCCCTGAAGGCTGAGTTTTTTGAGGGCAGGAAGCTAGGTGTGAGTAGCTAGGTTTTATAAAGGTGCTGCTCCTACCTCCTAACCCCCAGGCATGACTTCCTGGTTTGCCTCATATTCATTCCAGCCAGTGGGGTCATTTGAATACATGTCCCTTCTCACTTCCTTCCATGGGTGAGCTGCACATACTAGCTTTGGCTCTGCCTTGCTAAGGCTGCTGTATCAGGAGTAACCCCCATTCAGGCTCTCTTGTTTTCCTTTTTTTGTACAAGGACCAGCCTGTGGCAAAGGTTGACACCTTTAAAAAGTGGAGCTCTCTGCACCTTCTCCAGGTAATGCCTGTCCTGGTGCACGGAGGAGGATGGTTTCCCCTTCTTGTTCTTCAGTTGTCAGCTTCATGATACTAAGTCAGACAGGAGACTCTGGAAAGCCAAGATGTGAAGTTCTATCCTTGCAGTGGGGACCCAAATCTTGACAAATTTAGGACGAAGCCTTTGATCTTCAAGGTCCTTGTCACTCCAGCAGCCCCACTTCCTCTAAGGCAGGGAGAAAGGAGAGTGGGAATAACCCTTTCTTGATGATCAGCTGTCCTAAAAGTCCCAAAGGAAGCAGAAAGATGATCCTTTCTGGGGGAAAAAAAACAAGGAGGATGGAATGAAAATGGCAAAGGTAAAACTACAGCTGAGCAAGGACAACAGAGGTTTGTTCTCCCTCAGAGCAGGGATGAGAGACAGCAAAGTGTGGCTCCTTGGCTTTGCAGGATCCACGGGCCCAGCTCCCTAGTGTAAGCCATACAAACCAGGAACCCAATAGAAGCTGTGCACACCCAGGGGGTTTGGAACAGGAAGTTGTCCTGGGCAGCTTGCACCAAGTGTGCACCATGTGAGGGGCCTCTTTCAGCCCTTTGCCCCAGGGCACCTTGACCACTGCTAGCCCCTCAGGCATTATCTTTGCCTGGAATGTGAATGTGGGGGCAAGGTGGGCACAGGCCTTTACTTGAGAACCTTCTTCCCTCAAAGTTAGTGGGGAGACTAGCATCTAGGCACCCACATGGGTATTTATATCTGAACCAGACAGAAAGATGCTTGAATCAGGCACTATGTTGAGAAATGTATTTATTTGCTAATATATTTATCCATACATATGGTCTTATCCTGTGGTTTGTTTTGTCATAACTCAATCAGGACAATTTCATCTTTCTACACTGACATAGTTTTTTTTTTATATCAGAGGCGAGTCTTGGGTTTACAAAAAAAGATGGAATATAGGCTTGGTGATAAAACTGCGGTTTAGCTGGGTGCCAGTGGCTCAAGCCTATAATCCTAGCTACTCAGGAGGCTGAGATCTAAGGATTGTGGTTGGAAGACAGCCCAGGCAGGAAAGTCTGTGAGACTTTTATCTCTAATTAACCAGTAGAAAACTGGAAGTGGAGCTGTGTCTCAAAGTGGTAGAGCACTAGCCTTGAGCACAAAAGCTCAGTGACAGTGCCCAGGCCTTGAGTTCAAGCCCTACAACCAACAAAACAAAACAAAAACAAAGATAGCACAGAGTGAAAATGTGTTCCAAAGTATAAAGTTTGGTGATCAAAAACATCCAAATCCCTGCTGGGAATGTGGTAGAATGTTTGCCTAGCATGCATGAAGCCCTGGGTTTGATTCCTCATGGCGCTGTGGCTCAAGTGGTAGAGCACAAACCTGGAGCACTGAGAGGCTCAGGGACAGTGCCTAGGCCCTGAGTTTAAGCCCTAGGGCGGCAAAAAAAAAAAAAAATTAATCCCAATCCCAGATTTCATCTGAACATACCAATAGATTGCCAACCCGAAGCAGGCCTGCCTTGAAGAAAAGGTTTCCACCAGGAGACAGGCTAGACAGAACAGGGGCTGAAGGTTCCTATCCCAGGGCTCTGGTGCAAATACACACAAATGACCGTGGTGCTTTGCCCGCGGGGCGGCTGTGCTACCTCCACACTGCACAGCATCTGCACACTGCACACAGACTATTTGGTAAGGGTGCTGGCTGTCTGGTGCCCAGTTTTGAAGGAGAGCAAGGTGTTCCACCTCCCATAGGGTGCAATGGAGGGGGGACAAAAAGCATAAAGCCACCTAATCGACGGGTCAAGCGAGGGCATAATATTTTAAAAGAAAAGCTAGACTCGCATGGGGAAATGCTCGGTGGATAGGGATCCGTGCCCAGCGGCCTACATCAAATGGCGTGCGACGGGACTCAGGCTCCCGCCACTGGCTAGGGCGCCCGGCCTCCCGCGCAGGCGCACGGCACCGCGCCGCGCCGCGCCGCGCCGCCCCGCCCTCAAGGACCCACGGGCTGTCCCAGCCTCGCCCGCGCGGGCCCAGGTGGCGCCGGCTCGCCGGCCCGCCAGGTGGCTGCAGGCCGCCCCGCCCACATGGCCTGCGGGAGAAACCATCTCCTCAGGCGCGGGGGGGGGGGGGGAGGGAGGAGGAGAGGGACGCATCTCTGAACCGGAAGCGGAAGTTAAGACACCAGAAGCGGCGGGCATCCTGGGTAATCGGCTGTTTACTTCCGGCGGTGTGTGACTCGGGCTGCAGCTGTCTCTCTCCTCACTGAAGATGGCCCTCGAGACGGTGCCGAAGGACCTGCGGCATCTGCGGGCGTGTCTGCTGTGTTCGCTGGTCAAGGTACCCGAGGATCTGGCTAGAGGGGCGAGAGGGAGAGGAGAGGAGGAGGAAACGGGGTAGAGCTGGGCTGGGGCGGGGGAGGAGATAATGAAGGACCGCAGCCGGGCGCTGGGGGCTTATGCCTGTAATCCAAGCTACTTGAATCTTAGATCTGAGCATCGCGGTACGAAGCCACCCCGGGCGGGGAAGTCCGCAAGACTCTTACTTCCAATTAAACATTTTAAAAAATCCAGAAATGAAGCTGTGGCTCAAGTGGTAGAGCGCCAGCCTTGAGCAAAAGAAACTCAGGGACAGCGCCCAGGCCCTGAGTTCAAGCCCCAGGACCAGCAGGCTAAACAGTAATAAAATAGCAATAAAGGACCAGGACTCCAGGAACTGTCAAGGGAGTGGTGGGGACCTGGAAAACCTTTGTTTAATGCGCAGGAACGCGAGTAGATCTCCCGGATGTCCCTATTTGCCTTTAAATCCTCAGCTCTTAGGTCGGTCAGGCTCATCAATGGACCTTAGAACCGAGAGACTTAAGTTAAAGGCAATGAGGATCTGCCTGACCCTAAGGACACTAGAGTAGATTAGGGGTTGGAGGCATGGCTTATAGGTCGTAGAGCGCCAGCCAGTGAGCAAAACCAAGCCTCAGATACCAACTTCCAGCCCCCGGTATTAAATCGAAAAAAAGAAAGAAGGAAAGGAACAGAAGAAACAAAGAGAGGAGGGACGAGAGGAGGGAATTGGGAATGGAACTTTGGGAGCAGTGGGTGAGCCCTTGATGAAATCATTACCTAGAGAACCAAGAAACTGGTGCTGAGAAGCTTTTTCATCTCTCCTTTTTTTCCCCTTTAATTTCCCTTCTCAGACCATAGACCAGTTTGAATATGATGGATGTGATAATTGTGATGCATATCTACAAATGAAGGGTAACAGAGAAATGGTATATGACTGCACCAGCTCTTCCTTTGATGGGTAAGCCCCTTCTCATTCATTCATTCATTCATCCATCCATTTCTGTGTTATCCCCACCCTCACCCCATCCCTAGGAACTAAATGTGGGACAGGCATTTAATTTAAGGCCATAATCCTGGTTGTTTCAAAGGTTTTAACATGAGAAAAAAAAAGAAAGTTAAAAATGTGTGCCTGTGCTGAGTCTAAAGCTCAAGGCTGCCTCTCTACCACTCAAGCCACAGCTTCACTTCCAGCTCTTTTCTGGTTAATTGGACAAATGTCTCATGGATTTTCATTTCCCGAGTGGCTTCAAACTATGACCCTCAGATCTCAGCCTCCTGAGTCGCTAGGATTACAGGCATGAGTCATTGGTACCCGGTTAAAAAAATTTTTTAAATGGTTTAAAATGTTGTTGTTTAATGGTTAAATGGTTTAAAATGCTGGGATTGAACCCATGATCTTACGCAATTAGGCAAGTGCTTTATCACTGAGTTATGAGGGTGGGGATATGGCCTAGTGGCAAGAGTGCTTGCCTTTGTCACTGAGTTGTGCCCCAAGCCCAGTGTCACATATCTTTGTATTTTTTCCATTGCTAGGGTTTGAACTAGGGAGTGCTCTCAACCACTTGAAGAGCCTAAGCACTGATGTCATGTATTTGTGAGTTTGGTGTCTATTCATTTTTGCCCTACTTTTTTTTTGTTATTGTTGAGTTGTAGGAATTACATGTTATAGAGCACATTCGGTTTTAAACAATAGGCAAATTAAATGCAGAAAGGTCAGGTTAGGATAGATGATCTGGGCCAGAAGTGGAAGAGGTAGCGTCCTTTCTTCTTTCCTTTTTGTACTTGGTCCTTGGCACTAAAACTCAGGGCCAGTGCTATCTCTAAGCATTTTTTTTCTCTCAAGGCTGTCACTCTACCCTTTGAGCCACAGCTCCACTTCTGGCTTTCTGGTGGTTAGAGATAAGAGTTTCATGGACTTTCCTGCTGGGTTGGCTTTGAAATGTGATCCTCAGATCTCAGCCTCCTGAGTAGCTAAGATCACAGGCATGAGCCACCTACAGCCAGCACATTCTTTCTTCTTAAAGGACTAGGATCTTTAGGAAAGTTGAAGTGATATAGAAATAACATTCCAAAAATAGAAAGAATATTCCAGCTGGGCATAAGTAGCTCACACCTGAGGATCACACTTTGAAGCCAGTCTCAGGCAGGAAAGCCTGTGAGAGTCCAGTTAACCACCTGAAAGCTGGAAGTGGAGCTGTGGCTCAAGTTGGTAGAATGCTAGCCTCAAGCACAAAAGCTCCACATAAAATGAAGAATCTTTATTCACTAGTTCTGGGTCAGCCCCTTCCCAGCATTAGGCCTATTTTCCAGTAGAGATTCAGGACCTGGCTTTCTCCTAGGATTCCTCTCCCAGATACTTTGGCTTGATGAGCAGCTTCCTTCCTTTCTGGCAGAGGAGACTCATGCTCACCCCCTGTTTATTTCCCTCCCTAGAATCATTGCAATGATGAGTCCAGAGGACAGCTGGGTCTCCAAGTGGCAGCGAGTCAGTAAGTATTTCCCTTTGGGGCTGGGGATATGGCCTAGTGGCAAGAGCGCTTGCCTCATATACTTGAAGCCCTGGGTTCGATTCCCCAGCACCACATATACAGAAAATGGCCAGAAGTGGTGCTGTGACTCAAGTGGCAGAGTGTTAGCCTTGAGCAAAAAGAAGCCAGGGACAGTGCTCAGGCCCTGAGTCCAAGGCCCAGGACTGGCCAAAAAAAAAAAAGTATTTCCCTTTGTCCTTTTCCTGGCCTACAGCAGAATGTGTGGCCTTAGTGTGGGAAAGATGAGACTGGAGGACAGATGAGGAAGCATTGTCCTGTGCCGTCACCAGAAGGGGCGTGAACAGCACTTCTTTCATTTTAGCGTAGAGCCTCCATTGGGTCGTCTTTAGCCTTAGATCACTCCTGCTGTATTCTCCCTTCTTTTTTTTTTCCTTAGGTAACTTTAAGCCGGGTGTGTATGCTGTGTCAGTCACTGGTCGTCTGCCCCAAGGTAACAATCATACTAATTTCTATTTATTTTACCAAGCTCTACAGAACTACTGTTTTCAGTGAGTTAATGCCATTCCTCACAACTTGCATGAGGTTCTACATTTTACAGATGAGGGAACTGAGCTACAGAGAGGTTATAAGTAACTTGGCCCAGGAATTCTGGCTCTAGAACCTCACTGGGGTTGGGGTACTGGGGCTTGAACTCAGAGATAGGGTATTCTTCCCTTAGCTTTTTTGCTCAAGCCTGTCACTCTACCACTTGAACCACATTGTTACTTCCTTCTAATGCCAGTCCTGCGACTTGAACTCTGGGCCTAAGTTTCTTTTTTTTTTGCCAATCCTGGGCTTGGACTCGGGGCCTGAGCACTGTCCCTGGCTTCTTTTTGCTCAAGGCTAGCACTCTGCCACTTGGGCCACAGCGCCACTTCTGGCAATTTTCTATATATGTGGTGCTGGGGAATTGAACCCAAGGCTTCATAGGAAGCAAGCACAAGGCAAGCACTTTTGCCACTAGGCCATATTCCCAGCCATTGGCCTAAGTTTCTTTGGTTCAAGGCTAGCGCTCTTAAGCCATAGCACCACTTCCGGCTTTTTAGTAGTTAATTGGAAATAAGACTCACAGACTTTTCTGCCTGGGCTGGCTTCAGCCCGTGATCCTTAGATCTCAGCTTCCTGATTAGCTAGGATTACAGGTGTGAGCCACTGGCACCTGGCTGACTCCAGTATTCTTAAAGTCCTTCAAGGTGGCAGGGCCTTTTTTATCCTTCAGAAACTTATCTCATGGAGCTGTTTCTTTTCCTGTTACAGGAATTGTACGGGAGCTAAAAAGTCGAGGAGTGGCCTACAAATCCAGAGACACTGCTATAAAGACCTAGCAGGATGTAGGACTGCCAGCGCCTTTGCTATCCACCTTCTGTCCCTGCTTTGGTTTTTGTCATGGAATCCGAACAGGCAGAACTTCAAAATCCCTGCACTTCAACTCAGAGACTGTTAAAAAGAACAGCAGATCCTATTCTTGGGCCTTGGACTACTGGTAGAGTGGGAGCGCTTGGTCTGGTGGATTCTCATGGACTGAGTTGAAGGGAGATACTGTTTTTTCTAATTGTTGAAGGGCTGTCTGTATGCTTGCCCATGGGTAGAATGCCAATAAATATGAACTCTTGGAAAATTCTTAAAGCCATAACACATGCCTTGCCTCACGCTCCCTTTCGCCCAGTTCCAACAAGGGTTCCTTTGCCCTATAATCACCATGCCAGCATGAGAGAGGCCTTTCTATCCCTGTGGCCTGATTGTGGTTCCATAGCAACTAAAAGTGGTCTTGTGGCACGGTAGTCCCTGGTTGTGGTGGTCTGGTGGCCTCTAGTGGTCGTAGCCTTTTGTACCCTATGTCTCTTGACCCTGTTTAGTACTTTTCCCCCCTGCTCTTTATATACTTCTGGCCGTCTCACCTATAGTTTACATTCCTCTAACTGGAGACGTTAAGGTGTTGAGTGGCTGATGGGTCTTGGTCTGAGTTTGAGCTTCTGTAGGAAGTGAGCCCTTGTTCATCTTCTGGCCTAGTAGGGAGCCTTAAGTCATGTCATTGACCTTGACCGTGTCCCATTGACGATGTCACATTATTTTAGAATAAAAAGTGACCATTAGGGCTGGGAATATGGCCTAGTGACAAGAGTGCTTGCCTCATAAGCATGAAGCCCTGGGCTTGATTCCCCAGCACCACATATCCAGAAAATGGCTAGGAGTGGCACTGTGGCTCAAGTGGCAGAGTGCTAGCCTTGAGCAAAAAGCCAGGGACAGTGCTCAGGCTCTAGAGGAGTCCAAGGCCCAGGACTGGCAAAAAAATAAGTAAAATTAAATAATGTAATTTCTCTTTTTTTTAAAAAAGTGACCATTAAATTTGTGTAGAAGTCCTGTTAGTATCTCCATGATTTAATTTATTTGTTTATTTTATTGTTGTCCAAGGCTGGAACTGGAGCTTGGTATCTGATGCTTTTGCTCATTGGCTGGTGTTCTACCACCTGAGCACCCAGGCCTGGGCCCTGTCCCTAAGCTTCATTTGCTTAAGGCTACCACCCTACCACTTGAGCCACAGCTCCACTTCTGGCTTTTTTAGTAGTTTATTAGAGATAAGAGTCTAGCTTCAGACTGCAATCCTCAACTCCCAGCCTCCTGAGTAACAATTATAGGCATGAACCACCCAGTACCTGACAGCATCTTCATTTTATTTCTCCTAAATTCTCCATCTGTAAAATAGGATTGATTCTACCTGGCCTATTTACCTCTGGATTGTTGTATTTAGAAATAAAGTGATGGGAACAGTCCTGTTAAATAAGTCAAAGGACCAGACATGGCACACTCCTGTAACCCTGACACTTTGGTGGCTGAGGCCAGAAGATCATTAGTTCAAAGCCAATCTGGTCAAGCTGTATAGCAAGACTTTATCTCAAAACAAAACAAACAAACAAAAAAAAACCTTACAAAAGGGATTGGGAATGTGGCTCAAGTGGTAGCTCATTTGCCTAACATGTGAGGTCCTGGATTCAATCCTTAGTATCACACACGCACACAAAAAACTTAGTGTTCATTCTTCAATAATACCCAGTCAGGGCAGTGGGGGGGGGGGGGGCGGGTAGCGGGGGTTGGCGGGAGACGGGCATAACCAGAACTAGTGAGCTCTGAGAAGCTCCCAGAGGTTCCTGTCTGGGCTCTGTCTCTGCCACCTGGTGTTGCTAGTGAGTCAGTTGCCTGTGCCTGAAGGATGGAAAGAGGTGCTGTCTCCCCTGCCTTTGTCTCCCCTATTCCTGCCTTGCCCTCTTCTAGGCCCGTAGCATGAAAACTGGGACTGGCCAGTTGTCCATTCAAACAGGAATCATTTTTTCTGGGACTATCAACCCCTGAGGAAGGAGTATCAATCTGTAAGCCTTGGTCAGCAGCTCCAACAACTCCATTAGTCTAGAGCTAAGTTTTCTGGAGGGAAGAAGGAGGCCTTTCCAGGAGTGCCTAGACTGGGCAAGCCAACACCCAAACTTTCACTGGCTTTGTGAAAAACTCCCCTGGAAAGTCCCAGCTGCTGTCCTATGTGTCTGACCCGGACGTGGTTGCTTGGTGAGAATGGAAACAGTTGTGGGGAGGGGGGAGACCAGAGGAGCTGCACAAATAACCACAGCCCCACACTTAGCTGCGTCTTAACTGTCAACTTCTCCAGAAGCAAAAGACAAAGCTACTGATGGTTGTGGGGGGCGGGGGAGAGGGGGCTTGTTGCAGCCCCTTTGCCTTGGGAGGTGCTTGGAAATCCATTTCTTGCCATGTTTCATTCTTGAATCTGCTCAGGTGCCACTCTGCACCCTAGTTAGGCAAACCCATAAAATAGGGACTTGGTTCCAGGTTCTCTGTGGGTGAGCAGGCCTGGGAGGAAGAAGGTCCCCAACCCTGCATTCTAGCCATGAGGGCTCTGTGCTGCCCATTGTGTCTGCCCCATTCTCGCTGCCCAAGGGGCTGAGTCGTTCCAGGGTCTTGTGAGCTCCTCTTGCTGAATAGTTTTATGTCCTTCAGATGGGTAAGTTGCTCCCCACTGTTCAACAGGACAGACTCAATTTAGGCAAGATTAGAAATCAGTGGTAGTAAAGCTGCTACTGTGTCTTTTCTACTCTCTACCAAAAGTGGATGGGGCTAATTGGCAGTGTACTGATAGCTGCAGCCTCCAGCCCAGGCAGGGACTGATCAAGCAAAGGTTGATCAAGCGAAGATCAGGGTGCTCTGGTCTCAGAAAAGCACAGTTTCCCCCAAGAATATTAATTATGGGCCAGCAAGGACCTAAGCTCAAGCTGGGCCCACTAGGATTGGGGACTAATGCCTCATTGTGTGGTCCCTAGTTTGTCCTTCCCGGCCTATCCAGAATCTGATCTCTGTGTTGTATAAAAGAGAAGCAAGGCAGGGTGCTGGTGGCTCACACTTACATCCTAACTACTCAGGAGTCTGAGATCTAAGGATCCTGTTCAAAGTCAACCTAGGCAGAAAAGTCTGTGAGACTATTATTAGCCAACAAAAATCCTAGAAGTAGGATTGTGGCTCAAATCAGTGTCAGCCTTGAGTGATAAAACTGAAGGACAGGCTGGGAATGTGGCCTAGTGGTAGAGTGCTTGCCTAGCATGCATGAAGCCCTGGGTTCAATTGCTCAGTACCAAAAAAAAGCTTGAAGTGGTGCTGTGCCTCAAGCAATTAGAATGCTAGCCTTGAGCAAAAGAAGCTCAAAAGCCCTGAGTTCAAACCCCAGGACTGACAAAACAAACCAAAAAACTGAAGGACAGTTCCAGGTCCTGAATTCAAGGTCCCAGTATCACACACACACAAACATACACACAAAGAAAGCAGGTAGATAATGGCTAGGACAGCCTAAAATGTCTTATTTTGGTAACTTGTTTCATGTTTAGTATTAGTAAAGACTTTACATAGCATTTGGCAGTTCACAAAGGGCTTTGACATTTTGTTTAGCCCTCATAAAACCCCTGAGACAAGTGAACAACCTTATTTAGCAATGAGGAGACAAGCCATGCTTAAGTAGTAGAGCCCCAGACTAAGAAATATATGCCCATTCCAAGTTTAGGGCTGCTGGAACCCCCAAACACAGTAGCCTTGCTTCCTTTGTAACTGCTGCAAAGAGCCACTGTGAAGAATTAGCTTTCTATTCCTTACTGTTCCACAAAGTCAACATGATGTCCCTACACTCCGAGCCACCCTCCTTTTAACACCTCTAGTCCCCAAGTTTAAATTTAGCCAAAAGAAGTGAGGCAGGGAGGGTAATAAGTTAAGGAGAAGTCCTTGAGGCTTACTCAAGGAGCCCCCCAGCAGAGCAAGTGGAATGAGGCCATCCCTTCCTTAGTTCCCCCAGGCTGCATCTTCTATTTCACTCCAACAGTTCAGGGGCACCTTCTGACCTCTACTCATATTTCCCAACTTTTGTGTTTTCCTGCTCCCCATAATCCTCCACTGCAGCCTGATTATGGCAGTATCACACTCCACTAGAACACAGATAGAAACATATATCCAACTAAGGACAGTAGCTGCCTTCCGTTCCTGCTGTCTCTACCCTTCACTAGCCCTGTGACTTATAAGTCACGTTCTCAGCTATAGCTATAATACTAGATGTCAAGGTAGTAGTACCTATGTTAGGATGGAACAGGTTGTAAGGGGCACCAGAAGGGCTTAGTGTGTGTGTGTGTGTGTGTGTGTGTGTGTGTGTGCGCGCTTTGCACTCAGGACCTGGACACTGTCCCTGAGCTTTTTGTGCTCAAGGCTAGCACTCTACTGCTCCACTTAGTTACAGCTCCATCTCTGGCGTTTTGGTGCTTATCTTGGAGTTAAGAGTCTCATGGACTTTCCTGCCTGGGCTGGCTTCCAACCACAATCCTCAGATCTCAGCTTCCTGAGTAGCTAGGCTGTCAGGCATGAGCCACAGGGCTGCCTGGCTAATGTTCTGTTTCTTGATCTGGGTGTTGGTTATGTGAATCAGTCCACTTTCTGAAAATTTGTTACACCTGACTTATTTCACTTTTCTGTTTGTTGGCTTCAAATAAAATTTACTTAAAGGAATAGTTGGTAGTCCCTTTTCTAAAGTAGTTGTGAGAATCAAATACTGTAATAGTTTTGATAAAAAGTATTTTGAGCCCAGCACTTGTAATCCTAACTACTCAAGAGACTGAAGTCTGAGGATTTTGGTTTGAAGCCAGCATGGCAAGGAAAGTCTGTGAGATTTATCTCCAGTAAACTACTCAAAAAAAAATCCAGAAGTAGAGCTGTGGCTCAAGTGGTAAAGTGCTAGCCTTGAGAAAAAAAAAGGGGGGAGGGCTGGGGATATGGCCTAGTGGCAAGAGTGCTTGCCTTGTATACATGAGGCCCTGGGTTCAATTCCCCAGCACCACATATACAGAAAATGGCCAGAAGGGGCGCTGTGGCTCAAGTGGCAGAGTGCTAGCCTTGAGCAAAAAGAAGCCAGGGACAGTGCTCAGGCCCTGAGTTCAAGCCCCAGGACTGGCAAAAAAAAAAAACTCATGGAAAGATGGATGGCAGACCCAAGCCTTAGGACTGACCAAAAGAAAAAAGGAAACATTTTGAGAGCTAAACACTACTGTTTGTAAGGGATTATCATTATCTCCAGTTGACTACATCTAGATAAATTCTAGGTAGGTGTAGCAAGAATTGTATCCCCTTGCATTACTGCACAATGAAGTGTTGCAATGCATCTATCATACATAAATGTATCAAAACAAACAGTTTCCTTCAGGCACCATGACTTGTATTTTAATCTTTCTGTTCTCATTTTTTTTTTTTTTTTTTTTTGGCCAGTCCTGGGGCTTGGTCTCAGGGCCTGAGCACTGTCCCTGGCTTCTTCTTGCTCAAGGCTAGCACTCTGCCACTTGAGCCACAGTGCCACTTCTGGCCGTTTTCTGTATATGTGGTGCTGGGGAATTGAACCCAGGGCCTCATGTATATGAGGCAGGCACTCTTGCCACTAGGCCATATCCCCAGCCCCCTGTTCTCATTATTGAAAGGTTATTTTTATTTTACTTCTTTGTGTATATATGTTGCTGGGAGGCTTAACCTAGGCTCATGCATGTTAAGTAAATGTTCTACCACTGAGGTATAGGTCCAGCCTTATTACTTTTTTTTTTTTTTTTGCCAGTCCTGGGGCTTGAACTCAGGACCTAGGCATTATCTTTGAGCTTCTTTTGCTCAAGGCCCTACATGAGCCACATCTCCAGTTCTGGCTTTGTAGTGATTAACTGGAGATAAGAGTCACATAGAGGGGCTGGAGATATGGCCTAGTGGCAAGAGTGCTTGCCTCGTATACATGAGGCCCTAGGTTCGATTCCCCAGCACCACATATACAGAAAATGGCCAGAAGTGGCGCTGTGGCTCAAGTGGCAGAGTGCTAGCCTTGAGCAAGAAGAAGCCAGGGACAGTGCTCAGGCCCTGAGTCCAAGCCCCAGGACTGGCCCCCCCCCCCCCCAAAAAAAAAAAAAAAGAGTCACATAGACTTTCCTGCCTGGGCTAGCTTTGAACTGTGATCCTCAGATCTCAGCCTCTTTAGTAGGTGCTAGGATTACAGGCGTGAGGCCTCTGCTGGCTGGCTTCCTGACTCTTCCAGGTGGAAGCCTCCATTTGCCCTGCATGGGCTTCCAAGGAAAGCTATTGGGCTTTCAAGTTTTCTGTTGAGAAGGAAGAATACCAAAGGAAGCCAAAGGAAGATGTTTTCCATTTTGAGATCCCAGAGGAGGCCAGACACTGGTAGCTCACGCCTGTAATCCTAGCTACTCAGAAGGCTGAGATCTGAGGATCAAAGGTACAAAGACCCCTCCCGCAGGAAAGCCCCAGAGACTCTTATCTCCAATTAACCATCAGAAAACCGCAAGTGGGGCACTAACCTTGAGCAAGAAAGCTCTGGGACAGCATCTAAGCCCTGAGTTCTAGGCTTTTCTGTCTTTTTACGGCCTATGTACCTCCTTCCTGAAAGCTGGATCCTTGTACTACACAGGGAGCAGCTTCAGAAAGCAGAGTGGAAACATCCAGCTCCTCTCCAAAAGGTACTCCTCCTTCCCCAAACCCTATCCTGGAAAATAAATGGAAGGAAGCGAATACTTTAGTGAACCCCAAAGTGGGGGATTAACTGTCACCTCTTCTCTAGGGGCTTGAATAGCAGAAGGCGGGGGGGAGGGGCAGTGCAAATCCATACTTGGGAAGAAGTCCTGAGAGGAAGGGGGTTCCAGTCACTGAGCAGCTTCTTCCTGGCCCGTGGTCCTAGCAGGGACTGAGAACCCCTCATCGAGGGTGTGTGTGTGTGTGTGTGTGTGTGTGTGTGTGTGTGTGTGTGTGTGTGTGTGTGTGATTAAAAGCCTTGGAACAAGCCAGCTGACACCCACTCAGTACAGGCAAGCAGCAGCACTTTCTCTATGCGCAGCTGAGTGGACTCACTTCCTCAGCCCCGCGCCCCGGAGCAGGGACATGGAGGGTGTCGTCACAGGCTCAGAGGTGGGGCATGGTCCACAAAGCCAGGCCTCTGCTGGAAAAGAGAGGCCATGGAGTTGGGCATGTGCCCAGGGAAAGGCAGTGTCAGGCTGATCTGTTTTTACGGCAGGAGACAATAAGCTTAGATTCCAAGGATCTTCTAGCCTAGGCATCTTCTCCCTACCCTGTTGTAGATACCAGGGGCCAGCAGTGGATCACATGGTGTCCTTGCCAAGAGACTTTGCAGGACTCTCTGGAGTCAGGAATATGAATAGGAAGCATCTCGTGAGCCTGTGCTTATACAGTAATAAAAAATAAACCAGCACGGCAATTTGCAAGCTCAAAAATGGGCCCCTTCCACAGTTGCATTTGATCCTGTAACGTCCTGTCAGCCATTATTACTCCCCTTTCACAGATGAGAACACTGTGTGTGTTGGGCCAGGTGAGGCTGCAGTGGTGTTACAGACCAGCTCCTTTCCCCTCCCCTTGCACGACAGGGCTGTCCTCAGGGTTTCCCTTCAGTTCTGCCCTAGCAGATGGGGCCGGAGCGTCCATACAGGGGCAGGTGTACTTGTATGTGTGTGGGGGGGGGGCGGGGAGCATGTCTTTAGTTTCCTTGAGCTTGCAGGTGGGACTCCTGGAGGTGCAGGTAAACTGATCTGGCACTATGGTCTCTTTGGAAGTGAAGGCCTAGGTTCACCATCTTCAGGTCCTGGGGGGTGGGGGGGCTGCTTGCATTTCTCACCATCATTTGTTCCCAGGCCTCTCACCTCCCCCCTCCAGGAGCCACAAACCCCATGACGTGGCCACTTGGACCTTATTGGTCGACTGGAGAGCATTTGCCCTTATTTGGCCAGGCCAGCTCCTGGGCTGGGCCTCCACCCCCTACCCAGCCCCCACAGGCCTGTCTCTCTCACTTCGTCTTTTTGAGGTTTGGCTCTGGGGCCCAGCAGGCGTCCCTTCAAACGCACTTTCTGGTTGAGTCACTTTTAACGGCTCCAGTGCTGTGAGCTGCTGCTGCTGCTGCTGCTCCTGCCTGGGCCTCCCAGCGTTGGTGGCCCACCCTCCCCCATTTGACTGCTTCTCCAGGCTCTGAAGGAGGGGACTGGGTGGCCCCTGGCCACTGGAGAGATTCTGTGGACCACTTGGTTACCCACTGAGACGCCTCTGCTGCCCTCTCTCCCACAAGCCTGGGGCAGTCCCTCTCACTGCGATTTCCAGCTCCTTTCCCCCTCTTCTCACACTAGGTTTGTGAGGGGAGACAGAACCCCACAAAAGCAGTTCCTTTGGGGGGCATGGGTACTTTTTAAGCTTCCTTGTGGGGGCAGACAGTTGGCTGATTTTTTTCAGGAAGGTGAAACTTAATCTCACTGAGCTTCCGGTTCCTCATTTCTGAAATAGGGATATCACCATTTACCTCACTGGATCAGCAAGCTGACCCAATGAGATTCAGGTAGAATTTGGTTTTCACACCGCTGGGTGCTGCCTGTGGACCCTAATGGGGAAACTCTGAGGCCACACTGGCTCCTGTACAGATCAGTCCCTTCCCACCTCTCACTTGCTTTTCCAGCTAGGCCTGAGGAACCCTACAGGGGACAAAAGGCTCCTTGAAGGCAATAGATAACCCTTTGCCTCTTGTTTCCAGATAAGAAGAGACCTGCTAGAGAGCTCCCTCAGTAGCCACCCTGCTTTCTCTGGTCTTTGAGTCAGCTAGGAAGACCTGCAGCTACCATATGGCTGAGAAGGTTTTAGAACCCCAGTACTGCTTCCTCCTCTCTTCAAGGTCTCTGGACCCCACTGCCCTTGGGGATATTCTAGAGCAAAAGCAGGTCCTTGTGTGGCTGGAGAGATAGGTGGGGAGACAGGGGAATTATACAATTTTTAGCAAATATGAAATAGGCCAGACTCAGAATTTGGGAGCAACTAAAAAAAGCAGTTAGGCTTCCCTCCATTCAAATGCTAAGTTGCCAGGCACTGAAGACCTACCTACTTACCTAAGTAGTGGGCTAGCTATCTAAAACTGCCCTCTCCTTTGAAATGGCACTGAATGGGTAGGGATCTTAAGATGAGAAGCTGATCTGAGGAAAGGAATCCCTAAAGCTTACCTCTTTTTTTTTTTTTTGGCCAGTCCTGGGCCTTGGACTCAGGGCCTGAGCACTGTCCCTGGCTTCCTTTTGCTCAAGGCTAGCACTCCGCCACTTGAGCCACAGCGCCGCTTCTGGCCGTTTTCTGTATATGTGGTGCTGGGGAATCGAACCTAGGGCCTCGTGTATCCGAGGCAGGCACTCTTGCCACTAGGCTATATCCCCAGCCCCTAAAGCTCACCTCTTATCCTTATGTTTTGGGGTAGGACCATAGACATCTCCATATTTTAAAATATTAAGTAACACCCATGTTGACTACCCAGAACCATTGCTCAAAGATTGCAGGTTGACAGACGTGACAGCTCAGAAGGAGTAAAGGTTGCAGGTAATAGCTGCCATTTTGGATCTTTAACTCCCATTTCCTTCATGGGGGACAGGATATGTGTTTCTTCTTTGCCTTCTCTTTTAACTTATTATACTAAAATAAATCCTGGCTAAAATTTTTACCTTCCAAGACTCTCCTTTTTGTGAGACATGCATAGATCTGAAGGACCTGTGATTTTGTGTGGAAACTGGAAAGTGGAGGGAGCCCCTTATCCATCCAAATTCAGAGATGAAGAGACAGGCTAGAAGGGGAACAGATTTTTTTTTTTTTAGTGACTGGCTCAAAGATACCACTGTCTTGTGTCTCTCAGTTTCATCCTGATGGTCCTAATGTTTGGGGTAAGGAATTGGGCTGGGGAAAGATTACAGTAGGTTCTGGACAAGCAAACATTTATATCCCCCCTGACCCTTGAGTTACTTGAAGCAGTTAAGATTGGAGCAGGTGCAGCTAGGCAGGTTAAACCAGCATCTTTGTGTGTGGGGAGCTTTCCTTCCTTGCATATGTACCTAGGAGATCCCAGAGGGAAATGCTCCTGGTTTTATAGTCACCCTCCGGGCAGTGATCAGGGTGTCCTTCTTCCCACCCACAGCCACTTTCTACCCAGTCCATCCATCTGCTATGGAAAGAACCCCGAAGTTGGCCTTAACTTGCCTTGTGACCGCAAGGTGCCTTCTGTTTCTCTTTGGATTTGTAGCTTGGTTTTCTCCCTAAGAACAAGAGCCAGTTGCTGCCTGACATGCCTGCTTAAAAATTTTTCACTCTTATGACCCCACGAGAGGCCCACCAGAACCCTGCCCCACAACAAAGTGGTCTCTCGTTGTGGGCTTTTGCACACTGAAGCTGCGCCTTGTCAGAGTAGAGCCTCAGAGCATGAAATTAAGCCTGGAGGGCTCCTGGGCAGAACAGGCAGGGAGGGACTGAGGGAAATAGCCTGCTGTCTACAAGCCTCTGTGAGGCCTCTCTCAGCTCTCCTGGTGTTCTGGGGTGATGAGATCGGATCTTCCGGAATGCTGAGAATGACCTCTGCCAAGGACAAGGCTATCTTAGGGCATCTGCTAACATCTGCTAGACATCTGCTGCCCTATGGCTGGCCTCTAGGGAGGTTGGGAAGACCCCTCCCACCACTGGAGACTATAAACTTGAATGGCTCTCGGCCCAGTTAGCCGTGTTAGGGGCTCAGTCTCCCTCCTTTGTGGCAGGCCTGCCCCAACCCTAACTCCCTGAAGGGTGGGCCTCTCAGACTTCTCAGCTTCCTGTTTGTGAGTGGTTAGGTTCATTCTGTGGCTTCTCCCCTGTTGTCTGTTCACAAGGCAGGTTATCTGGGCTGCCATCTCTGCTTGCAGCTGGGGGGAAGTCTTGGTTTTCTATTTCTTTTGCCCTCTAGGCTTACTCTCCCTGTAGGTTTGACTTCAGAAGACCATTTTCTCTATCCATCCCCTCCCCCCAGTTTCTCCTTCTACACTCTCCTTTACCTGTACTCACTTCCTCCAGGAAGCCTTCTTTGATGGGTCCCTTGTGACTCTGGGGTTGCCACTGGCAGCCACCTGCCAGCCCCATGGGACCTGTTAGCTCCCAGAATAGTGCAACGACCTTGCATTTCTTGCTATAATGTTCTGAGAAGGTGTGTGGAGGTATTTGTGTGTTCTACTGTTGTGGCACACATACAAATGTTCACATGCATATGTGCGTGTGTGTGCACACGCACACACACAGTGTTTATTAGAAGTAGGAGCCAAATGTCCCTATTGGACCTGACACTGCTCCTGCTTTGAGCACAAACTGCTCATGCACTCACATATAAAATGCCCCTACATTGCCTCTCACACTAGGAGCACCTTAGGCTTACCTGTCTCCAGCTCAGCGTGGCACACACATAGACAAGCTGGGCACCAGTGGTTTATACCTATAATCCTAACCATTCAGGAGGCTAAGATCTGAGGATTGCAGTTCAAAGCCAGTGGGAGCAAGAAAGTCCATGAGACTCTCATCTCCCATTTACCAGCAAATAGCTGGAAGTGGAGCTGTAGCTCAACTGGGAGAGTGCCAGCCTTGAGTGAAAAAAGCTAAGGGACAGCACCCAGGCCCTGAGTTCAAGCCCTAGTCCTGATTAAATAAAAATAAATAAATAAATTTGATAATAAAAAAAATAAACCCAATAAGCAGAAATGAAGACAGCTGTCCATAGGTCAGTGTGATGGGAATGGGAGTAAAGAATTATGAGCCTGGAACCCAAGAATTATGAGCCTGGAACCCTCCAGGCTCCTAAACTTAAACCTGGTCTCACCCTTCTCTTGTTTCCTCTAACCGTTCTTCCTCTGTGGGGATTGGATCACTGAAATAACCATTTCAGAAACCAGAAAAGACATTGGAAGACATTTTACAGTTGTCTGAGTGGAAATTACCTAGTAAATGCCTGCCTGCACGTGGACTTACTGCTGAGTGGGTGGAGTTTGAAGTATCAGGCCTGACCTCCTCTCTCCTCCACGAAGGAAGGACATCCAGACCTCTTCTTTTAGCCCCTGGCTGCGGTCCAGGGGGTGGGTGTCTCCTACTGTGGGATTCAGGCAACTGACAGCGTTGGGTACCGCAGTGAGAGTTAGGCCTTTCTCACAGAGCCACCTGTGTTTCAAACAGACTCATTCCTGTCACCTTCCCAAGCCAAGAGTCCCAAGAGAGGGTGCTTGTGTGCTTTAGGATTAGGCAGGTGTGTCCAGGAATATGCAGAGACAGTTCTCAAGGTATATCTGTTGGACTGAGCTGCTGCCTTGACTGTGATCTTGTGGGCTCGTGTGTGTGTGTGTGTGTGTGTGTGTGTGTGTGTGTGTGTTACCACATAGGCACCCTCAGCTCTTCCCTCACACCTGCTGGTCACTCACACAGGCTGCACTTTGGGTTCTCAACAGCCTAGGACAGGACATCCTGTACAGCATTTTAAGCACCCACAGCTTATACTCCATTCCACACATCTCACAAAGCTTCCCCCGCCACCCCCCAACACCTATTATCTTCCTGATCTTATTGCAGAGCACCCTGCCCCTTCCTTTGTCTTTGATTTTGTCTCTGGTCCTGTTCTGTGTCTTGATTTGGAGCCTAGTAGTGAAACCAGGATTTTAGATGCCAGGCTCTACATTGGGGGATTTTTAATTCACCAGACTCAGCAATATCATCTTTTTTTTTTTTTTTTTTGCCAGTCCTGGGGCTTGAACTCAGGGCCTGAGCACTGTCCCTGTCTTCTTTTTGCTCAAGGCTAGCACTCTGCCACTTGAGCCACAGTGCCACTTCAGGCTTTTTCTATATATGTGGTGCTGAGGAATTGAACCAGGGCTTCATGTATGCTAGGCAAGCACTCTTGCCACTAGGGCATATTCCTAGCCCCCAGCAAATAGCGTCTTTTAAGTTGTCTCTTAGAGCTGGAAAAAGTCCAGGCTGCTAGGACCCTGAGCACCTGTCTACCCTTTAGCCCCAGCCTCCAAATGGGTACCAAGGAAAGCACACCTCCTCCCCCAAGAGCCTCCCTGCCTGAGGAGATAGTCCTCATTACAAAGAAATTAGTGATGTCTTTGGGCACTGAAGCCAGACACTTGTCAAGTGGGAGCAGGCATCAGGAACCAGAGCTTCCCCCGCTCCCTTTAGGACAGGATTGGGGCTGGTCTGGAAGGAATGAGTGACCTTTGCAACCTTAGGTCTGACTTGTGGCTGGTCATATGCTGAGAGGGCACAGCAGGGTCCAAAAGCCAGGCCCCAGGCTCCCATTCTCTGGTTGACCTCTCCTAAGGCAGGTTGCCTCGGAAGTGATAGCTATTAGTGGCCTAAGCCAGGGTGGCCCAGAAGGATAGGAGATCCAGGAACCCAGGTTACTGCTCAACTTTGATATTGTTATCCTCTTATCTCTCTGGGCAGCCACTTCCCCTCCACCCATGCTCTAGGCTGGATGGTGGTCTCTTAAAGGCGCACTGTCCCATTTCTACCCAGCTGAATACTCAAGGCTGCCCAACTGTATCTTCAGGCCCTAAGGGTGAAAGCCCCCCCACCTTTCTCTGTACCATTTTAGGAGACTTGAGTAGATCATTTTCAGGACTGACCAACCTTGTGTCCTGTAGGGGAAGATGGAGGTGGGGGGGGGGGGTCCTTTTCCCTGTCTCCTCTAATCTATGCCCATCCTATTTGGGGCCTGAAGTCCTTGTGGGCTTATGCCTGGATGGAGGACCCATGAAGACGTGATGGCCTTCTGAAAAAGCATTCTTGGTGTGTCTCGCACACTCCTCCCTCTTCAATGGCCCCTCCAGCCCATTCCTTTTGATGTTCAAATCTAGCATGTTGCTTAAGAGTCCAGGAGGAAGACATGTGGCTCAGCTCTTACTCTAGCCCCATGACTACCCCCATACCCTGCAGCCCAGCTCTTACTCTAGCCCCCCCCTGCTCCCCCTCCCCCAGCCAGGCACCCAGGGCTGGGCAGCTTCCTGCCTTCCCCATGGGGAAAGCGGGGGTGACATGCAGGTGGGAGGACCCGTGCCCACATCCGGTGGCTGAGTCTCTTTCCCTTCCCTCCACTATGCCCTTCCCTTCCTGCCCACATGGCATCTCTGCCCTCCCTGAGGACCCCCCACCCCTTCACCACTTCTCTGTCCTGCCCTCCTGTCCCTGCAGCTTGAGGGGAAAAAGTAGGAACATGTAGTCTAGGATGGAGGGGCCCCACTAGCCTGAATGCGACTCTATACCATGCTGAGGGGCCATGGGGAACGGGTGGCTTTGGGAGTGTGGAGGACATCTGAGTAGACGGATAAAGTTGTGGTCTGCATTCTGGGACCTCTAGGGCCTCCAGAAAAGCAAGTCAAGAGGCATGATTTCTGAATATCCAGAAGGAAAGGGAGATTTCTGGGCTGGGATCAATGAGGGTGGGGTGTGGACTAGCCTTTTATTATGCTGGAATTCAAGACTTTTTGTGTAGGGTATTCACCAACCCCCACCCCTCCCCCTTCTCCTAGGGTCACTCCCAAGGCCCAGAACCAGTCCTGGAGTCTTGAACCTTCCCAGGGAGCTGATACTATAGGAGACACCTAAGCTTGTGGTCCGGAAAGCACCTGCCTGGTGCACGTGGGATGGTCCCTCCAGCCCCCTCCCGCCAATACCCAGCTCAGGCGCTGGTTTCCTGTCAGTCTGTCCTCCCCCGCCCCCCCCCCAGGGAAGGGAGGGGTGGCTAATCTCCGCGGTGTGGGGGCGGGCTCCAAAACCGTTGGGCGCCTTGAGATCTGGCCCACGTGACCTCAGGGTTATAAGCCCTGCCCGTCCTGGAGGGAACCCCACTTTGGAGCCTGGAACACAGGGTTTGCTTCTTGCAACTCTGCAGCATCAGGTAAGGGCCTCTGAGGCGCTTGGGTTCTAGGTGTTGGGCGGAGATGTTTAGGGCGGAAGGTCAGGAGCTTGGGAACTAGGATTTCCTATCAAAGCTTGAGGCAGAAGAGAAATGACCCCTTCACCTACTGGACTTCATGGTGTGTGTGTGGGGGGGGATCCTCAAAATTCTACTCTATTAAGCTGGACCCTGGTGGCTCACGCACCTGTAATCCTAGCAATTTAGTAAACTGACTGATCATGGTTCCAAAACCAACTGGGGATGGAAAGTCTGTGAGACTCTTATCTGCAACTACCAATGAGCTAGAAATGGAGCTGTGTCTTAAGTGATAGAGCACTAGCCTTGTGCAAAAAGAATAAAACGTTCAAGGATAGTGCCCAGGCCCTGAGTTCAAGCCTCAGGACTGGAACAACAAAAACAACCTACGAGAAAGAAAGGAATCAAAGGTCACATGGCTTCTGATCTCCGGATAAGGAAAGCGGTATTTGAGGCTCTGCGTGCGGAGGGCTGGAGAGTAGGGTAGAGATGGCGTAGTGTGGCCACGGGATGAAAGTGGGGCCAGTGTCCCACACAGGAGCTAAGTCACTTCTGTCTAACACGGCCACCATTTTGGTGAGATTCCCTTGGGCTCTTGCCTGAAGCATAGCCGGCCTCGAGGGAGCAGAGGACCTTGAGCTGGTTTAAGTCTGGGGCCTAGGCGTTGGGGAGCTGGGGGGCCTTGGGTGGGTGGGAAGGCTGGAGATGCCGGTCTTGGAGGGGAGGGGCTGCCAGTGCCCCCCCCCCAGGATCCTGGACAGTGGATAGTGTGGCTGGGAGGGGCTAGCCTGGGGGATTCAAGTGAGGGTGGGGTGGGGCTTCTGGAGTAGCTGTGTGGTCCCTACCTGAGTGCTCCCCCCCCCCCAGAGTGGGGGTTGGGTGGCCCTCTAAGGGGAAGGGAAGGGGGACTCAAAGAGGAAGTGGGGGGAGGGAGGTAGAGGAGGCCAGTGTGGCGCCACGCTGAGTCACAGCCCACAAGGCCTAGGGCGGGCTCTCTGGGGGTCATGGGTTAGGTGGAAAAGGGGTCTTCCAATGCTTAGGGGTGGGATGGGCTAGCAGGGCTGTTCAAGTAGGTGTCAGAAGGAGGAGCTGGTGGCCTGAAGATTACCCACGGACAGACAGTGCAGTCACCCATAAAGTAGAAAGCACTACTAACAGCACTGGAGGGTGTAGTGTTTCCTACTTTATGGATGAGTGTACTGTGGGCTTCGGAGATGACGCCACGCCAATGCCACCCGCCACCGTCTTCCGCCGCCACCGGACCTGTGACAGGTGAGCACAGCTCCCAGCCTGCCCCGAGCCCTGGAACGTCTCCACAGCTCCCCGCAGTGCTGCCCCTCTGCCACCCTTGACACTTGGGGAAACAGGCTGGGGCTAGCAGGTTGTGGGGGAGAGTTGGGCATGCCCTTGTGGCAGTGAGGGGATGGAACAGGCAGGTGGGGCTGAGGTGGGAAGGGAGGGTAGGTGGGAGTAGGTATCTGGGGTCCTCACACTTTTAATAAAGAATGGCTTCCAATTCCCTTTTGTCTGAGACTCTGTTGCTGGGGTTGGGGGTTTTGTGGGAGCAACAGGCCCATGGGCCGTGGTGTGGGCACTCGAGGAAATGCTCCTCACTCACCCAGGGAAAAAAAGGGTGGCCTTGCAGGGAGAGGGTGGGACCAGGATTGTGGAGTTTGGGCTGCTGGGTAAGGACCTCATGGCAGTCTGAAGAAAGTAGGGGGAGGGCCCTGAGGGGTTTGGAACCTATCCTCCACCCACTCTATACCCCACACTGAAGGTATTAGTCTAAGAAAATGTTAGGGGTCCTTGGTAATATTGCCCTAGCATTAGGCATGACCACAAAGTGCCCAGTATCTTGTACATAGATGAGGGCACAGGTGCAAAGCACACATGCACCAGCATGTGTGTGCATTTCCATAGGCTCCCTTGTGTGCCAGCGGCATACATGAAGTGATCATGCAGTGGCATATGGCTGGAAAGCCACGTGACATTGGATGTGTGCTCGCCTATGCACATGCCTGTCCAGTGATGCATGCTGACATTCACAGCAGCACACTGGCTCCATACACATTTAGTGGCACTTTCAAACAATACACAGAAACAGGTGCAAGGAGTCAGCACTCCCTCTGGGTTCTGCATATGAGGATCTAGCTAATTTTGGGTCCAAAATATTTCTAAAAATTTCTTTTGGGGGCTGGGAATATGGCCTAGTGGCAAGAGAGCTTGCCTCACGTACATGAAGCCAATTCCCCAGCACCACATATATGGAAAACGGCCAGAAGTGGCGCTGTGGCTCAAGTGGTAGAGTGCTAGCCTTAAGCAAAAGGAAGCCAGGGACAGTGCTCAGGCCCTGAGTCCAAGGCCCAGGACTGGCCAAAAAAATTTTTTTTTGGACTTGGGTGGGGTGAGGGGAAAAATGAGGGCGTGCAAAGGAAGGGGTGACATTGACCAAGAAGCATTGTATTCTTTTTTTTTTTTTTTTTTTGCCAGTCCTGGGGCTTGGACTCGGCCTGAGCACTGTCCCTGGCTTCTTTTTACTCAAGGCTAGCACTCTGCCACTTGAGCCACAGCGCCACTTCTGGCCATTTTCTGTATATGTGGTGCTGGGGAATCGAACCCAGGGCCTCATGTATATGAGGCAGGCACTCTTGCCACTAGGCCATATCCCCAGCCCGAAGCATTGTATTCATAATCTGATTTATGGAACATCTTAGCACAGATACTTAATAAAGCATTTTGCTGGGCACTGGTATTTCATGCCTATAATCCTTGCTACTCAGAAGGCTGAGGTAAGGTTCGTGGTTCAAAGCCAGCTCAGATGGGAAGGTCTATAAGACCAATTGACCACCAGAAAACTGGAGCTGTGGCTCAAAGTGGTAGAGCGCTGATCTTGAGCAAAAGTTCTCAGGGCAGGGCCCAGGCCTTGAGTTCAAGCCCTATGACATAAAATAACCAGTCTTGGGACTTGAACTCAGCCTGGGCCCTGTCCCTGATCTTTTTGCTCGAGGCTAGTGTTCTACCATTTGACCTACAGTGCCACTTCCAGCCCTTTCTGTGATAAACTGGAGATATGAGTCTCATGGACTTAACTTCCTGGGCTGGCTTCAAATCCTCATCAGATCTTAGTACAGGCTTAATAGGGGGTTGGGAATATGGCCTAGTGGTAGAGTTTTCGCCTTGTATACATGAAGCCCTGGGTTCGATTCCTTAGCACCACATATATAGATAAAAGCCAGAAGTGGCACTGTGGCTCAAATGGTAGGAGTGCTAGCCTTGAGCAAAAAGAAGCCAGGGCTCAGGCCCTGAGTCCACGCCCCAGGACTGGCAACAACAAAAAGCTTAATAGCTTCACATATACAAGGTGTATATACCCAATCCATAGGCACAACAGTATGTATGTACAATTTTCTCCATGTATGCATAGAAAGATGCCTTCCATATGCATGCTGCAAATGAAAATACATATACATGCACACAGTGGCACCTGACCTACAGTGGCTCCCATCCTGTCGTGGCCTTCACGTCGGTTTAGGGAAGTGTCGATGTCATTTGCTCATGTCCCCCTCCCCCTAGTTCCTCCAGCTCTGGCCTGGGTGGAGCCGTCAGGCTATTGCTGCTGTTCCACTGGGGTGCCACACGAGGGCCCCTGACCTTGGCCAGGCTCAGGGAAAGGGGCTACTTCGTTTCTGGGGATTCATATGCAATCTGAGACCTGGGGGGCGGGGGGAGCTTCTATTGTTACAAAAGGCAAGTTTTTCTTTTTAATTACTCCAGTCTGGCTAGACAGAAAATGAACTTCCTGACAATTAGGGGTAGACCCAGCCCACAGGTCACATGGTCTTCACCAATGGCTTGGGACAGCCAGGATACCCCTAAAATGCGGTCAGCCAGCAGGAAGCTGAAGCAGTTTTCTCAACTGATTTCTACTTTTTTCTTTTTGCTCCTGTATTTCTATTTCCATCTTATTTTTCTTTGTTTCATCTCAAATCACGTCTTTCCTAGTCTTGCCTTGCCTTGCCTTCTCTGTGCCTGGGTCTCTGTCATATTCTCCCCAGCTTCTCCCTCCCCTAGGCGGGGAAGGCTGTCTCCAGCCCCCTACCCCCCACCCCACTTGCCTCTGTACCCTGGCGAGTGTGAGGGGGTGCGGGGACAGGGGTGAGGATGCTATATGTATGGTGCACTAAAGCTGGCATCCCCCAGGAACCTGCTTTCCCTCTGTCCCGACCCTACCAGCCGGTCCAACCCACCAGTCCAGCGCCGTCACCATGGAAACCAGCAGCCGACTTCCTATTGGTGGGCGGGAGGGGAGGGGGAAGGGAGGGCTGGCTCTCCTCAGCTCCCCCACCCCCCCCCCCATTCTAAGGCTCAAGCCCTCCTCCGTGCCCACCGTGTCATCTCGGGGCTCCAGGACTGTAAGGGACCCCTGCAGTCCCTCCCCCCACTGAAGACCAGCAAAGGCAGAGACTATGAGGCAAGCAGCCCATCGACCCAGGCCTCCTTAGGACCAGCCGGCCGCCCAGCAAGCCCAGCAAGCGACAGAGCTACGGCAGCTAGAGAAGCGGAAGATAAAGGATCATAGCGGACCGTTGGGGAATTGCCCCCAGCAGCTCCTGGGGACCCTGGGCAGGCACAAGGGTCATGATGGATACCCAGACTCCCAGGCGCTGACAGACACACACCAACACCAATACATGCAGCTGCACAACACTGCCACGGATACCACTCGCCACAGCACCAGACACTGCCACAGCCCTGCAACAGACACCCCCCACACATAGAAACAACTGGCAACTCCAGAACAGGCACAGGCAGTGACACACAGCACTATCCTCCCCGACACACACAAGTGGGGGCACCTGTCCCCCAAACACATACGAGACAACCTTACCTGCTACACCAGACCGGGTTTGGAGACGCTTGCACATCCCCTCGCCCAGACACTGCCTTTGGTGGCTTCTGAACAGTCTTTCCACCCCCACAGGGACACCACACACACACACACACGCACACGCGCACACACACACACAGCCACGAGCAAACATAGCTCGCATACCCTCAGTTCCAGCTCCAGCAGCCCGGAATCCTTCTGCAGCAGCCTGCTTTGTGGGTGGGGAAGATTTCAGCCAACCTTGGATGGAGCCTCGGTGAAGCCAAGAGCTCAGAGAGAAGGATCTGGCCTGGCATGACCCTTGCCAGTCCCCCTACTTGCCCAGGTGATGTCCCCTAGCCTGGGTCCTGGGCCCCCTTGGCAGTACCATGGAACAAGTGACGACCATCCTGCGGCCTGGGGACCCTGCAGTCATGGAGCCATGGGCTCTGCCCGCCTGGCAGAGCTGGACTCTGGGTCAGGGGGGTGAACCTGGAGACGCAGCCCCAAGCATTGCTGATACTCCGACGGCTCTGTCAGTTAAAGACCTGAGGTCTGAGGAGAGTTCTGAGCCTGAGGGAGCCCAGAGCCCCAGGCTTCTGGGGGGCTCTGACCCTGAAGGAGCAGAGTCTGGGCAGCAAGAGGTGAGTTCTACACATCACGGTCAGAGGCTGGTGGATGAGGAGGTGGGGGTTTTACCTAAGGTAAGGAAGTTGGGGAGGGCTGGGGTCTTCAAGATAAGATACCAAACCCCATTGCTACCTCTTCTCTTGGCCTGTCACTGTCTGTCTGTCTCGATGACTATCTGTCCTTTCCCCTTTGGACAGGAAAGTGTCTCCATTTTCCCTCCATTTGTCTGTCCTCTGTCGGTCATCCATGGATCTCTGTGTGTCTTTGGAGGCTGGAGGATGTCAGGGGTGTGGAGGTGTGTGGTAGAATTCGAATCCAGAGGGAGCAGGCTCCAGGACAGGGCTCAGTGCTGGGCTGAGCCAGGGAGGGCAAGGTCTGGGTGGGTGTGATCAGCCTTCTGTGGAAGATGGAGGAAGCAGGACTTTGGGGAAGGGCTGGGGACTCTCGAGCCACAGGGAGTCTGGAAGGAAGGAGATGGAAGCTTTAGGTGTAATTGCCCAGGGGGAGAAAATGGACAAGACAGGTGGAGAAAAATTGGGGGACTATCAGGAAGGCCCCAGGCTGGTTGTGTGTGTGTGTGTGTGTGTGTGTGTGCGCGCACACGCAGACTGTCACTGAGGTCAGGAAGGATGGGACTGCCACTTCTTGGCTCCCATATCCCTTCTGAATGCCTGGGACATGGACAGCCTTCTCATCTCTCTGTCTCCTTAGGATGTTGAGGGGGAGTTGTTCCCACATGGCTTGCTTAGGTGGGTCTCTGAGGCACTTGGTTCTTTCCCATGCCAGGCCAAGCTGAACATGGGCTTCAGGGACAGGCCCAATCTGGAGCTGCTGAGGGCCCTGGGGGAGCTACAGCAGCGCTGTGCCATCCTTAAGGAGGAAAACCAGATGCTGGTGAGGCTTGGAGAAAGGGGTCCCGGTCCCAACTAGAGCTATGCCTCTGCCTCAGTGTCCTCTCCATTCGCAAACATCTCTCCAAACGGAGGCAGCCTCATCCCCAAGACCCTTGCCTAAGAGTTGCCAAGGACCCCCCTAGGAGCCCAGGCTCTAGCCCAAGGCCTGGACAGTAGGGCTGGGTCTGTGGGGTGCTCCTTTTTTTTTGTTTTTACCAGTCCTAGGGCTTGAACTCAGGGCCTGAGCACTTACCCTGGCTTCTTTGTTGCTCAAGGCTAGCACTCTACCACTTGATCCACAGTGCCACTTCTGGCTTTTTCTGTGTATGTGGTGCTAAGGAATCAAACCCAGGGCTTCATGCATGCAAGGCAACCATTCTATCACTAAGCCACATTCCCAGTCCCCGGGGTGCTCCTTATATGCTCCCATTTTGGCTGACCCCTTGTCAGAGAAAGAGCAGTTTCCCTGAGACGGAGGAGAAGGTGCGGAGGCTGAAGCGGAAGAATGCCGAGCTGGCAGTCATTGCCAAGCGCCTGGAGGAGAGGGCCCGGAAGCTGCAGGAAACCAACCTGAGGGTGGTGAGGACCAGGAGGCTGCTGGGTGGAGGTTTGGCTGCTCAGGAAAGAAGACAACTGAGGCTGGGCCTCAGGGATAGGGTTGGGAGGCACAGACTCTTAGAGAACCCAGGAAAAGAGAAACCCAGAAGCCCAGGGTAAGAGGCTGAAGCTATCTGGAGCTACGGGACAGCCCCAGTGCAGAGGTTCTCCTGTTGGAAGGGCTGGGTGGGGAGGTTCCTGAGAAGGCAGGAGGGGCAGAATTCTGGATTACCACACGCTGGTGCTGACTCTAGCCTCCTGCTGAGCTCATTTCAGGGTGTAGAGCTGGAGTGGGGGTAGGGAAAAGACCCATCACAGTGACAGCCATGAATTAGCAGCATCTTTTTGGCCTAAACTAAAGAGGAGTGGATTTAACCCTTTGAGTTCTGCTTGGGGACTGTTGGAGATGGGGTTGAGTGAGGTCGCTGTTCTTCTGAGACCCTAGACTAGGTTTATCCTAAGGTGCCCAAGAGTGGGAGCTGTGCCCCAACCCTCAGGTGACCATTGACCTTACCCTTCCTCTGGCTAGGTGAGTGCCCCTTTGCCCCGACCTGGGGCCAGCTTGGAGTTGTGCCGGAAGGCCCTAGCCCGCCAGCGAGCCCAGGACCTCAGTGAGACAGCCAGTGCCCTGCTGGCCAAGGACAAGCAGATTGCCGCCTTGCAGAAGGAGTGCAGGGAGCTGCAGGCCAGGCTCACTTTAGTGGGCAAGGTGCGAGAAGACTCTGGTCTTTCCTTCTAGCTCAGCCCTACCTAGGGCTGTCTGGCTGTGGCGTGGGATGTGGACCAGATGTTAATGAGATGTAAATGAAAGGGAAAGGTGGAGGATGCTGGGGAGTAGGTTCCCTTGGCAACGGCCCAAGTGGGAGAGGGGAGAAGGAGACTAAACTGACGCGGGGTGGAGCCATGAGTCCCAGACCTGGACATTTCTGTGCTCCAGGTTTGAGTCTGAGCCTGTCGGGCCTGGCTGTATCAAGCTGCACATACCTCGCCATTTGTGTGAAGGAATGTTGACAGGCATTTAGTACAGTGTGCGCCGCTGTGCTGTACGGGCGGGCGCCCACTAAATGAGTCGCTGTGAAGGTCTGTGCTGAAGCATGTGGCTGTGTACACAAGTACATATGAGCAGGCATGTACCCATGAGGAAATGCCCACCCCTCGGTCCCCCACCCTGCCCCCGTCGCAGCTGAGCCCCTCTAGTACAGAGTGGACATTGCTTGGGATGGGGTAGGGGGTAGGGGCAGGCAAGGGGGAGGTCTAACTCCTCTCCTGGTTGCTCCACCCCAGGAGGGTCCCCAGTGGCTCCACGTGCGGGACTTCGACCGGTTGCTGCGTGAGTCCCAGCGGGAGGTGCTGCGGCTGCAGAGGCAAATCGCCCTGCGCAACCAGCAGGAGCCGCCCCCACCGGCCCGGCCCCCGGGCTCCACGGCCCCAGCCCGAGCTGGGGCTCCGACCCCGGGAGCCCCGGGAGAGGTGAGCGCGGGGCCGGGGCCGCCCGGACAGGTGTGTGGCTGTGCGCGGAGGAGGGGCGGGGGGCTACCCGGCAGGTCTCCCCGCTGCGCGCAGAGCCAGACCCCGTAGTGACGCGCGCACTCCCAGGGATCTGTGCGCTCTTCGAACCGGGGCCAGGGTACCCCCCCGCCGCGCGCTCCTACCTGCACCGCGCGCGGCCCCCTGGGGCATGCTGGGGTTCCACCCTCCGCGAGCCGGAGCCCGAGCCCGAGCCCGAGCCCGGCCGCCCCTGCCGCGCCGCCAGTGGTACCGCCCGGCCGCAAATCCCTGGTTGCCCTGGCAGCCGCCCGGGGCCCAGCCCGCGCCGCCTCCTCCCGCCACCGCCGCCGCCGCCGTAGAGCGGGGACGCCCCCCGACAGCGCCCGCCTGGCCCTCCAGGCCTGGCCCGGCTCCCCGGGGGGGTGGCGGTGAGTCCCACCCAGCTCCAGGTACGGGCGATCGTCACTGAGCACAGGGCTTAAACAACCGCTGTCCTGAAGGCCAGGGACGCACTCGGGAGAACCCCTATAATCGAGGGGTCTCCGCCGTCCTAGGTGGGCGGCGTCCAGACCCACCTTCCTTCTGGAAGACGGGTGAGAGGACAGCCAGCCCTGGTAGTGAGGAAAACCTCCAGGTGGGGGACTGCTGGACCGAGGAGGAGGATGCTCCTCCCATCAAGAGCTTTCCTTCCCCGAAAGTTTGCAGAGATGAACTGGGAGTTGCAGTAGGGTGGGCTGGGCGGAGGGGGGGGGGGGGACTACTGGGAGGTCAGGCAAGCTTGCAATACTCTAGGCCAAGCTCAGATCTGAATGAACCAGAACCCCCCTAGCTCTGGGTACATCACATCCCCAGAGGCTCAAACAGCCTCCTGATTCTCTGCCAATCGCTGAAGGACACCGGGGACAGTTATTGAGTGCAGAACAGGGCAGCTGCTGGAAGCTAAAAAGGGAATGCTCTGGCCTGGATAAAAGGACCCATCTCCCAGGGCACAGTGGCAGGATAAGATCCCAAAGCACTTATGGCTGAGGGGGGGGGGGTAGGCACAGGGATGCAATCTCTGTATTTCAACATCAGCTGGAGATGTTGGGAGGGGGTAGCTACACAGCACCCCTCTTCTCCCTTCTAGGCAAACATCTCACTGCTGACCAGCCATGAGGTGGGAGCATCCCAGGGGACAGGCTGGGCTAAGGGCAAACTGCCCTGGGGCCCTGTTTTCAGGTACCTGCCTCTGGACATTTCCAGGCCACACTCCAGGAGGATGTGGACAGTCCACCCGTGGTCCTAGGGGAGCCAGAGAAACCGCAGAGGGTGCAGCAGCTGGTAAGTCCCAGATGCAGGGCTGGAGGTGGCCTACCTTGGTCACCTCTGCCTTTCCCCATAAGAAGTGCTATGTTATGACCCCACAGGAGTCCGAGTTGAGCAAGAAGCGGAAGAAATGTGAGAGCCTGGAGCAGGAAGCCCGGAAAAAGCAGAGGCGATGTGAGGAGCTGGTGAGCTCTTGAGGGTGCCCAGGGATCTGTTTTTCCTTCCCTAAGGCCTGCCAAGGTGGGCTCTTGGTGGCCTCTGGGACCCCTTTGCTTTCCAGTTCTATGGTGCTTTCCTTTCTTGGGTGAGAGGCAGGTTCCCAACAGGGAGGAAAGCCTTGCCTTGACAGGATCCCCATGAAAGCAAAAGAGGAATATATGGGTGCTGGGCCCCTCCCCAGAGCTTCTGTGCCCCTCAGGAACTGCAGCTGAGAGAAGCCCAGAATGAGAATGCCCGCCTTGTGGAGGAGAACTCCCGGCTCACTGGAAGAGCCACGGAGAAGGAGCAGGTATGGCTCTGTCATGCTGCTGGAGAGGCCATGCTCTGCCGAGAGCCTGCTCCAGGGCAAGGGCGTACATCTGGGGTGGAATTTGAAGGGTGCTGTTAGCCCTCAAAGGGGGACAAAGCTCACATATCCTGCATCCTGCCAATGGCTCTTTACCAGGTGGAGTGGGAGAATGCTGAGCTGAGGGGCCGGCTCCTAGGGTTGACACAGGAGAGGGACTCAGCCCTTCGTAAGAGCCAGGGCCTGCAGAGCAAGCTGGAGAGCCTGGAGCAGGTGCTGAAGGTGAGGAGGCTGTGGAAGTTGGGGGGTGGGGGGAAATATTGGGCTTTGGCACCAGGAGAAAGTGAGACAGTAGACTATGCCCTAATGTAGGGCACTGGAGTCTGAGGTTCAGTCTTGGCACTGCCAACCCTCAGTGTTGAGCTTCAATTTTCTTTTTAATAGAGGACACCTGGAAGAGATGACAGCTGAAACTCTTTCATCTTAATTCTTCTATGGAGATGGTGAAGTGTGTGTGTGTGTGGGGGGGGCTCTGGCTTTGACCCAGATCTGGTCTTCCATTTCAGCATATGCGGGAAGTGGCCCAGCGGAGGCAGCAGCTGGAGGTGGAGCATGAGCAGGCCCGGCTCAGCCTGCGGGAGAAGCAGGAGGAGGTCCGGAGGCTGCAGCAGGTGGGCACCGGTATGAGGGAAGGTGGTAGGCTGCTGGACCCCAGGTTTGCCATCCACCTGTCTAACAAATATGTGCAGCGCACAAGCCTTGTACACTTCAGAGACAGTGGTGAACAGAATCCAGGTCTTTGACCCATCGGCAAAAAAAAAAAAAGCCAATGCAGAAATAAGGTGATTTCAGACACACAAAGGTACAGTCAAAGAGGAAGATGGGGTAGTGTGACAAAAAGTCACTGAGATGGGATGAGGGGGGTCACTTTAGAGGCCCCTCACCTTTCTAAAGGAAGGGTTCCTGTGGCTCATGCCTGTAGTCCTAGCTACTCAGGAGGCTGAGATCTGAGGATCACACGGTTTGAAGCCAGCCCAGGCAGAAAAGGCTCTGAGCTCTGATCTCCAATTTTCCAGCCAAAAGCTGAAGTGGAGCTGTGGCACGAATGGTGCAACGCCGGCCTTGAGTGAAAAAGTCAATGGAGAGCTGGATGCCCTGATTTTAAGCACACACACACACACACACACACACACACACACACACACGCGAGTGAGGAGCCTTTCTAAGGAGATAATGATGGAGCTTAATACCTCAGGGATGAGACGGAGGCAGTCAGGGGAGTCAGGGGTAGGACAGGGCAGACCAGGTAAAGAGAATAGCTTACAGATGCTCTGTGGCAAGGAAGATCAGTGTGGTTAGAACAGAGAACAATATGGACAGAGTGTCAGGGTCAGGTCATGAGGACCATGAGAAAGTTAGATGTTTTGCCCCATAAGCAGTTAGTTACACAAGTGACAACAGAGGTGGAAACAGGTGAATGGCTTTGAACTATAGTTTAGAGGCGAAATTGACAAGACTCACAATGGGATTGCAGTTCTATCCCTACTTGGTAGCCCTTCTTGTGAAGAGATGGAGGAGGGAGGGTGGGGATTTTCACCCCTTAGGTGAAGGAAGAGGGCCAACTGCTTTGAGAGACAGGGAGTCTTGAGTTCTGAGTTCAGTCTTTGGAAGTATGGGTCGTGTGCTCAACATCTGAGAGGAGATGTTCACAGGCTGTTGAGAGCCTGAGTTTGGAGTTATGGGGACAGTGGCCTTGGAGATGCTTGGAATCATCAAGGTATTTAGCTGGGTGCCTAGGAGGGGGAAGAATATGAACTGGTCCAGCACATTCCAATGAGTGGAAGCTGAAGTACCGAGAAAGAGACTGAGAAGGAGTGTGGGTAGATAGAAGGGCAACCAGGAGAGTGGATGTTTCTGAAAGAGAGAAGTTACATCAAGCCCCCCCCCCCCCCCCCCGCATTGCTTCTTGACTTCTCTGCCTCTAGTCTGAGGCATGGTTCAGGGTGGGGATTCGGGAGGGAGAAGCCCCCTAACCTCCCCCTTCTCAGACTCCCCCTCTCCTTTTCTCCCTATCCTTCTCTTTCTTCCTCCTCTTCCCTCCCTTTGTTCTTCCTACCATCCCTTCCTTCCTTCCACCCTCCCTCTTCTCCACTCCATTCCTCACCCTTCCCTTCCAGCATTTTGCCTCTTTCTATCCATAGGCCCAGGCAGAAGCCAAGAGGGAACATGAAGGGGCTGTGCAGCTGCTGGAGGTAGGTCCTTGGGGGCAGCCACCAGCCTGGATATCCTGGGAAGAAGGCAGGAGGAAGGCAGGGGACTTCAGACAGAGCTATGATGGACTGGGGCTGTGTAGAATTGCAGGTCCCTGGGCTTGGGGTGGGAGGAATCTCATTACTGGCTTGCTTTTCAGGAAAGGCATAGGGGCTTCTTCTCCGTCTCCTCCTCCTCTTCTGCCAGTCCTAAGGGCTTGAACTCAGGGCCTGGGGACTGTCCCTGAGCTTCTTTTGCTCAAGGCTAGCCCTCTACTGCTTGAGCTACAGCGCCACTTCCAGCTTTTTCTATGTATGTGGTACTGAGGAATGAAACCCCAGGGCTTCATGCATGCTAGGCAAGCACTCTACCGCTAAGCCATGTTCCCAGCCCAGGGGTGTAGGGGCTTCTGAGGCTGCCGGTTGTAGTCTCCTATTGCCAACCACCCAGAGGCTGTCTTTACCCTGCAACATCCTTTCCTATAGGAGCTGCTCAGCTAGTCAACTGGATGCTGTCCACTTAGGGTCTTCCTCTCTTTCTCTCTCCCTATCTCTGGGTCATTGACTTATAAGCCTAAAAGTCTAACTTCTGCCCTGTGTTTCCTTCTCTGCCACAGTCTACCTTGGATTCGATGCAGGTATTCTTACCTTACCCTGCTTCTTCCCAGCACTCCCCTCCCCTGTCCTGCTCTGTGAGAAGTCCCTTTATTCAAGGCCTAGGCAGTCCCAATTCTAATGTCAAACAGAAGGGGAATTCTATAGAGGGGCAAGTTCCCACAGGACACAGGCCCTCGCACCTGCTGCTGACCCTGGAAGACATGGGGACTTCCCTCTCCCACCATGAGGAAGTTCATCATCAACTGACTCCCCTACCTAAAAAGTGTCCCGAAGCATGAGTGCTTCTGCCCAGGGCTGGCTGAGGGGTTGGCTGAGTGCAACCTGAAGTCCAGTGTGGGGTTGTGTAGAGATGGCGTGGGCTGGTCCTGGGCAGCTTTGCCAGTGGCTCATGGTGGGTCTTGTCCCAGGCCAGGGTTCGAGAGCTTGAGGGACAGTGCCGTAGCCAAACAGAGCGCTTCAGCCTCCTGGCACAGGAGCTTCAGGCCTTCCGTCTGCACCCAGGTCCCCTGGATCTCCTCACTTCTGCCCTGGGCTGCAGTGCCCTTGGGGACCACCCACCACCACCCTCCTGCTGCTGCTCCACCCCCCAGTCCTGCCGGGGGTCCGGCCCCAAAGGTAACGTGGACCCTAATAACATTGGTCTGAAATTCCAGGCCTGGGGTTTTGGGAATAGAGAGCAGGGAATCAAACAAGGCCCAGCAACTCATGCCAAGACACACAGGGAGTTAAAGCCCTACCTAGCTAAGAGCCAGACTGATGGGAAAGACAAGTGCTGTAGGGATGGCATTCCCAGAATCTGGCCACTCTTTCTAAACTCCTAGTCATAGCTAGGAGTTGGGCAGCAGGAATTATTTAGCAGCCCATCAGGCTTTGGGAAGAGTCAGGGCTTGGGGGCTGGCAGGTTTGCTGGTCCCATCTTTACTCATCTAACAGCCAATGTGAGTTTGAACATGTTGCTTCACTAATCTGGACCTTAGTTTTCTAAGCCCCAAGCCATGACTCATTCAGTGCATTTCATCAAGCTGTTCTTAGGACCCTGTTAACTCCATGTAAATCACCTACACTCTCCCTGAATATTTCCCTTCTTGTAAGGAAATCCCCCTAAGGACAGTCTGATACCCATATTCAGGAGGCTTCGCCCCATCTCCCTGGTCCTTCTTCAGGCCACAGGTCCTAAGCCCACGTGCCATCTTCTCTTTAGAACTTGACCTTCCGCCGGGCTCCCTGGGGCGCTGCACTGCAAAGTCTTCCGAGCTTGCCCCCACCACCCTTACTGGAGTCCCTCGAAGGACAGCCAAGAAGGCAGAGTCTCTCTCCAACTCCTCTCACTCTGAGTCTATCCATAACAGTCCCAAGTCATGCCCTACACCAGAGGTCAGTGCATGGGGGGTGAGGTTGGTGTTGGCTCAGGGAAAAGGGAGAGGTTGGTGCTGATCTCTTTTGGGGTCCCCAAGAGTTGGGGATGGTCACTGGTCCCAAGCTGGGAGGTAGAAGGCCTATGGACTCCTCTTGTGGACAGGGAGCTCAGCTGGAGCTTGCCCCCATTCTTGGGTCTTGCCTCTCAGTTTCACCTTTGGGGGGGTCACCCAGCTCTATCCCTCTGGGGTCCAAGGAGGCCCTAGAGACTTGGACTGGGCGGGGGGGGGGGGGAACACTTTACCACTAGGATTCTCATAAGTGCATCTGTAGTAGAAGCTATATAAAAAAGATCACAGGTTCTGGAGTTCAAATCCTAGCCTTGTCTTAAGTAAGTTATGCACATATCCTTTCTGGACTTCAGTATTCATACCTGATTATTGGGAATAATAAAACCTGTCTTCTAAGGTTGAGGATAACATTGAAGTGTGCATGCCTGTCTCAGCCTAGAGCACCCAGTAGGTGCTCCATAGCAGCTGTCATTATCCCTAAGTTCTTGACCATCTCTCACCACTTATCACCTTGCTCCTCTTTCTATCTAGGAACCCCAGAAAAGGGGTGCAGAGAAGGGTTGTCTTGCTAAGCAGGGTTTCAAAAAGTGGCAGAACCAAGCCCTAGCCTCTGCTGCCCCCTTGTGGGATAGATGGATGGTACCACATTGTTTTTATTTTTGTTGGTCTTGGGGCTTGCACTCAGCGCCTGGGCACCATGTCTGAGCTTTTCTTGCTCAAGGCCAGCGCTCTACCACTTTGAGCCACAACCATTTCCAGTCTTCTGGTGATTAATTGGAGATAAGAGTCTCATGGACTTTCTTGTCGTGCTGGCTTAAAACCGTGATTCTCAGATCTCAGCCTCCTGAGTAGCTAGGATTACAGGTGTGAGCCACCAGCACCTGGCTGGTGGTACTACTGTAAATGTCATCCTGGAGGGACTGTGCACCTGGAGACCCTTTCTCCCAGGGAACAGGAAGTTCTTAATTCCAGGGCTGTACCACAGAGTCACTGTGGCTGGAGGCAGAGTTTTCTCCAGTCCTTTCTGTCTCCTTGCTTCCAGCTCCTTATAACCAGATGCTTTGTGTTTTTTTTTTGTTTGTTTGTTTGTTTTTTAGCTTAAGAGCCAAACTGCCATTAATACTGGCTCCTTGTATCGGCAGGGCCTGGTCTTCCAGGTGGGGGCCATGACTTTATTTACTGAGCTGGAGCAGTGAGGGCCAGGATTTAGAGAGGAGTACAAGGCTCCCCAAAACCCTGGCAAGGATATGTGGGTCAGTGGGTGTATGCTCATTTTCCTTTCTCAAAGCCCTGGGTCCTCTTCTGGCTCATCCAAGGCCCAGGAGAAGAACTTTCTGTCTGTTCTAGGTGGACACAGCCAGTGAGGTGGAGGAGCTGGAGGTAGATAGTATCTCCCTGTTTCCAGCAGCCCCGGAAGGCAACCCGGGAGGAGCCAGGATCCAGGTGTTCTTAGCACGCTATAGGTACGTCCCTTACCTTCACTGCCCCCCTTTCCCAGCACTGGGGATGGATGGGAGAAGGGGAGACCTCTGGAGATGGCAGGGATGTTATGGGAATCTCAGCTTGACATATCCTCATAACCTAGCTGAGCCACGGTGAATGCACTACTTGGCGGACTTGGAAACCAAGTCTTCTTAAAGGCGTGGTACAGGGGGAGGGAAGAGGGGAAAGAAGCACAATGTAGGTTGTTGTTCTTCTCCCTGGTACTCCTCCAACAGCTATAACCCCTTTGAGGGCCCCAATGAGAATCCGGAGGCGGAGCTTCCGCTGACAGCTGGTGAATACATCTATGTCTATGGCAACATGGATGAAGATGGCTTTTTTGAAGGTAGGGCATTCTATCCATTCTATCCATCCTCTGACTCTGCTCCTATTTTTAAAATTCATTTATTCACACTCAGCAGCATCCACAGCCCATTGTGACTTCTTGTTTTGTTTTGTTTGGTACTGCTTCTGGGGCTTAAACTCAGGGCCCTTAGCTCATTCACTCAAGGCAGGCACTTGACCACCTGTGTCATAGCTCTACTTCTGTGTTTTGGTGGTTGTTAACAGGAGATAAGGGATTTTACAGACTTTTCTGCCCAAGTTGGCTTTTAACTGTGATCCTCAGATCTCAACCTCCTAAGTATCTAGGATTACAGGCATGAGCCAGCCACTGGTGCCCCACAGAGTTTCTTGTTTTTATTTTTGGTGCTAGTACCTGGGCTTGAACTCAGGGCCAGGGTGTTCTTGTTTTCTACCATAACAATTCCAGACTCAACTAAGCGGTGTACTGAGTTCTGGAACCAATGGGGAATGAGAAAGAAAAGGGTCCTGGCACCAAGCAGGCCAGGCTAGGGCGTACCCGTAGTTCAGGTGATGGATGGAGAATCACAGGGGCTTTTGGTGAGCTCCATTTTTTTTCTTTTTCTCAAATTTTTATTATCAAACTGATGTACAGAGAGGTTACAGTATCATACGTTGGGCATTGGATACATTTCTTGTACTGTTTGTTGCCTTGTCCCTCATGCCCTCCTCCCTCCCCCCCTTTCCCTCCCCCCCCCCAGGTGTTCAGTTCACTTACCCCAAACAGTTTTGCAAGTATTGCTTTTGTAGTTATTTCTCTTTGGTGAGCTCCATTTTTATGGAGGGAGCAAGGCAGCACTGAGCCCTGGTTGACGTTTGAGGTCATGCACGTGACCTAGGTTTGATACTATACTCTAATCAGATCCGGAGAGGAGGGATCAGGTCTCAGAAGAATGTAGATGCAGGTATTGAGGCCCGGGCTAAGTTTGAGCTTACCCAAGAGAGATCAGGCACATGAGGCAACTGAGGCAGATGCTGCTTTGAGACTGGGAGCCTCCTCCAGGGCGGTCCTAGCCTGGGCACTAGACTTCAACCTTCAGCACTAAGGAGAATAGAGGGAAGGGGTCAGATTTGAGCAGGGATCACTGGAAGCTTGTGGAGGCTACTTGGCTCCTTTCCCTGGGCCCTAACCCCGTTATTTGAGTAGCTGCTGGACCTGCCTTTGTGTCCAAAACAGCTGACTTCCTCATAGGAGTAGATTCTCAAGAGCAGGACTAAGTGCCTTCTACAATACAACTTTAATGAAAATGAACAAAATCCACAACATTTTTGGAAGGGGCAGGGGTTAGCAAATTACAATTTGAATTACCAACTTATTAAAGTGTGAACTTCTCCATCTTAGGGAGATGGAGAAGGATTTAAAGACATGTAGGCGCAGGTGTCTTGCTCCCTGTCCAGCTTTTGGAAGTGACTACTTCATCTATGTCTGGTCCTCACTGCACTGTTCTCAGTGGCAGGAGCGTCGAGGGCCTGGTTGTGGTCTGGGCTCCAGCTCTGGCCTTGTAGGCTACAGATTCATGTCTGGTGATGCCTCCTACCTTTCAGCCCATGCTCCTTAGTGCTAGTGTTCCTAATAACTGCCTGGAGTTACCCTCCAAATGACCACTAACTGGGTGGCTTAAACTAGCAATTTATTCACTCATTGACCTCTTCTGGATACCAGAAGTCAGAAATCAAGGTGTTGGCAGGGCTGCATTCCCTGTGGCCTAAGCTTGAAGAGAGATTGCATTCACTCCTTGTCTCTTTCAGCTTCTGATGCCTCCAGGTATTCATTGGCTTGTGGCTACATTACTCTAATCTCTGCATCTGTGGCCATATTGCTTCCTCTCTCTGAGTTTCTCTTCTCTGTTCTCTGTGCTGTTTTGTTTTGGGGTGTGTGTGTGTGTGTGTGTGTGTGTGTGTGTGTGTGTGTGTGTGTGTGTGTGTTGGCTAGGGCTTGAACTCAGGGCCTGGGTACTGTCCCTGAGCATTTTTGCTCAAGACTAGCACTCCACTTCTGGTTTTCTGGTGGTTAATTAGAGATAAGAGTCTCACAGACTACTGCTTCCTCTGGTTTTGAATTGCTATCCTCAGATCTCAGCTTCCTGAGTAGCTAGGATTACAGGCATGAGCTACCAGTGTCTGGCTCTGTGTTGTTTCTGTGAGGACTCTTGTCATTAGATTTAGTACCTTCTCAGATAATCTAGAATGATCTTGTCTCAAGATCCTTAGCTTACCTACATTTGTAAAGATACTATTTCCAGTGGATTAGGATACAGATACACTTTGGGAGAGCCACCATTCAATCCACCGTGGCGCTTATTATATTATCTAACTGACTGTTTCTTCAAGTTCTCTTACATTATTTTTTCCTAGTATAAGCTGATAGTCGGGGGGGAGGCCATGAATTATTGTTAGGGAAACTCCCAAGTACCTTGAAGCTAGGCCCTGGCTGTTCTTCCCCCTCCTCTCAATAAGGCCTTGCAGCTGTCTGCTCCCTGAAAAATGTTTCCTTCTAATAATTGCCTGTGATATGACATGGGTCTGGCTTTCTTCTCTATTGATATTCCTCAAACAAACAACAAATGTTAAAACAACAACAAAGCAAAACAAACCAACCACCTCTCTTGGCATGTCTTTAGGAGACCTGACACAGGTAGTAAACATCATTGGTCACTGCCTGGGTTGACTCTCAGCTGTGCTCCTGGACACAAACCTGCTGGGGGGGCCTGATCCTTTCTAGAACGCACAAGTCACTTTTTGTTTTTTTCCTGGTGTTTTCGTCTCCCCTTACCCTGACAAGGTGGCTGCTCCTTCTCGCATTTTTGAAGTCTTATATTTTTACAAAGAGAGAGGGGCCAGCCCTTACTCCTCAGCCTCCTCTCCTCTCCCGTTCTTCCCTCTCCCCTCCTTTTTATTTCTTTTTACAGTCTTCATGCATATCCCCAGGTGTCTCCAGGCTGGTCTTGCACTTACAATCTTCCTGCCTCAGCTTTGTGAGTGCTGGGATCATAGGTGTGTGCCGTCATACCCAGCTGCTTTGGCATTTGTTTGTTTGTCTATGTTTATTTTGGTACTGGGTTTGAACCAAGGCCTCACACTTGTTAGTCAGCACTGACAAGTAAATGTCGATTGAATCCAATGCTTATTAATATTATGACTAGCCATGGCTAAAATACCTTTATTGGGTTGTTTTTTTTCTTTCTTTCTCTGTCTTCCCCTTCACTGCTCTTTTCTGTCTTCTGTTTGCCAGGGGAGCTCATGGATGGCCGAAGGGGCCTGGTCCCTTCCAATTTCGTAGAGCGTGTGTCGGATGATGACCTCCTGACCTCCCTCCCTTCGGAGCTGACCGATTTGTCCCACAGCTCAGGCCCTGAACTCAGTTTCCTGAGCGGAGGTGGCGGTGGTGGTGGTGGCGGTGGCAGCCATAGTGGAGGCCAGAGCAGCGGGGGCCATAGCCAGCCTAGACTGGAGGAGGAGGATGCAGGGGATGAGCTCAGTCTGAGCCCCCCACCCGAGGGCCTGGGCGAGCCTCCTGCTGTGCCTTACCCCCGCCGTCCAGTGGTCCTCAAGCAGCTGGCCCACAGTGTGGTACTGGCCTGGGAGCTACCCCCTGAGCGAGTAGAACTTCAGGGCTTCCATATCTGTGTGAATGGGGAGCTGCGTCAGGTCCTGGGGCCTGGGGCACCCCCCAAGGCTGTGCTTGAAAACTTGGACCTGCGGGCTGGGCCCCTCCGTATATCTGTGCAGGCCCTGTCCAGCAAGGGCAGCTCCGACCCACTACGCTGTTGTTTGACTGTGGGTGCTCGGGCCGGAATGGCACCTAGCCAGCTGCGGATCCATCGATTGACAGCCACATCTGCTGAGATCACCTGGGTGCCCAGCAATAGTAACTTGGCCCATGCCATCTACCTCAATGGGGAAGAGTGTCCACCTGCCCGCCCCAGCACCTACTGGGCCACTTTCTGCCACCTGCGGCCTGGCACACTCTATCAGGCCCGAGTGGAGGCTCAGCTCCCACCCCGAGGATCCTGGGAGCCAGGCTGGGAGAAGCCAGAGCAGCGGGCTGCCACCTTGCAGTTTACCACACTCCCAGCAGGTCTGTGTTGTGGGCACGGATGTCTGTATATGAACCGGGAGGCCAGCCCATGGGAGACAGTGGCAGGAGGGGCTGGCCTAGTGTGTCTTGCCAGGAAAATGGCAGATTAGGCCGCTGTCTCTGACAGGGAGCACCCTACATTACTGGGGTTTTGCTCTACCTCCCCCAGGCCCACCCGATGCTCCCCTGGATGTGCAGATTGAACCTGGGCCTTCCCCTGGAATCTTGATTATCAGTTGGCTTCCTGTCACCATTGATGCTGCTGGCACGTCCAATGGTGTCCGGGTTACAGGCTACGCCATCTATGCTGATGGGCAGAAGGTATGGCCTGGGCAGGGAACAGGGATGGAAGGTGGTCAGGGCATGCCCAGAGGCCTGGTCTCCTTGGCCTGGCAGAGATGTCTAACCTCTGACATTTGGGTACTATGTGGCAGAACTGCTTAAGAACATGGACCTTTTTGGTTGTTGTTGGTTGTGGGGCTTGAACTCAGGGCCTGGGTACTGTCCCTGAGCTTTTCTGCTCAAGGCTAGCACTTTACCACTTTGAGCCACAGCTCTACTTCCAGTTTTCTGGTGGTTAATTGGAGATGAGAGTCTCATGGACTTCCCTGCCTGGGTTGGCTTGGAACCGCGACCTTCAGATCTTAGCCTCCCGAGTAGCTGCTAGGATTAAAGGCATGAGCCACCAGCACCTGGCTGAGCTTCTTCTTTTGAAGTTGCATGGCCAACAGAACTGAAAGAGCTAAGGCAGGGAAAGAGCGTTTCAGGATGCCTGGAAAGAGGCTAGCTAATGCTGTCACCGCGTCCTCCCCCTTGTTCTCCTGTGCTGCACCCTCCCTGCAGATCATGGAGGTAGCCTCACCCACAGCCGGCAGTGTGCTGGTGGAGTTGTCCCAGTTGCAGCTGCTCCAGGTGTGCCGAGAGGTGACCGTGCGCACCATGTCTCCCCATGGCGAGTCGGCCGACTCCATTCCAGCTCCCGTTGCTCCAGCCCTGGCTCCAGCCTGTCTGCCAGCCAGGACCTCCTGCCCCTCATCCCCACGGCCAAGCCCTGAGGTCAGAACACCCCTTGCTTCAGCCTCCCCAGAGCCTGGGGACCCCAGCTCTCCCCTCCGGCATCCTGCCTCCCATGGAACTCAAGAGCCTCCAGGAGGTCCCCCAGCAAGCCCTTCCAGGCACGAGCCCAGAGGACCCCAGGAGGAACGGCCATCTTCTTCCCAGGTACCCTATCTGGGTGGAAGGGAGCAGGTCAGGCTGGGAGAAGGGCCAGGATTTGGGTCTTTTCTCAGTGCCATCTATTTCAGGAAGCCTCTGGGACAGCTCTGCTGGGCATCTCTGAGGAGAAGAGAGCCAACGAGCCAACCCTGGCTGAGGGAAGCCCCAGCACTGTGGTTCCTGCCTTCCCCCACCAGGCCGAGCGGGCTTCACGGGAGACAGGCCCCACACCCTGCTCTACCCAGGGAGCCCTGGCCCAGAGGGTGCCCAGCACTGAGGGCTGCTATGGAGGAGATTCGGAGTCAGGGCTGAGACCCAGGGCTGAGGTAGGAGTTGGAGGCATACTGTGCTCCCTTACAGAATTGAGGCTTCTCTTCCTACTTAGCATAAAGCTAGTTGCCCTCTCTGCTTGTCCTCTGCTCTGGTCTGGCCAATACGTTTGTTTTCTGCTGTGTGTCTGTTTGATATAATTTCCCCCCCAGATTTCTCTCTCTCATTTGGCACCCCCATCTTGTATACTTTTGATTCTGGCCATGGCTCTTTCTCCTTTTTTTTTTTTTTTTTTTTGTCGGTCATGGGGCTTGAACTCAGGGCCTAGATGCTCTCCCTGAGCTCTTTTGCTCAAAATTAACACGCTATCACTTTGAGCTACAGTGACACTTCTGGTTTTGTGGTAGTTAATTGGCGATGAGTCTCAAGGCCCAGCTTCGCTTTGAACTCCAATCCGCAGATCTCAGCCTCCCGAGTAGCTTGGATTGCAGGCGTGAGCCACTGGCACTAGGCTTTCCTTTGTTTATTCTTGCTGGGCCTGGCTCTTGCTGGAACCTCCCCCCAGCCCCCACTGGTGTCAGCCCTTCCTGTCTTTCCTCCCTTGTCTCTCCTGCTGCAGAGAGAGGACATGTCTGTGGAGCTTGGGCCTCATCTGGTGAACTCCATTGTGGATCATGGCCGCAACTCAGACCTGTCAGACATCCAGGAGGAGGAGGAAGAGGAAGAAGAGGAGGAGGAAGAGGAGCTGGGTTCTAGGACTTGTTCCTTCCAGAAGCAGGTTGCTGGCAACAGCATCAGGGAGAATGGTGCCAAGGTAATGGGGTGGCGATGGGGGACTGGCGGGCCCCAGACCTCAGGCTCCAGGGGCCTGTACCCCATATCAGGAGCAGCTTCCAGCCATCACTAAGTGCCAGCAACATTCTAGGTGTGTGGCCTGAGCCCGATCCCAAGCAGCAGACATAAAGAGGCCCCGGGGGTGGCCTCTGTGTTGCTGGGGAGAAAAGGGGAGGAGAGCTCACTTCCACACCTCTGCAGCCTGCTGGACACAGTGCCCTGTCCAGGGGAGCCTGGTGCCATCTGAGAGCTTGTGCTGGGAGCCTCTGGGGGCAGGGAAAAGCCCTCCTCATCTGAGAAGCATGTCTCATTTCCCCATGCGCGTGCCCCACACAGGCTGGTGCCTGATTGTTGGTTCTGCCTGGACATGGTTATGGTGTGAGGCCAGCCATTGGCCCTCTGCTTCTTTCTTCCTGGAAGAAGCCGAGGGAGGGCTGTAGTGTGGCCCTGACCTTCATTTGAGGGCAAGATCACAGCCCTCTCCTCTTCCCCATGGACCTTTCTTCCCAGCTGCTCTCTCTCCCCACCCCTAGCCCCAGCCTGACCCCTTTTGTGAGACCGACAGTGATGAGGAGTTCTTGGAGCAGATCCTGGAGCTGCCTCTCCAGCAGTTCTGCAGTAAGAAGCTCTTTAGCATCCCTGAGGAAGAGGAAGAGGAAGATGACGAGGAGAAGACAGGGGCTGGGGGCCCTTCCCAGGCCCCTGGCCAGCCTGAAGCTGAGCTGCTGGGTCTGGACTGTGACAGCAATCGGCTCCAAGGACCTGGCCCATGTCTCCTGTCTCCTGAAGCCTCCAGGGCCAGGGACCCCCCGGAGGATATGTCCAGACTAGTTGGTGGAAGCAGCCGGAGGAGAGGAAGTGGCTCCCCGGAGAAGCCCCCAAACCGCAAGCGACCTCCAGATCCCCATGAACAGTGCAGCCGGCTTCTCAGCAGTGGCGGGCCCCCTGCACGACCAGGACCAGGCCCCCCACGGGAGCGGGGAGCCCCCCCTGTGGTTGAGGTCACCAAGGGTGGACTAGAGGCTGGTGGGAGAGGGAGGCCCGGCTTTTCCCGGAGGTGCCCCCGTGGCCCAGCTCCAGAATCTGGCCTGGCTAGCTGCCTCTCCCCCAAGTGCTTGGAGATCAGCATTGAATATGATTCTGAGGATGAGCAGGAGTCGGGCACCGGGGGTATCAGCATCACCAGTTCCTGCTACCCCCCAGATGGGGAGATCTGGGGCACATCCCCTGTAGGAAGGCCCAGGGGACCTCTGAAGGTCAACTCATGCCCCAACCCCTACCCACGCCTCCCAGCCTGGGAGAAAGGGGAGCCAGAACGGAGAGGCTGCGGTGCGACTGGCAGAGCCAAGGAGCCGTCCTCCCGGGTCTGTGCCCACTCCCCACCCCGGGCAGCTACCCTGCCTGCTGCCGCCTGGCGGCCCCGCTTGCTGCCCACCAGCCACTCCCATTCCACGCTGCCGCCTCCATCCACCGAGCCGGGGCCGGGCCTCTGAGCTTCCTCACCCGCCTCCTCTCACCCACATTCCACTGCTTTGCTGCTTCTGCTGGATGGAACCGGATGCACACTATTCTGTTATCACTGGCTGCGGCTTGCTACCTTGGTCAGGGCGGCCTCCTCCTCTGAGTGGCTAGTTATGTCTTCAGTTCACTGACGGACGCCATGTCCAGAGTCACCAGCGCTGGCGCTGACGGGAGATTATGGTCTCTTGTGCTGAGGCTGGGGCCTCCCCTTCTGCCCTTCTTCCTTCCCTTCGTGGGAACAGTCTGGCATCTCAGTGAGGCCGGCCCAGGCCCCTGGAGAAGAATGCTGTGCTCCTGTTCTGCTGTGTCGCTTAAGCTGCTGACTGGGCAGAGCCAGGGAGCGGGGGGGCCACCCCAGGGATAGTGGGTCACTTCTGCCATCTGTTGCCCTTTCTTTGCAGGCAACAGAGACTGGGGAGCCCAGAGGACAGGACAGCTCTGGGCGGAGAGGTCCCCAGAGGAAAGGGGCCCGGGCAGCCAGGCCAGTCATCACAGAGCTGGGTGAGTAGGTAATGGGGACTGGGACAGCCCTGAGGGGGTCATTGCTTCTGAACCTCATGAGCTCACTGTGTCCCTACACTGTCCCCAACCCTCTCTATAGCCTCTCCAAGGAGCCCCCCGGAAATGTTGGCCCACCAGGATCTACCTGTGAGAGTCTTTGTGGCTCTGTTTGACTATGACCCCGTATCAATGTCTCCCAACCCTGATGCTGGAGAAGAGGAACTCCCTTTCCGGGAGGGTCAGATCCTGAAGGTGACAGACTCAAATCCCTGGGCCCACAGCCTAGACTCTGGCCAGCATCCTCCTCCACTAGAGGCATGATAGAATGGGACCAAGGAGTTAGAGAATACAGATTCAAGGGCCAGGTGACAGGGTGAGGACCCTACCTCTGCCATGTCTAGCTGTGTAGTTGTGAGCAGATTACTGAATCCCTCTGGGCCTCAGTTTCCTTCTTGGTAAGCTGCGGATATTAGTGAGTGTCTGCCTCACAACGTTGCTTGAGGAGAAAATGATTCGATGAACATACAGCACCTAACCTGCCTGGCATCTAGCGAGCACATTGTAGTGCTGTGAATCTTACCATTTTTATTCTTCCTCCGAGAATCGACAGAAAGCTTTTGCTTACGTCTCTGAGATTAGGGATCCAATTGAGGGTGAACTGAGGAAAAGTCCACATAGGCAGCGATGATGGTGATACACAAAGGGTTGTTTTCTCATGTACCCCACCCCCATCCTAAATCTTCATTGTTTCTTCCTTTTCTGGCCCGTGGTCTGAAGGCTAAGAGCATTCTTGGTACTCTAAGTGGGGCACTACAGGCTCCAGGGGTTGGGGGGTGCAGGGAGTGAACAGGCCTCCTGAGACAACTGGCCTTGGCCTCCAGGTGTTTGGGGACAAAGATGCTGATGGCTTCTATCAAGGTGAAGGTGGGGGCCGGACAGGCTACATCCCCTGCAACATGGTGGCCGAGGTGGCTGTGGACAGTCTGGCGGGGAGACAGCAGCTGCTCCAGCGGGGTTATTTGTCTTCAGATGTTCTCATTGAAGGCTCAGGTATGGCCTGATACACTCCCTCTCCTACTGCCTGCCATTCCAGTTCCAACCCAATGCCATCCTGAGTGATTTGCTTGGCTGGGGTGGCTGAGCTTTCCCATGGGGTCTGGCAGAGAGGAAGGGCTCAGCTCATGCAGTGGGGATCTGTCACTCACTTCCCCTGCCTCAGTTTCTCTTACATCTACTTGCCTTCTTGGATCAGGGAATGGTCCCTTTGTATACTCCACAGCCCGCACAACTGGGCCTCCCCCCAAGCCCCGCCGTTCCAAGAAAGGTAAGTAAGACTGTTTTTTTCTGTCTTGTCTGTCATCAGTGTGTGGGTTGGTGGTGGGGTGGCACTGCGTGGCTCTTTGAGGAGACATGTGTGGAAAATTGAGATGAGGGGACTTGGGGCACCCCTTCACCCACCCTCAACCACTCCACTGAGGGGAGCGGTAGAACGTTTTCCTAGGATCTCTGTTCCTCAGAGCACATGACTGTGGCCTCTGTGCAGCCTGGAGCAGGTCACTCACCCATTCTGGGCCTTCCTTAGTTCACTACCAAACCAGAGAGTTGTGCTGATACTGTCTGAGCATCCTTCCCGCCCCTCCTGTACCCTTCATGTGAGGGCAAGCTTCCTGCCTGCCCTGTGCCCTCCCAGCCTGGGATGAAGAGGGCAGTACAGGAGCGGGCTCACAGGCACATTCTCTCCACAGCAGAGTCGGAAGGCCCTGCCCAGCCCTGTCAAGGTGAGGGGCCATCCAGTGGGATGGGAAGCAATGTGGGAGGAGCCAATGCTTGGGTCTCTCCTCCAGGGCTATGAAGTGGGACGGTGGTGACTAGAGGGGTCATTGGGCCTCCAGTGCAGAGGATAGTTTGGAGTGAGGAGTCTTGAGAACATTCTGAGTCTTCTCTCCTCCCTTTGCAGTGATCCCCAAGCTGATTCCCTCTGCTTGCTTAAAAGCTCCCCGGCCTATGGTGGCAGCATTTGACTATAATCCTCGGGAAAACTCCCCCAACATGGACGTGGAGGTGAGGACTCTCAGGTAATGCCTACCGACGGCGGGGGCAAGAAGGTGATGGTGGCAGGGCCTGATGCCTTGCCTCTTGCCCTCTTGCAGGCAGAGCTGCCCTTCAGGGCAGGAGACATCATTACTGTGTTCGGGAACATGGATGATGATGGCTTCTTCTATGTGAGAACATGGCACAGGGTTTGGGGTGTACCGCAGGGGTGATTGAGGCAGGGGGATGGGCAGGAGTTCTGATGGAAGCTTGGAAGAATGGACTTGCTACTTTCCTCTATGGTGATACTGGCCCTGGGCAGTTCCCCAAGGGCCTCAGAGTCAAGGGGACAGGCCAGGGCCTCTTTCCTGTTCTTAGTCTCATCAGCATCTCCTCTTCAGGGGGAACTGAATGGACAAAGAGGCCTGGTTCCATCTAACTTTCTGGAAGGTCCTGGGCCCGAGGTGGGAAGCTCCGACAGGGACCCTGGTACATCACAGGTGGAGAGCCAGGTCAGTGAAGAGCTCGGGCCCCCAGCTCTGTGTTGGGCTCTAGCCTGCTGCTCTGGGGGTGGGGGTGGGGGTGGGGGGAGCAGGACAGCATGGTGGGAGGGACGAGGCTGAACATAGATCACAGAGAAAAACTATGTTCAGGGCAGAACTGCTGTGTTTATACCAGAGGTGCCCCCCTTTGGGGAATTCCACCCCCAACCCCCAATAGATGGCCTTTCCTGCAGAGGAATGATAGCTGTGACCATGGTCTTCAGGCCATCTGAGCCAGCTGCCAACACCGCAGGGGCTGATGGGAAAGGGGACCCTGAACTCCCACGCCTTACCTCTAAGTTTGACATAGCCTTGGTTTCAGGGTTTCCCACCCTGCTGGGATGACCCGTTAGGTCTCCCTGCCTCCTAGGGACTTTATTTTTTTCTCTTAAAGATGGTGTCTTGGTAACGGTACTGTGGCTCAAGTGGTAGAGCACTAACCTTGAGCTGAGGCGTTCAGGGACAGCCTCCAGGCCCAGAGTCAACCCCCACAACCACCACCACCACCACCAACAACAAAAAAGATGATGTTTTGCTAGGGAGCTCAGGCTGGCCTTGAACTCTCCTCCCACTGAAGCCTCCCAGGTGCTGGGATTACAGGCATATGCCACGACACCCAGTTTCCCAGGTGCCTTTGAAGCCAGTTACCTGGCAAGGCCCAGCTTCCTATATTCTCGTTCTTAGATTCATCTTGGGGTAGATGGGGTACAATAAAGCCTTCAGCCTCAGAGAGCAGGGAAAGGGGAGGAGGCTGAGCCCCAACTGGAAAACCCAGGGCATCCAGGTGGAGTAGCTCCTAGCTCAAAGGCTGTGTCAAGCAGGAGCCACCTTGTTCCTGGGCCTCCTGGTGAGGGAGAGCGTGTGGAGTCTGTTCATAACCCATCTCCTCTCTTTGTTCCCTGTCCTCAGAGAACGAGGAGGAGAAGAGTCCAGTGTTAGATGGAGATAGATATATGTAGAGAGAGAGAAACATGTAAGTGGGGGACTGGCCCCCTATGTCCCATGTGCCCCCCGTGCCCCCCCCACTCCCTGCTAAACTGTAATCACATCGCAGCCTTTTGTCTTAAATGGACCCGACCTGGCTTTTCCATTTTCCATTTTCCTCCAGGGAGTCGGGGAGGGAGATCTCGCCCCGAGTCAGATTCGAGTGGGATCCCCCTCCCCCTCCCCCTCCCCCCTGTCTTGCCTTTCCCTGGGGTCATGCCAGCTGTCCCAGGAGTACGTGTCATCTCAGCATATGATGACTCACAGTAGCTAACCCCTCCTGTGCTATAATATATGCGGCTTCTAGAGCATTCCACGACACCCATGTATTGACTCATCAGAGGTATTATGATACTATATGCCTATATAGTACTATAATATTGCAATTATTACTGGTGACAAAGGTGGTAGTGCAATGTCACCGGTCATAATAGCTTTCCCATTCTCAGCCTGTGCCCTGTGACTGGGTTGTGTGACCAGACACGTGTATCTACTTCCATCTCTCAAATTGCTCTGCTTAAAGGAAAAGGAAGAGCTTGCATAGTTAAAACAAAAAAAATCCAGACATAAGCTCTCTCCATGTTTTATTTCTCTAGCTATCCCTCCCTCCTGGGAAAGGCCTAGGATTTCCCAGTAGCCATCATTAGAGAAGACTTTGACATCCAGGTGTGAGGGAACTCTGTGTCCAGGCGCAGTCACCGCTGGGAACGGGGGTCAACTGGTTCCTTACCTCGAGTCTAAGCTCTGGTTGTGGCTGGTTGAGAACTTGCCAGGTTTTGAGGAGCAAATGGGTCCTGGAGAGAAAGGAAGGAAGGATGGGCACACAGTCTGGCAAGAGCTGACAGGGTTATGCCAGGTCCAGCAGGGCCAGGGCAAATACAGGGGGTTGGAGGTGGCTTCCTGGTGCATCTCTTGTTTGCTCAACTCCATATTCTTAGGCGCCACCAAGAAGCACAATCTGCGACAGCACCGCATGGGAGAGCTGCTAACGGAGCCAGGAGGAGATTCAGCAATGGGGGGAAATGCTAAAGGAAGGGGGCAGCCGCTAGAACCTGTGATGGGAGCCGAGGGACACCCCTGTTCCACAGCCCTCTCTGGGCCTGGCCTCCCTCTGGTCGTCTCTGGCCATTTCAGAGAGCGTTCCAGTCTCTCCTCTCTCCTCATGGGGTAGACCCTCGGCTTCACACCAGGAAGGCCCCTGGGACCCTGCAGCAGCTGGGCTGGTGAGGTGCTGTCGGCAGTAGTTCCTCAGAGGCAATGGCTGCCTCTAAGAACCCTGGTTCTTATCTCCCCTGGGTGGGGTCTGACATGGAAAGATGGGGATACCCATGTAAGGGTCAGGTGCTGAGAACTTGAGCTCTGTCAGCTCAGCACCCAGTAGTGAGACTAACAACGCAGAACTGAGACTCTGGGTCCCATGGTCCTCCCCACACAGTGCTCCATCAGCACGTCATTCTCCATTCATCCCTGTGCTCTGTGTGTCTGGGGCAGCAGCAGGGTGGTGAGATCTGGGCTCTCAGCCATGCATCTGTGACACGAGGGGCTCAGACTCCCGAGTCTGCATGGAAGGAGTCAGGTGAGGAGGGAGTCAGCCCTGACCTCACCCTTCTCTCTTATGTTCCAGGCCTGGGGCAGCACAACACAAAGGCCCCCCGTGCCCTTTGGATGGCACTGTAGCCCCAGCCCTGGAAGTTCCCCCAAGACTGACCTGGGGGAGCCACAGGGAACAGCTGAGAAGGTGCGGGGTCTCCTCTCCAAGGGGAAGCAGCTCCTGAGGAAACTGAGCTCTGGAAAGGAGTGAAGGTGTGGCCCATCCTGCAGGCGGACATGGCTCCCTGGCTCATCATCTTGGCTGGGGAGAGAGGCCCAACAGGCCCAGAGTCCCATCCTCTAAGTGAACTCTGTGGGACTTGGTGAAGGTGGGCTCTACATGGGTTCTTAAGGATGAATCCGAGCTGGGTGCTGGTGGCTCATGCCTGTAATCCTAGATATTTAGGAGGCTGAAATCTGAGGATCAAGGTTCAAAGCCAGCCCAGACAGGAAGGTCCATGAGGCTTGTATCTCTAACCACTAAAAAGCCAGAAGTGGCATTATGGCTCAAATGGTAGAGCATCAGCCTTGAGCAAAAAAGCTAAGGGACAGTGCCCAGGCCCTGAGTTCAAGCCTAGTACTGACACACACACACACACACACACACATACACATACACACACACACACACACGATGAATCCTTTAGAAAGCCCCTTTCCTCTTCCAAGAAGGGAAACTATACCCCACAGTGGGTAAGTATCTTGGCCAAGGGTATAAAGCACCATTGGACCAAGACTGGACCCAAGACTATCAACCTAGCTTAGCTCTACTTTCCTACCATGCCATGCTGGGTCCCTTCTTTGGCTCTCCTTACTCCCAGGACAGGACCCTAGGCAGAGATAGGGGTTCTGGCTCCCTCTGATGGCTCTGGCTGTCCTGACCACGTCTTCCCTTTCCTAAAGAAAAGTTTGCACTGGAGTCCTCCACAGGCAGCGGGCGGAGCCGTGTATATATGTACATACTCAGTGCCTCAGTCTAGCTCCTCCATCTCGCTTTCACTGCACAGGCCTGGGGAAGGAGAAGGGCCATGCCAAAGCGGGCCTGACCCCGCCCCACAGTGCTCCACCCCTCCCTGCCTGGACCTCCTGGCCCCTGTGTCATTCCACCCCACAGAACCCAAGGGGGCTAGGAGGCAGAAAGCAGGAGTTGAGTTTGCCTTATTTTGCTCATTGGATTCAACTTCTTTTGTGTCATTCTCTTCTGGCCCTTGTCTGAATGGAGGGATTGAGGAAAAGGACAGATGAATGCAGCTATTTTCATACATGACCTGTTCAGAGTGGGTAGGGGGTTCCCCCCACTACCCTAACCACCCCATCCCTCACCCTCTGTCTGGGTGAATGTTTTTGCATGTTTCCTTCGCTGTGGTGGGAGATGTTTGACTGAACCTCACCCCCCTACCCTAGTCACCAGGGGTGTGGGATGGTGAGGACATTTGTTTTAAAAAAAAAAAAGACATTTTATTATAATAAAGTCTATTTTCACAAAACCTATGCTGGACTCTACCTGGGCAAAGGAGGGGTGAATCATGCTGGCCTTTGAATTCAGACTTTAGAACCAGAAGTTACTCAAAAGGGTGACAGAAGCATACAAACAAAACAACAACAGCAAAACCAATCTACATCAAGCAGCTCTTGAATTCCTTTTCCTAAGAAGATGGTTGGGCATTGTCCTGAGCCTCTGGGACAGGTGTGTGGAGACGTGGAGATGGAGCAAGCTGGTGGAGGAGAGAGCTTGGAAAGGAGGCAGAAGAACTACGAAGGGAGAAGCCATCCATGTCAAAATGCTGGACTGACTAGCGATTCCATCTTTCTTCCCTCTTAGCAAATCTATAGAAAGGAGAGATAGGAGAAATGCAGCACGTGAGCAAACACACCACCGTTTTCATCTGAAAGCAAGAAAGGGATCTCTGAGCAGACTATGCAGCAGGATTCTGGGACAGAGAAAACAGGAGCTCATGTTGAGAAACCTAAGAGCCAGGAGAGGGCAGGGGAGAACTCTGCAGGTGACTCCATTTCTAGAGGCCATGCACACAGGAACAGAAGAGACCCAGGGACTAAGACAATGTGGTTAGTTGCAATTCCCTATGGGCAGAGGGGCACAAGTGAGAGACCTAGGGGTGTCATCTTGGATTGGAGGTCAGGTGGTACACTTCTATGAGACCACAGGGTCACCTCCTGAGGAGAAGCCACCAAACTGGTGTATTTCGCCCTCCTCCCTGTCCCGTCCAAACCTTCCAGACAAAGACAGCAGTTCCCACCCAGCTGTTGGCAGGGACTCAACAAACTCTGGGGAACATTGAGTCTACTGAGAGAGAAAAAAAATGGGGATGGGGACACACACATGCGTGGACATAGCACTACGGGAGAGGTTTAGCAGACTACATTTATATTGTTGGAGAGGGAAAGGGGGATAAATTGTAGGAAGCAAGAATAACTAGTTATAAAAAGATCTTCATAGAGACTTGGAAAAAATTAAAATGTTAATATGCCCACGTATACATATACACACATATGCACACATACACACACTTTCACATCTGTGCGTGCATACACATTTATATGTGTACATTTGCACACATGCATATGTGCACTCATGTGTGTACATATATATGTGTATATTCAGAGTTTTTCAAATCCATAAGTCTACCATCTAAAGAGAAGTAAAAGAAAGGAAGAGTATTGGATTTTTTCTTTAAAATACTTACCTTGAGACCAGGTATGATAACTCATGCCTGTAGTCATGCCCAGCTATTCTAGATTATTTTTTTAGTGGTCCTGGGGATTAAAACCAAAGGTTTTGCACATTATTCAGACACTCTACTACTGAGCTACATCCCCAGTCAAAATATATAGCTGAATGAAAGTACTACATTGCAGAACAATGGTGTCACGAATCATAACAGTTATGGAAAAATAAAGAAAAATATTTCCCACAGACCACATATAGAAATAAATATTAGAAAAATATTAGATTTGGAGGGACAAATTCAAAAATGGCAACAGTGTTTATGTCTAAAGAGTAGAAGTAGATCTTGTCTTAATAGCAAAACAGAAAAAGTAAAACCAGAAACAAGTGGAGGAAGGCATTGTGCAAAAACAAATGTACTGTGTACCTGCCTATATAACTCTAACCCCTTTGTATATCACCTTTATAATAACAATTCTGAAAAATAGAGTGAGCTGGGGGCCAGTGGCTCACCCCTGTAATCCTAGCTACTCAGGAAGCTGAGATCTGAGGATCACAGTTCAAAGCCAGCCCTGGCAGGAAAGTCCCTGAAAAATCTTATCTCCAATTAACCACTAGAAAACCGGAAGTAGCACTGTGGTGCAAGTGGTAGAGCACTAGCCTTGAGCTGAAGAGCTCAGGGACAGTGCCCAGGCCCAGAGTTCAAGCCCCATGACTGACCCCCCCCCCAAAAAAAAAGAATGGAAGAGGGGTTTGGAATTGGGGAGTACACAATAATTTAATGTAGGAGAGTTTTAACTTGATCTGTGTACAAACATTATCTGTAACATCAAAAATTAATTTCTGAAAGATGTTGAAGAAACATCAGATCAGATCTAAGAACTGGGTACAATTGGTGTGTTTGCAGAGTCTCTGTTCCAACCTGATCCTAAGCTTCCATAGCCTTCTGGAGGTGCCTTCTTCTCCCCAAACGTGTACGTGCACCACCCCCCCCCCCCACACACACACAGAGGAAATCATGCTGTAATCCCAACTGAATGATTTCCTAAACTGTATGAAGAAAGAATAAGCCGTTGCACGCAGTAGCTGAGGGGTTTGGGCCGGTTATGGCCGTTGAGCTAAGCCTGAGGGCAAGGAGGTTTGGGAAAGTGAGTGAGGGGAGGTGAGGGCAGAGCTCCTGTGCATTGGGCGGTGAATGGAAGTTCCTCCTTTCTACTGTGGTCTTGAGCTGTGGCAGTTCCATTGGGGCCTTCCAGAGGGTCCTCCCCCCAATAGGTGGGGAGCTGGAATGTGAATGTCTAGTGGAACAAAGCTTGTTTGGGAAGTTCTTCTTGGGAGAGACATCTTCTACTTATTCCATTTTCCCAGAAGGCTTTGAGCCTCAAACATACCCATTCTCCGACCCAAAGGGCCTAGAGTAAAGACTCGATGCAGCTGCTGATGGGAGAGGCTGCTGATCTTACAGCGGCTCTGGTTTAGTCACTGTTAAATGGTTGGAAATACTGAAAAGCTTCATAGCATCTCCAGCCTCTGCACAGACACAAGCCCAGAGCACAGCCCTGAGCCAAAGAAAGAGGTCTAGAGACACTCCATCCTGAGTATTCTCTCCTTAGTTAGCTAGGAAATCCAAAAATGGCACTGTGGCTCAAGATGGTAGAACTCTAGCCTTGAGCAGAAAGAGCTCAGGGACAGTGCCTAGGTCCTGAGTTCAAGCCCCATGACTGACAAATAAAATAAAGCTAGGATTATATACTTGAGCCATTGTGCCCAGCTAGAGAAGCTTTTCTAACCTCTGTTGCCTCATCACTGCCTGTGTGCGTGGGGGGCAGGCCTCCACACTGGTGGGAAATGAACTTGGCTCTTGGCTCTGGGCCTGTCTAGCCAGTGCATCTCCATATGCTGTCTGAGTGGCAGCTGTACATTCTCCTGCTTCACAGACTTCGTGCATCCCTAGAGGAAGCCAGGATAAGAACTTCTTAGTAGACCAGTAAGGGTGATGGGCCCGGGGCTTCTGCCTCCTCCTCAGCCTCATCCTGTCCCTGCCCCACCCTTGCAATGGAAACTATCTGACTGAAGCCCCATTGTGCCAGGCCTTTGAGATAGCATTCTCTGGTCCCACATGCCCTTCCTAACCTCTGTCCACTTGTCCATCTCCAAGCATCCTTCAAGACAGTCTCAAGCATCCATCCCTCAGGAAGTCAGAAAGATGAGGTACAGTCTCCACAAGGCCATTTGACAAGAAGAAGCTCTAAAAATGTACAAGCTCAGAGGAAGGGAAGTGATGACATTGTTCAGAAGGAAATGTACTCTTTACCTGACTTATGTAATGGTAACACCTATGTACATCATCTTTATAATAAGAAAGGGAAAAAAAATAAAAAAAATGTACAAGCTTAGTTAGGCACCAGTGGCTCATGCATGTAATCTTAGCTACTCAAGAGGCGAAGATCTGAGTTTAAAGCCAGCCTGGGCAGAAAAATGCAGAGATTTAATTAACAAGCAAAGAGCCAGAAGTGGAGGTGTAGCTCAAGTGGTAGAGTGCTAAGCCTGAGTGAAAAAAACAAGTGAGCAAAACCTTGTGTTTAAGTGCCAGTAGGGCATACACACACACACACACACACACACACACACACACACACACACACACACACATCCAAACATCCAGCAATTTTACTTAAAAAAATTTTTGGTCAGTTGTGGGGCTTGAATTGAGGGCATGGGAATGGTCCCTGAACTTTTGGTAGGCTAATGCTCTACCACTTTGAGCCATAGCACCACATGCAGTTTTCTGGTGGTTAATTGAAGGTAAGAGTCTCATGAACTTTCCTGAGTGGGCTAGCTTGGAGCCTCAGTCCTCAGATCTCAGCCTCTTAAAGTAGCTAGGATTACAAGTGTGAGCCACAAGCACCCAACCCTTTTTTTTTTTTTTTTGCCAGTCATGGGGCTTGAACTCAGGGCTTGGGCACTGTCTCTGAGCTTCTTTTGCTTAAGGTTAGCGCTCTACCACTTGAGCCATAGCACCACTTCTGGCTTTTTCTGTGTGTGTGGTACTGAGGAATTGAACCCAGGGCTTCATGCATTCTAGGCAAGCACTTTACCACTAGGCCACACTCCTGACCCAAAATACTCAGCTTAAAAAAAATCAACACAAAGCCAGGTATTTGTGGCTCAAGAGGCTGAGATCTGAGGATGGCGGTTCAAAGTCAGCTGGTCAGGAAAGTCTGTGAGACTCTTATCTCCAATTAACTACTCATAATCCAGAAGTGGCACTGTGGCTCAAGTGGTAGAGGCGCTAGTCTTGAGCTGAAGAACTCAGGGACAGTGCCCAGGCTCAGAGTTCAAGCCTCACGACTGGTCAAAAAAAAATGGACACAAGGTGTCCCCATGTTGCACAGACTGGTCTCAAATTCAGAATCTACCTGTTCCAAGTAACTAGGATTCCAGGTATGTACCACTGCAGTTGGCTTATGTCTTCTTGCCTAAGGAAATAAGCGAAAATGTAACTAGAGATTTAACTCTGGATGCACAGCCTAATCCTATTCACAATAAATGAAAACTGGAAGCCAGATGCTCATGCCTGTAACCTCAGCTACTCAGGAGGCTGATATCTGAGGGTCACAGTTTGAAGCCAGCCCTGGCAGGAAAGTCTATGAGAGTCTCCCTCCCTCTTTTTTGCCAGTCGTGGGGACTGAACTCAGGCCCTGAGCACTGTCCCTGAGCTTCTTTTGCTCATAGCTAGCACTCTACCACTTGAGCCACAGCACCACTTACAGGGTTTTCTGTATATGTGGTACTGAGGAATCAAACCCATGGCTACACGCATGCTAGGCAAGCACAATGGCACTAAGCCACATTCCAGGCCCCTCTATAAGACTCTCATCTCCAATTAACTGGCTCAAGTGGTAGAGCACTAGTGAAAAAGCTCAGGGACAGTGCCTAGGTCCTGAGATCAAGTGCCAGGATTGGTACCAAATAACAAAAAGCTTAAGACAATAACAACAACAACAAAACCCAAACTGGAAACAACAGTATCTGACAAGAAAGGATTAAGCTGGGGCTGGTGGCTCACGCCTATAATTTTAGCTACTCAGGAAGCTGAGATCTGAGGATGGCAGTTCAAAGCCAAGCTGGGCAGGGAAGTCCTTGACACTCTTATCTCCAATTATCCACTCAAAAACCAGAAGTGGCACTGTGGCTCAAATAGTAGAGCTCCAATCTTGAGCACAGAGAGGCTCAGGGAAAGCACCCAGGACCTGAGTTCAAGTCTCACAACTGACAAAAAAAAAAAGATTAGTGTAGCACACAAATTATGCAGATGCAAAAAAGGAAAAACTATATATGAATCTTTAATAGAAATATAAATATTATAAATATAAATGAAATAACTAAAATATATATTATTTATATGCATAGAAGGCCAAATTATTTACTTAGTATAATTTTTTCCAAACTTAGTTTTATTTTTGCTTATTTGTGTTCTCTAACTTATCACCAATGAACTTAAAAAATTATTACCAGGACCTGGGAATGTGGCTTAGTGGTAGAGTGCTTGTCTAGTATGCATGAAGCCCTGGGTTTGATTCCTCAGCACTGAATAAACAAAAAACTGGAAGTGGCACTGTGGCTCAAGAGGTAGTAGAGTGCTAGCCTCGAGCAAAAAGAAGCCAGCGACAGTCGGGCCCTGAGTCCAAGCCCTAGGACTGGCAAAAAAAAAAAAAATGTATTGCCAGTTGTGTGCACAGGGTCAAGCCTATAATTCTAGATAAGCAGGAGGCAGAGATCAGGGAAATCTCAGTTTGAGTCTAGCTTAAGCATGGAAGTTCTCTAGCCTCTATCTCAAGCAATGTCTGGATCCAATAGCACAAGCCTGTCACCCTGAGCTCTGAGGGAAGTAGAACAGCTAGGAACAAAGGTGTGTGCCTTTCATCCCAGAGACAAAGGGAAGCACAGATAGGAAGATTACAGTCCAGGCTGGCCTGGGCATAAAGCAAAACCCTATCTCTGAAAATAACCAACACAAAAAGGAACTGGTAGAATTGTTCAAGTGGTAAAGGGCCTGCTTAGCAAATTCCAGATCTTCAAACCCTAGTATGAGAGAGAGAGAGAGAGAGAGAGAGAGAGAGAGAGAGAGAGAGAGAGAGAGAGAGATTTTCAAAAGCCAATACAGTTCTAGAAACTTTGATTCAAAGAACCACTTGACAAGTTACAAATAGCAAGTCACTGGCAGACCAAGACTGTAAAAGTAGCCTCCTCCCTCCTGGACTCATTTTCCCAGCAGGTCACAGGCCCCCTGGGCTCAGGAGATGTTCTGGGCATGTTATTCCTTGTTCCTTGGCCAAGATGTGGTCTGGTCATAGAAGGCGAGAGTGAGTGGCAAGAAGGAGATATGTATGTACAAGGTATGGCCAGACCAAACCAGCACAGGGGAGCGAGCCATCACTGGCATGAGCTTGGCCTGAGGAATGTCTCAGAAGGTACAAACAGTCATAAGTCATAGGTAATTTTCCTGCCTGACAATGGCAGCCAAGGGAGATATCCCCCGGCTTCTTCTATTCTAGAATGATCCTGAATTATTAACCCAAATCTTCCTAACTGACTGATCTTATCTCAGAGACACCCTAGGTTGTGTCAACTCACCACTAACCACAACTAGCGCTGCTCACTCCTGGTTCTTGAAATCCAGGAGCAGATGGTGGAGTGCCAGAGATGGTACCACCTGCCCCCCACCATAAGCCAAGAAGAAAGGAGAGGGAGGGGAGGGACAGAGGAAGTTACCTTGTTCTGAGCTTGTAGCCCCTAGGATCCTTCTTCCTGTGAAGCCTAACGGTCTCTAGTCAGATTTCCTGTCCCCTGTGCAGCCCCGGAGGCTGCCCACCAGGACTGGCCACAGATGGTTATGAGGCCCCTTGGGTCAGCATCATTTCAGGTTTCCTGTTCACCCACCCTCCTCTTTTCTTCCCCGAGTTACACTGCTCCTTAGTCACACTTTTTTTTTTTTTTTTTTTTTGCCAGTCCTGGGGCTTGGACTCAGGGTCTGAGCACTGTCCCTGGCTTCTTCTTGCTCAAGGCTAGCCCTCTGCCACTTGAGCCACAGCGCCACTTGTGGCCATTTTCTGTATATGTGGTGCTGGGGAATCGAACCCAGGGCCTCATGTATACGAGGCAAGCACTCTTGCCACTAGGCCATATCCCCAGCCCCCTTAGTCACACTTTCAAAGGATTTTTTTTTTTTTTTGGCCAGTTCTGGGACTTGGATTCAGGGCCTGAGCACTGTCCCTACCACTTGAGCCACAGTGCCACTTCCAGTTTTTCCATTTATGTGGTACTGAGAAATCGAACCCAGGGCTTCATACACGCCAGGCAAGCACTCTGCCACTAAGCCACATTCCCAGCCCTCAAAGGAGTCTTGGATGTTCAGTTTAACCAGAATTTTGCGAAGTTGGTTGCTGTACCTTCTGGTTATAGCTCTGGTTGGGGCTTGCCATAGGAAGATGAGAAATCCTGGGGTGAGAGTGTTATACTCAGAATCTGGGGAATACTCAAGACCTTTCTTTGTCCCCCCCCGACCCCCGCCCCCAGTTCCCTTCTCTCTACCCACCTCAGTTCCAGTGCTGGAGGAACACCTTCAGTCTCTGGAGAGCCCTCCCTCTGTCCCGCCCCGCCTCCAACACAGAGGGCATAAAAGCTCTGATTCAGTGAGAGGAGATGCCACTATCAGGTGAGCTGTGGAGCTGAGGCCCTGGGGGACTGGCGTCTGGCCTGTCTTTGCCTATAGGCCACGGAGATGGGGCTGGGGGTGAAGATGGGAGTAGAGTGGGAGGGGGTGCCTATCTTCTCCCACACACACTCAGGGTACTTTCTGGGCTGGACTGTCATTCCAGAGATGAAGCTGTTGCTGACTGTCACAGGGCTCCTGGTCCTTCTGGCCATGCCCCACAGGGTCACTCCAGGTAATCACTCAGAAAGGAGGGCAACAAGGGTGCACTGTGGGGGTGGTTGTGGGTCCAAGGGCTCCTTCTCAGGGCTGGTCCCCCTGGTTCTGGAGCCTGGCGAGGGGCTCTGGACCCACCCCTGATTGTGTGATGTGCTCTGGGCAGCCGTCCCTGGGGAAGTGGAGACCTCAGTGGTGCTGACCTGCATGGAGGAGGCCAAGCGGCTAGTGGACAAGGCTTACAAGGAGCGGCGGGAAAGGTGGGGGTCCTAGCCCTGGCCGGTCCTGGTCAAAGCTGTCATAGGCCTTTCTGAGGAGCAGGCAGTGGGTGGGGAGTTGGCTGTGATGAGAGGTGAGGGCTCCCTGCGGGGGGGGGGGGGGAGCTGAACCCCATGTCTCTCTGTCCTTACGTCTGTGGGATCAAATCATCTTAAAGAGCCATCTCTCCCATGTTCTTGCTTCTGTCTGTACACTTGGGTCCCCCCATCCCCCGCTGTGTATGTGTGTGTGTTGGAACTGGAGCTTGAACTCAGGGCCTGGGTACTGTCCCTTAGCTTTTTCATTCAAGGCTGGTGCTCTACCACTTGAGCCACACCTCTACTTCTGACTTTTTGCTGGCAATGGAGGTAAGAATCTCATGAACTTTCATGCCTGGGTTGGCTTCACACCACAATGCTCACCTCGGCCTCTTGAGTAGGTAGGATTACAGGCATAAGCCTTATCCTTTTCTTTGTCTTCTTTGCTTTTTTCAAACTCCAGTACTACCCAGACCTCAAACCTTATTGTTGTTGTTGGTGGTGGTTGGTCATGGGTCTTGAACTCAGGGCCTGGGCACTGTCCCTGAGCTCTTCAACTCAAAGCTAGTTGTGCTCTACCACTTTGAGCCACAAAGCCACTTCTGGTTTTCTGATGGTTAATTGGAGATAAGAGTCTCATGGACTTTCCTGTCCCTGCTGGCTCTGAACCATAGTCCTCAGATCTCTGTTTCCTGAGTGGCTAGGATTACAGGTGTGAGCCCCCATAGTCAGACACTCAAACCTTGTTATAAAAGGGATCCTTCCCATCTGTGGGTCTGTCTATAATGTCCCCCTTGTCCCCTCCACCCTGCCCTGTTTCTCTCCTGAGTGTCTCTGCACCCCTTCTCTGGTCCTCCTTTTGCAAGCAGCATCAAGCAGCGGATGCACAGTGGCCTGGCCAGCCCCATGGAACTCCTATCCTACTTCAAGCAGCCGGTGGCAGCCACCAGGACAGCCGTGCGGGCCGCTGACTACCTGCACGTGGCCCTGGATCTGCTCAAGAGGAAGCTGCAGCCCCTGTGGCACAAGCCTTTCAATGTCACCGGTATGCGGCTCTGTCTAGGCCCAGGCCCTGCTCCCAGTGACCCAGGGACGCGACCCTCCAACCCTTCAACTCCTAGACAGCCGAGCCATCTCCTCCATTCCTCGGCTCTGCTCCCCTCCCAAGGGCTTGAGCAACGGGTGCAGCTCCCATGATCCTTTCTTCACCTTGCAGACGTGCTGACACCTGCTCAGCTGAACCTGCTGTCTAAGTCAAGCGGCTGCGCCTACCAGGACTTGGGGGTGACGTGCCCCAAGAAGGACGAGTATCGCACCATCACTGGGCATTGCAACAACAGGTGCGGGCCCGGGGGCCGGGGGTGGGCTTGCGGGAGCTCAGTGCGGGGCCGGGGATCCATTTGCGGGGGCTCAGTGCGGATCCAGGGACTGGGGGGTCGGCTTGCGGGGGCTCAGTGCGGGCCCGGGGGCGGGGGGTGGGCTTGTGGGGGCTCAGTGCGGGCCCGGGGGCTGGGGGCCGGGGATCGGCTTGGGGGAGCTAGGTGTGGGCCCAAGGCTCGGCTTGGGGGGGCTCAGTTCGGGCCCAGGGGCCGGGGATCGGCTTGGAGGGGTTCAGTGTGGCCCAGGGCTTGGCTTGGGGTTGCTCAGTGCGGGGCCGGGGGTGGGCTTGCGGGAGCTCAGTGCGGGGCCGGGGGTGGGCTTGCGGGTGCTCAGTGCGGGGCCGGGGGTGGGCTTGCGGGTGCTCAGTGCGGGGCCGGGGGTGGGCTTGCGGGAGCTCAGTGCGGGGCCGGGGGTGGGCTTGCGGGAGCTCAGTGCGGGGCCGGGGGTGGGCTTGCTGGAGCTCGGTGCGGGCCCCTGGGGTCCTTAGCGAGGCCCGCGGCCGCCCCCTGGCGTCAGCATGCTGCGTTCCGGTGCAGGCGCAGCCCCACGCTGGGCGCCTCCAACCGCGCCTTCGTGCGCTGGCTGCCCGCCGAGTACGAGGACGGCGTCTCGCTCCCCTTCGGCTGGACGCCGGGTGTCAAGCGCGGCGGCTTTTCCGTTCCCCTGGTGAGGCGATGTGTCCCCGGCGGCCTGGGGGCCCTGGCACCGCGCCCGCCCCACGCCCAGTGACCCCCCCGGCGTCGGTGTCCCCGCAGGCCCGGGCCGTCTCCAACGCCATCGTGCGCTTCCCCACGGAGCAGCTGACCCCGGACCAGGAGCGCGCGCTCATGTTCATGCAGTGGGGTCAGTTCATCGACCACGACCTGGACTTCACCCCCGAACCAGCCGCCCGGGCCTCCTTCCTCACCGGCCTCAACTGCGAGATCAGCTGCCTGCAGCAGCCGCCCTGCTTCCCGCTCAAGGTGCTGCCTTCTTCCCCTCCTTCTGGGGCCCGGGGAGCAGAGGAGGAAGCTGGCTTTGGAAAGGGACATGGCCCTTCTGTGCCCACGTTTTCTCCCAAGGCCCTGAGTGAGGCTGGCTCCAATAATGTTCGTCCCCAAGGTCTCGCCTGTCCCCCTTGGCAGGGCCCTCTGTCAGCCAGGGCAGCCCAAGCCAAGGGAGCACAGTGTGGGGGTTTGGCACTCAGAGTGGTGAGGTGACAGGGTCTCTGCAAGGCTGGGACTGATCTGGTATGGGGACATGGTCGCCGGTGTCCCTCACACCCTCAGTGTAGGAGCCCAGTGCCCCAGCTTTGTTTCCTCCCCACTGAGGGTCCTTCCCCCAATGCCACAACACACGACAGGGGGCCTTGGGGTGATCAGAAAGTACCTGCTTGGTAGAGGGAGAGGAGTGGGAGACTGAGAACAGACAGGAGACAGAGGGAAGGGAAGGGGAATGTAAAAGGGAGAAAGAAAGCACAGGGGACAAATCCACAGAAGAGAGAGGGAGGAAAGAGAGCTAAGAGATTTAATAAGGAAGGATCAGAAGATTGGCTCCCCCCCTCCAATTCCCTGTCCAGTTTCCTGGTCATCATCCTGACCCTCAGTAGTACTTTGCTTGCAGAGGCCCAGACAGGAACTTGAGAGGCCTCCCTGCATGCTGAAGGGACCACAAGTCATAGGGTCAAGGTAGAGCCACCGGGGCTTACTTCCTGCCCTCAAGAGCAACCATTCAGCCTCCCTCTGTGCCGCAGATCCCTCCGAATGACCCCCGTATCAAGAACCAGCAGGACTGCATCCCCTTCTTCCGCTCCTGTCCAGCTTGCACCAGGAGCAACATCACCATCCGAAACCAGATCAATGCGCTCACCTCCTTCGTGGACGCCAGTGGGGTGTATGGCAGTGAGGGGCCAGTGGCCATGAAACTGCGCAATCTGACCAACCAGCTGGGGCTGCTGGCCGTCAACACCCGCTTCCAAGACAACGGCAGGGCCCTGTTGCCCTTTGACAGTCTGCACGATGACCCTTGTCTCCTCACAAATCGCTCTGCACAAATCCCTTGTTTTCTGGCAGGTCAGCTCAGGGACTTGAATCTGGGGTGCTTCTAGGAGGTGTTCCCTGTGGGGAACCATGGGGAGCCTGTGTGTGAGCAGCTTGTGGGTTTGTGATGAGAGACACTGTCCTCACCAATTTCATATTAGTCCAGTTGCCTTGGAGACAAGTTGAATGGAGACACACAGGCAAAAAAATTCAACCCATCCCCAATCTAAGATGGAGTCGCAGGGGTCGCTGGGGAGCCTGTCATCTATTCTTGCTTCTGCTCTGCATTCTGGAGGACAGGAGCACTGAGTCACTCAGGACCAGAGAGAAACGTGTGGTACTCACCCTCTCGAACCCAAACTGTCTAATCTAGAGTCAGTAGACACATGTGGCAATTTTAACTAGAATTATTTTCTGAGTGTCAGACTGGGTTTGAACTCAGAGCCTTGCACCCTTGCTTGGCTATTTTGCTTAAGACTAGCGCTCAACTTGAACCATATCTCTACTTTCTGCTTTTTTTTTTTTTTTTTTTTTTTTTTGCCAGTCTTGGGGCTTGATCTCAGGACCTGGGCATTGTCCCTGAGCTTCTTTTGCTCAAGGCTAGCACTCTACCACTTGAGCCATAGCGCCACTTCCGGCTTTTTCTGTGTATGTGATACTGAGGAAGCAAATCCAGGGCTTCATGTATGCTAGGCTATCACTCTACTGCTAAGCCACACTCCCAGCCTGATTTCCTGCTCTCTCTCTCTCTCTCTCTATCTCTCTCTCTCTCTCTGTGTGTGTGTGTGTGTGTGTGTGTGTGTGTGTGTGTGTGTTGAATGAAGATAAGAATCTCAAGGACTTTTCTTCCCTAGATGGCTTCAAACCACAATCCTCAGATCTCAGGGTCCTGACTAGCTAGGATTACAGGTTTGAGCCACCAATGCTGAACTAATTTTAATTATTTTAAATATAATAAGACAAAAGCTCAGGTTTTCTGTTACACTAACACATTTCAAGTGACCAGCAGTCTCATGAGTACATTTTTGTCATCCCAGAAAGTTCTAGGGGACAGTGTGGCCACAGGATACCCCCTCTTGTCCATCTCGATTCTCTATAAAGAGAAAGGATGGTTTCAAATGGGGACACATGGCAGCTAGGGCTTGGGGATAGGGATAAGGGTTGAGGCTAGCCTGGGGCAGTGATGCTAGAATGCCCGGAAATTTCTAGTGTATTTTAACATAAACTCAGTGGTGAACTCTGCCCTCCCTTCTCCTTTTTTTTTTTTTTTTTCCTTCTTAGGGCTCTTGGTAGTCTCTGCCTGGGTCTATAGGAGGAGAGTCAAGGTTAGTCGCCTTCCCGTGTCCCTTCCTTCCCCACCATGGATTTCCCAGCAAAAGTCCAGCCCTCTTTGGAACTAGTGAGGCAAGGAGCACTCCTCAGCCAGACACTGCTGCCTGGCAGCGATGAGCTTCACGTCCAAGCTCCAGACTATCTATCATAAGCTCCAGGTACTCATGGCCCAGAGCAGATACTCTCAGAGATGTCCTTTCCTTCCAGAATTGCTTGCCTAGAATTATCAAGAATGGAATGAATGTGCTGCTACCATGGCTCTGACCCTTGCTCTCTAGCTCTTCTGGAAAAATCTTTGGGAAGGACTGGGTGGAGGCCCATCAGGGCCCTTGCATGGAGTCTCAGGTGTGGACTTCACATATCCAGTCCCCCACCCCACCACAGGCTGCATGACTGACACATAGTAAGGGTGGGATGAACATCTCTGTTGAAATGGTGGTGGCGTTCTGGGATCCTATGTTGAGAAGGATTCTGAGGCTTGGGACTGGGAATGTGACTTAGCGATACAATGTTTGCCTAGCATGTATGAAGCCATGAGTTTGATTCCTCAGTACTACATAAATGGAAAAAGTCAGAAGTGGCACAGTGGTTCAGGTGGTAGAGTGCTAGCCTTGAGCAAAAAGAAGCTCAGGGACAGTGTCCAGGCCCTGAGACCAAGCCCCAGCACTGGCAAGATGGAGGATGGGATTCTGAATTTTTATCTGATTTGAGCAGAAACAAATGCTGGCATCATTATCTGTGCCAATATGAGCATGGAAATCGGTTGTGCCAACATGTGTGTTACTTTCTGGCCTCCCTTGAATCATGACGAACAGCTGACTAGAAGGTAGCATTGGTGGAGTTTACACTTTTTGCTCACCCCCATGTGACAATGTGTGTGGTAGGAGGGAGGGAGAAAACCAAAGCCTCAGGGGAGCTGCTAGGATCAGGAATAGGACGATGGCCAGTCCTGGGGTGGGCCTAAGGCCTCCTGGATGGGGCATGATGAGGCAGCAGTGTCTCTGAGTAGAGAAGGAAGACTCAAGCAGACTGGGACATCAAGGGTGGCCTCAAGAGTGTAAGCAAGCCTGGGGGAAAAGGATGATGTCTGGGAGACATTGCAGGCCTTGGCTGGATGGGGAGCTTCAAACAAGCCAGTGTTTCTTGAGTGGAGGCCATGGGAATGCCAGTGGCTCTGCTTCCCTCCCTCAGGGGACACCCGCTCCAGTGAGATGCCCGAGCTCACCTCCATGCACACCCTCTTTGTTCGAGAGCATAACCGGCTGGCCACACAGCTCAAGCGCCTGAACCCCAGGTGGAGTGGGGAGAAGCTCTACCAGGAAGCACGGAAGATTGTGGGGGCCATGGTCCAGGTAGGCTGTCCTGAGCGTTGCACATACTTGCCATCCAGATGGCCCTCTGCAGCATCTCAGCTGTGTGACCTTGAGCAAGTGACCCTCCTGAGCCTCTTCAGCCATGACACTGTGGGAACCAAAGCCCCCAAACACATGAAGAGCTTAGCAAAGGCCACTTCTCTTCCCCGTTCTCTTTCCCAGCCATTCTTCTTTCTTTCTTTCTTTCTTTTTTTTTTTGGCCAGTCCTGGGCCTTGGACTCAGGGCCTGAGCACTGTCCCTGGCTTCTTTTTGCTCAAGGCCAGCACTCTGCCACTTGAGCCACAGCGCCACTTCTGGCCATTTTCTGTATATGTGGTTCTGGGGAATCGAACCCAGGGCCTCATGTATATGAGACAGGCACTCTTGCCACTAGGCCATATCCCCAGCCCCATTCTTCTTTCTTTGTTGTTTTTTTTTTGTTTTTTGGCCAGTCCTGGGCCTTGGACTCAGGGCCTGAGCTCTGTCCCTGGCTTCTTTTTTGCTCAAGGCTAGCACTCTGCCACTTGAGCCACAGCGCCGCTTCTGGCGGTTTTCTGTATATGTGGTGCTGGGGAATCGAACCTAGGGCCTCGTGTATCCGAGGCAGGCACTCTTGCCACTAGGCTATATCCCCAGCCCCCATTCTTCTTTCTTGACAGCCCAGGAATGGTGTTTGGGAGGGTCTCAAGTGTGTGTGGTGCATAGCAGCTCTTCAGGAAATGTTTCTCACTCCCCTCATCTCATTGTAACTCTTCACTGTTGCTGTTGCCAGTCCTGAGGCTTGAACTCAGGGCCTGGGTGCTATTTAAGCCACAGGCTCAAATAAAAGTCTCATGGACTTTACTGCGTGGGCTAGCTTTGAACCATGATCCACACTCAGATCTCAGCCTCCTAAGTATTAAGGATTATAGGCTGAGCTACCAGTGCCTTGCTCCCTCTCCCTCCCCTCTTTTTTTGGTAATGAGGCTTGAATTTCAGGCTGTCCCTGAGCTCTCTTCCTCAAGGTGAGTCCTCAACCACTTTGAGCCACAGTGTCACTTCCGGTTTTCTGGTGGTTAATTGGAGATAAGATTCTCATGGGCTTTCCAGGCCAGGCTGGTTTGGAATTGAGATCCTCAGAACTCAGCTCAGTCCTGAGTCCCTAAGATTACAAGTGTGAGCCACTGCACCAGCTACACACAACTTTTGATGATCCAATGCCCCTCTTCTCCTGGGTTCTGTTTGGGGAGGGGTGCAATTGAAGATGCTGAGGGTTAAGTGTTTGATCGACATTAAAAATACAGTGTGGTTCCTTTCAGCCTCAGAGGAAATTCTAGAGTCTACAATACCGATTGAGACTGTTCTCCATCTTCCCTCTGTTTTGGGAGAAATATTGCTAGAGCAGCCCCCTTTGTCCTTCTTGCCTCCTTTGCTCCCACAGAACATCATTAACCCTTCCTATCATGAGCTAGACTTTTGCTGGCCACTATGAACAATTCATTTCCTATTTCCCTGGTTCTAAAGGACTTGGTAATAAGATAGTGAGAGAAATGAGACATTAATAATTCAAAGGTCATTAGTAACAATGACTAATAGCATAATCATTCCTAATTTACATTCTGGGTGCAGAGAGGAGAATAAGTGACCCAAGGTCATACAGCAGAGCTCTGTTTATGCCCTTCAGGACCACTCTGTTAGTACCAGTGCCTCCAATGGCAGGGATCCCCCCATGCTAGGGACAGCAGAGACTGCAGGGAGGAGGGGTAGAGATGCTGTTTCAAGTCACTTTTCTTTAGATCATCACTTACCGAGACTACCTACCCCTGGTGCTGGGGCCAGTAGCCATGAGGAAGTACCTACCCACATACAGAGGCTACAATGAGTCCGTGGACCCAAGGATCTCCAACGTCTTCACCAATGCCTTCCGCTATGGCCACACCCTCATCCAACCCTTCATGTTCCGCCTGAACCACCAGTACCAGCCCCTGGGACCCAACCCTCGAGTCCCACTCAGCCAGGTCTTTTTCGCCAGCTGGAGGGTGGTGCTGGAAGGTGAGAGGGGGGCCTAGGCCAGCACTGGGCCGGCCCCAGAGGGTGGGCGCATAGGCTTGCAGGCAGATTGCTGGGATGAGATTTCTCTTGATTTCTTGGGGATTTGGCCTGGCTTTGCTGGCGCACTGTGCCTACTCTGCTTCTGGACCCGAGTGGGGTGGAGATGGCAAACAGAGGAGATGCGTGTTTCCCATGTGTTAAGGAGCTCTGTGATCCAGGGGTTTCATGGGGCATTCCCATGCAGGCCAGACTGAAGGGCACAGTTCCCTGAGACCTTGGTGCTTCCTGGATCCTAACACCTGAGGGGAGGAACTTTCCCACTGGTGTTGCACAGCCTTCTCCAGTCCCCCTGGTTCTATCTGGACTTGACCGACTCTTCTTTTCCCCTAGGCGGCATTGACCCTATCCTTCGGGGCCTTATGGCTACCCCTGCCAAGTTGAATCGGCAGAACCAAATTGTGGTGGATGAGATCCGGGAGCGATTGTTTAAGCAGGTCATGAGGATTGGGCTGGACCTGCCAGCTCTGAACATGCAGCGCAGCCGGGACCACGGCCTCCCAGGTAAGGGCTTCAGAAATCTCCCTGCTCCTCCACATAGCTGCTCTTTGCCCTCAGAGCCTCCCTCCTTGCCAGGGGCTCCAGCTGCTCAAAGCTTCTTGACCCTACACCAGCACTTAGACCTCTGGAAGCTCCCAGGTCAGGCCCTGCCTCTCCCTTGGCCATGCTCTCAGCTCCTCAGCCTGCTGGAATCTTCCATCTACATCAGTAACTCACCCTATGGAACTCCATCTCCATCATCAATTCACGTTGACTCTGTTCATGAACTCTGAGGGGAAGGGATGATCAGCCCCTCCGTTTCTTCTTTTCCTTTCTTTTTTTGCAGGTCTGGGGCTTAAACTCAGGGCCTGGGCACTGTCCCTGAGCTTCTTTTGCTCAAGGCAACACCACAGAACCACTTCTGCCTTTTTCTGTGTATGTAGTACAGATGAATTGAACCCAGGGCTTCATGCATGCTAGGCAAGCACTCTACCACTAAGCCACATTCCCTTCCCTCATCTCCTCTTTATTGACAAGGACACCGAGGCCTGGAACCATTCAGAACCCTACCTGGGACTCTAGACAAGTCAGTGACAGATCTGGAACTTGGACTAGTATCAATCTAATCCTAAAGCCTGTGTTAGGGGGTGTTCCCCGAGACGCACTTCACCCCTCATCACTCACAGGCAGATGTTGGGTTGCTCCAGAGGACAATCAGGTGTCTCTCTTTTTTATATTTTTTAAGGGTAGGTGGTAGAGATTGAACTCAAAGTCTGGGGTTTTGCCACCGGGCACTTTCATTTAAGGCTAGACTCTTTATTTATTTATTTATGTTGTCAGTCTTGAGGCTTGAACTCTGGGCCTGGACACTGTCCCTGAGCTCTTCACCTCAAGACTAGCACTCTTACTACTTGAGCCCACTTGAGCCACAGCACCACTTCCAATTTTTCTGTTAGTTAACTGGAGATATGAGTCTCACAGACTTTCCTGCCCTGGCTGGCTTTGAACTGGTGTCCTCAGATCTCAGCCTCCTGAGTAGCTACGATGACAGGTTGAAGCCCCTGCACCCAGCTAAGGCTAGCACTCTTATCACTTGAGCAACAGTACCACTTCTTGTTTTTCTGGTGGTTAACTGGAGATAAGAGTTTCATGGACTTTCCTGCCCAGGCTGGCTTTGGTGTGAGCCACAGGCACCTGGCAAGGTGCCTCTATTCTTGAACCTGGAAGGAATTATGACAATCTAGGGTTTGTCTTAGGGTGGGCAGGCAAGAGAAAGACAGTGAATGGCCAGAGAAGTCCTGCCATCCTCCTTGTCCTGAGGCAAGGGCTGAACTTCCTCTTATCTATAGCCCAGTGTGTGAGAAGGCGAGTCTTCTGGATTGAAGACCTCCAAGTCCCTGCCATCCCCAGAGATCTCCCCACCTTGCAGTGAGGGGCTCTATCTACAGCCATGTCTGTCTTCCTCCGTGTAGGGTATAATGCCTGGAGGCGCTTCTGTGGGCTCCCCCAGCCCGGCAACGTTGGTGAGTTAGCCACGGTGCTCAAGAATCTGGGTCTGGCACGGAAACTGATGGAACAGTACGGCACACCCAACAACATCGACATCTGGATGGGTGGCGTGGCTGAGCCCCTAGAACCCAACGGCCGGGTGGGCAAGCTCCTGGCCTGCCTCATCGGCACCCAGTTCAGGAATCTTCGTGATGGAGATCGGTGAGTTGCTGGCATGGGCCACCCATCCCCAAATCACCTCCCACGCCCTGCTTTCCCCTAGTAAATAGAAGGAGGAAAAGAGTGGTTTTCCAGTGTGTTCAAGGAGGCTTGGGGTGGTCCCTGTGAGGCGCAGCAGGGGAAACTGGAACTCTGGTGGGGACAGGAAAAGCCTATGGATCTTCCCCTGTCTTGGTCCATGTGTCTAGGAGCAGTCTCAGCTTTCTCACACTGTTTCTCATCATTTCACTGTGGTCCTGACATCGCTGATCAGAGATCCTACTTAGCCTGTACTGTATCACTGGGGATATTAGCAAAAAAGACGACACAATGCTCCCTCCGTGCACACGTGTGTGTGTGCATGTGAGCACATGCCAGGGTTTGAATTTCAGGGCCTCTCCCTCAGCTTTTTCTGCTCACAGTGCAGCCAAGCACTCTATTACTTGAGCCTCCAGTCCCAGCTTTTTGATGGATAGAGAAATCAGAGTCTCCTAGGTTTGTCTGCTTGGGCTGACTTCATGGCCTGGATTCTCACATCTCAGCCTTCTGAGCAGCCAGGGTTATAGGAGTAAGCCACTCATGCTTGACTTCCTACTTGATTATTATTGTTGCTGTCATTATAATCAGTTGTACAGGCTTTTATTTTGGTGTGTGTGTGTGGGGAGTCAGTCAGGGGCTTGAACTCGGCGCCTGGGTTCCTGAACACTTTTTTTTTTTTTTTTTTTTGGCCAGTCCTGGGGCTTGGACTCAGGGCCTGAGCACTGTCCCTGGCTTCTTTTTGCTCAAGGCTAGCACTCCGCCACTTGAGCCACAGCGCCGCTTCTGGCCGTTTTCTGTATATGTGGTGCTGGGGAATCGAACCTAGGGCCTCGTGTATCCGAGGCAGGCACTCTTGCCACTAGGCTATATCCCCAGCCCTCCTGAACACTTTTGCTCAAGGCTAGTGCTCTACTGCTTTGAGCCGCACTGCCACTTGCAGTTTTCTGGTATTTAATTGGAGATGAGTGTCTCATGGGCTTTCCAGCCCCAGCTGGCTGTGATCTGCAACCTTCAGGTGGCAGCCTCCTGAGTTCTAGGATTACAGGTGTGAGCTACCAGTGCCTGGCTATACAGAGGGTTTTATTTTGACTTTTCCATATATCATAGAACATACCTTGATCAGACATATCCTTTCTGTCACCCCATCTCCTCTTTCTCTTTTCTCAAATTAATTTCCATAAGCTTCACTGTTCCCCTTTTTTTCCACAAGAACATAAAGTCTTTTGGCCATATTGACCCTCTCCTCTGTTTTTCCTCCCTCAAACACCTTCACCTGTCACATCAAGGACAGTACCTGTTGTTCAAAGGGATTGCACTGGTGGCATTCACACTTTGCACGTATACAGAACTTTAATCAGATCTCACTTTCCTCTCCCACTAAACCCTTGCAGTGACTTTGTGTTGCTGTCTTTTAGAGGAAATGGTTTGGGACATTGATTTCCCTCCCCCCCCCAACATTCTCTCTTCAGCTTCTTGGGGGACAAATTGGAAACTCACTCCTGTGTGGGCACAGCTCCAGGCCCAGGGCTTCAGGAGGGCAGGGTGGGGGTGGCCCTGGCTCCCTCCATAGCATGAATGATACCTGAAAGGATTTCTAGGTGGGAGGAGAGGCAGCAGGTAACTGTGCCCTCATTTTGTACTCAATGCCTGAGTGAAGAGCCCCCCCTAACTCCCGTCCCAAGGATCTGAGGTCTGCCTTGTGCAGCAAGACAGAGTCTTCTGTGGTCCTCTTGCATCTGGGAGCAGCTCAAGTCAGGTGACACCGTCTCAGCCCAGGGGATACCAGGCCAGGACCCCCTTGGGCACAGCGCCTTTGGTGCTCCTCCCGCAGGTTCTGGTGGCAGAATGCAGGTGTATTCAGCACGCGGCAGCGCCAGGCCCTGGCCAGGATCTCCTTGCCCCGTATCATCTGTGACAACACAGGCATCACCACCGTGTCCAAGAACAATATCTTCATGTCCAACTCATACCCCCGGGACTTTGTGGGGTGCAGCTCTCTCCCGACGCTGGACCTGAGTCCCTGGAGGGAGGCCTAGGGGCTGGGTAAGGGCTCACTGCACTGCGGGTACACCTGGGCAGGCTGAGGGCAACCACAGGAGATCCCCAGGCCTGCGCTTGGGTGCCAGCCAAGGAGATGTGTGTTGACATGTGTGCAGTGTGTGCAGATCAGCATTTCACATGCGTGTGTTGTCTGTGAACACAGGCGGTATTGGATGTACTCTGGCATGTGTGTCGTTTGTGTGAGTATGCGCTTGCTGCTTCTGAGATTATTAAGGACATAGATGGGCAGCAGCCAAGGTGATTGGTGAGAGGCCCAGCTTAGGGCAGACTTCCTGGAGTCACATCCTTGATCAATAGTGACCTGGAGCAAACTGCCCAATTCCCTTAAGCCTGGGTTTTCTTCCGTGTGAATAACTGTGGTTATGTCTCCTTAAAGGGTCCATTTGCAGCCCGTAGCCCTTCATTTATTGAGCAACTTCTCCATGTCAAGCACTGTCCTGGGCATTGGAGACATAGAGAGGCAAGAAAAAAGTTCCTCAAGGAGCTTACTCCTTGACCATGTCCTGGTTAGCAGAGATGACCAGGGGCTTCTGGAAGGATGACCCTTTAGCAGCTGGGATTATGGGAATTGGCACTTGAATTATGGGTCAAAGCTAGCCAGGCTGAATCAATGGCTCCTCCTTATTCTTGTTCTCTTGCTTATTCACAGGAACCAGATGGACAGAAACTGGGGCTCACTGGCCGTTTTGTATCATATGTTTGTACCTGACATTTATAGTAATAAAGCACTGCCGATGGGGATCTGCTTGGCTTGTGTCGGGGAAGGGGCTGGGCCCTTCGTGGGAAGCTCCCACTGAAACCTGCACTTGAGCAAAGGTGTTTGGGGTCCTCAGTCTCTGGACTGGGGTGTGGGTATCAGGGCGTGCTCCATACATGGAGGGTAGTCAGGCCCTCACCCCAGGCTTCCCACCCAGCCCTCTGTGATACAGGAACAAAGTCCCCAAGCCCTGGTGTTTGTACATGGCTCTAGGGCACGATTACTTTGTGCTCACCTCCTGTCCAGTCCTGGGACACAGAGGGGACAAAACACTGTCCCATGGGTGAGAATGAGCCAAGGTCTGGTTGGGAGGGATTCCCAGATGATGGGCGCCTCTATGTCCTACATACCGAGAAAGGTTCAGGGGACCTTCAGAGCAGTAGTCCCCTCGCCCCATGTTTCCAGTGACTACATCAGAGAGCAGGGACTGAGGGGTGGCAGGACTGCATGTCCCTAGTGGCCTTGCTTGGAGTGGGACCCCTACATCTAGCTGGTGGGCACCTTCCCCCTCCCTCCCTGGATTCCCCCAAGTGGGGAAGGAGCACGCACAGCTAGAAACTGATGGTACATGGATCATGGGTCTGATGTACTGTTGGGGTCCCTGGTAAAGCTAGGCTATCATAACGGTGAGCAGTAGAACAAATACAGGCAAAGAGAGATTGCTCAGAATGGGCCAATGCCTCTTCAGAGGTGGAGAAGAAGTAGGGGTGCAGGTCCTCTGCCCTGGGCACCTCCCCACAATGGCAATGTGCTTTCCACTCTCACCCTGCCAGACAGGGGGTCTGGAGGGCGTGGCTTCACTGGTCTTACTTGTTGGGATCTGAACGATCCCCTTCTCCCCGATCTCATGGGGAGAATGGATAACCCTAAAATCTATGAAAGAGCACTCAGCCTGGCCCTCCGCCAGCGGAAGGCCAAAGGCGTGCTCACATGGACCTGCGCTAAGTTGAGGAAGGGTTGCTGATGCTTCCCCTCCCCCCAGTCCCCCCACATGTTACCAAGGGCGGAGGCGAAAAGGAAGGCATCAGGGACACGCTGCGGTGGTGGGAAGCGTCTCAAAGACTTTAATATGGAAGGGCACTTATATAGAAGTAATGGCGGGAAAGAAAGGGGGCTGGCCAAAGGGCCAGTCATAGGCTAGGGACCACGTTCATCAAGTGACATCACAAAACTTCCCTTTGTGGGTGGGACAACCCCATCATGGTGGCACGCACGTGTTCACCTCCCAAGGGGTGGAGGCCAGAAGGTGGGAGGGACTTCCATTGTCCCAAGGCTGGTGGAAGGGCAGCCTTTCCCAGGCCATAATAATCCCCAACATTACTTACCAGGGAATTTTGTGTATATGTGCATGTGATGGTCCTGGGGATTGAACTCAGGGACTGAGTGTTGTCCCTGAGCTTTGTTGATCAAGGCTAGTGCTTTACTACTTGAGCCACAACTCCACTTCTGGCTTTTTGGTGATTATTAGAGATAAGAGTCTCATGGACTCTCCTGCCTGGGCTGGGTTTGAACTTTGATCTTCAGATCTCAGCATCCTGAGTAGCTAGGATTACAAGTGTGAACCACTGGTGCCCAGCTCCGGCAGAGTCATTTTAATCAATGAATTACCTATTTTTGTGTGTGCTACTGGGGTTTGCATAGGAGGGTCATTTGAAAAGAAGAATGTAAGCTAGGTTTGTTAGTGCATGCTTGTAATCCCAGCACTTGGGGCGTGGCGGTGGGGGGAAGGGGAAGGGGAGATATCCATCTGAAACTCAGGAGGATTGAGAATTCAAGATCAGCCTGGACTATGTAGTGAGACCCTGACTCAAAAAAAATTAAAATGAAAGAGGAATTATGAATAGACATTGGGCAGCGGCTCAAGGATTGTTCTAGAGCTGTCCTTTTAGAGACTTAGAAAAGGGTATTGCCTGGCACAGGTGGCTCAAGCCTGTAATCCTTGCTACGCAGGAGACTGAGATCTGAGGATCACTGTTTGGAGCCAGCTTGGGCAGGCAAGCCTGTGAGACTCCTATCTATACTAAAACAGACAGCAGACAGACAGACAGACAGACAGACAGACACACACACACACACCCAGAAGAAGAAGATGGAAGAAAGTAGGAGGAGGAGGTGGAGGAGGAGGAGCCCCATGGCACCCACCTGCAGTGCCTCCCCAGGCCCATGTCCTGCCACTCCATGGCATTGTTTCTTTTCCCAAGCTTCCTCCCTTTTTCTAGACTACTTGGCCCTCCCACCCAGACACCCCTCATCACCAGCAGACCCAGACATAGGACACCCCAACAGGAAGACACATGGGGACTGTAAACACGTTTTGTCTTCTTTGGCAGTGGTCCTGAGTCCTGCCTTTGGAAAGGAACCGAGTCACTGCCAGCATCTTCAGTCAACACCAGATGTTTATTGAGCACTAAGCTACCCGAGTACCATGGCCAGGCCCCCGGCTGCACTCACACACAGGCAGACGTCTAGGGCTCAGGAAGCCTACAATCTAGTTTGGAAGGATGGGGGAAGGATGAAGTCTACAGCCTCAGCCAGGGAGAGGAAGGGTGGCACCTGTCAAGCCAGGTTAGAATGCCATCCCAGAGGGCCTGGATGTTGTCAGAAAGGAAACTTTCCATAGGCTAAGAGGTTGGAAGTGATGGGAGCCAGGTGGAAGACCCAGAAACGTGGCTACCATTGGCCTTGGTCCAACAAATGCAAGAGAGGTCTAGCTGGAAAGGAAGGCTGTGGGACTGAGATCTGCAGCTCTAAGGGACCGGGGTCATCACACTTGCTTGAAATGGCAGCATGGACCAAAGGTAGATTCCCAATGCCACGTGGAAGGCCATGGCTTCTAATTCTCCACTGAGGCCCAGGGGGAGAGGTCCAGCTTGTCAATGGCTGAGCAGTCCACAAAGGCCTTGGGGTCACTGTGGGCCTGGAACGGGTTCCTCGGGACCTTGGTGATGTGAGTGTTGTCACAGACAAGGCGTGAGAAGGACATTTTCTGTAGAGAGGCTTGCTGCTTCTCTGTGAAGATCCCTGGATTTTCCCACCAGAACCTGCAGGGATGGAAGTGGAGTCAGTGCTGACAGCCCAGCGTTGGTCCCTACCCCACTGCCAAAGGAGGTCACATGGAAATGTCCCCCTGGTGCTGAGGTCAGGTGTCAGTCCTCCTGTAGGATGTTGGGGACTGCCCCCCCACTGTACTGAAGGGCTCCCCTGCTCTCTTAGGTAGACATTTCACTAACCTGTCTCCATCTCGGATTCTCTGGAACTGCTGGCCCAGGAGGCAGGCCAGGAGACGCCCCACCCGGCCTCGTTCTACCGGGGGCTCAGCAATAGCCCCGATCCAGATGTCGATGTTGTCAGGGGTCCCATAGAGACCCAGGAACTTCGCAGCCAGCTTTTCACTCCCCAGCACCGTGCTCAGCTCCTCCAGCGTCCGTGGCTGAGAGAGGTTACAGAAGTTTCTCCAGGAGTTGTACCCTAGGGCGAGAGTCCGAGGCTATCCAATCCCAGGAGCTCATGGCCTCCCTCAAGGACATGCCCACTCCAGAGCTCCATCAGCCCCAGAAAGTCTGGGCTCAGAGACAGGGGGGAGGTGTCCATCCATTGTGTAGGTTTAGGGCATGGCAGTCTTAGGGGAGATGGGGGAAATTAGCAGCTTACCGGGTGTTTATTATCAGTCCAGGAACTATTCTAAGCACGATGCAATGACAAAACTGAAGAATAGAGATGTTAAGTCACTTGCCCAAAGTTCCGTAACTAGTAAATGGCACAGCTGGGATTTGAATTCAGGTAGTCTGGCTCTTAATTACATTACGTTCTTTTCTAGTGTGTGTGTGCTACTATTGGGGCTGGAACTCAGGGCCTGGGCTCTTTCCTTTATTTTTTCTCTCCAAGGCTGGTACTCTGTTACTTGAGTTATAGCTTCACTTTTAGCTTTCTGATGATTAATTGGAGAAAAGAGTCTCATGGACTTTCCTGCCTGAGCTGGCTTTGAACCACGATCCCCAGAATCTCAACCTCCTGAATAACTAGGATTATAGGCATGTGCTACCGATTCCTTTCCATAGATACAAAAGCAAAAGAAAGTTCCTACAGTTAAAGGACTCTGAGCTTTTAAAATTGACTTTACAAGTTAGTTGTTGACCTTTTTAGACTATTTTTTTCCCTTGCTGATATCGGGGCTTAAACCCAGGGCCTCATGCTGTTGCTTGACTTTTTCTGCTCAAGGCTGCCACTCTGTCATTTGAGCCACAACTCTACTTCCAGCTTTTTTGATGGTTAATTGGAGATAAGCATATCATAGATTTGTCTGCCCAAGATGGCTTCTACTGGTGATCCTCAGACTTCAGCCTCCTGAGTAGCTAGGATTACAGGTAGGAGCCACTGGTACCCAGCTTAGCTGCCGATCTTCTTATCTGAGGAAGCCTAGGATAATACCTGATATGTGTCTGTCTCTCTGTGTTTGGGAGAATGGAGGGTTCCATTTCATGGGTGAGCAAAGTGGGTTTTAAAACTTGCTCTCCATTTCAAAATGGATCAGATCCTCAGGGTTACATAGGAGAGTCTCTAGGAGCCCTAAAAGGTAGCTACCAGTCCTCCAGGCCTGGCCAGGCCCCAGAGCCCCACTCACCAGGCTGTCCATGGTCCCGGCTACGTTGTATATTGAAGGAAGCCAGGTCAAAGCCATGGATGGTATGAGTTGGCTGGAAGAGCTTGTTGCGCAATTCTCCGGTCATCATTTTATCCTGTTTCATCAACTTGGCTTTTCTGGCTAATAGGCCTCGAACCAGAGGATCAATTCCACCTGCAAAGGGAGACCAGACGTTGTCCTGAGGATGAGCCCCGCCCTTCTGCAGAACTTCTCAGCTGTAAGTAGCTGCCGGCAGGGAGAAAAGAGCACGAAGTGTGCTCAGGAGAGAGTGGTCCAGAGCGTGTTCACGTTCTAGTTCATGGACCCAGTAGCTCCTGCTCCTTCCATGTGTTCCCTGGAGGAATACTGCAGCACGGGGGAGGAGCCATAAATATTTGGGAAATAATATTGCCCTGTTAGGCCTTGAGGCAAGTTGGTATCAACACAGCCCAGGCCTAGGAGTAAAGGATTGCTGCACTCAAACTCTTGCACCTCATGGAAGTGGAAGGCTCTAGAAAAGAGCAGGATAAAACTCTTTATTTACTAAGCCCATGAATTGTCTCTTCAGAGGACAGAGAAGCCGAGAACATGGGGAGGGGGAAATGGAATCCCAGGCACCTTAGAAGCCACAGGAGGAAAGAAATGACAACTAGTATTTAGTGCTCACCTTCTGTGACCCTTTTTCAATCTTTTGTTGTTTTTTTTTTTTGCCAGTCCTGGGGGCTTGAACCCAGGGCCTGAGCACTATCTCTGGCTTCTTTTTGCTTAAGGCTAGCACTTTACCACTTGAGCCACAGTGCCACTTCTGGCCTTTTCTGTTTATGTGGTTCTGAGGAATTGAACCCAGGGCTTCATATATGCGAGGCAAGCACTCTACCACTAGGCCATATTCCCAGCCCCTTTTGACCCATTTTAAGGTACTCTATATATCTTATCTCATTTAATTGCTTGGATACCCTCATGAAATGTCTTTCCCGTGTGTGTGTGTGTGTGTGTGTGTGTGTGTGTGTGTGTGTGTGTGTGTGTGGGTACTAGGGCTTGAACTCGGGGCCTTGGGCACTGTCTGTCCCTTAGCTTTTGTGTTCAAGGCTGGTGTTCTGCCAGCTGAGCCATAGCTCAACTTTTTATTTTTTGCTGGCTAATTGGAGATAAGTCTGTTGGATTTGTCTGCTTGGTCTGGCTTTGGACTGTGATCCTCAGATCTCAGTCTCCTGAGTAGCTAGGATTATAGGCGTGAGCCGTTGGTGCCCAGCTGAGGTATTCCCATTTGACAAACCAGAGAACTGAGGCACAGGGAGATGAAGTCACTCACTCAGGGACTCACAGGAAGCTCATGGACGGTGACTTCCAAACTAGCTATCCTCACAAGCAGTTGCAGAAGGGGAAGGGCAGGTGAGAACTCCCTTAGGGAAGGGCATACCATCTTTGACCATCCTCCAGGTGTTGAAGAAGAGGGTATGCAGGGGGAGCTCTGGTTCTGGCCCCCATGGCTGGTAATCCTCACCCAGGCGGGACACAGTGGAGGGGACCTCCAAGTGGCCAAAGCGGAAAGCAAAGGTGAAGACATTGGAAATCCGGGGGTCCACCAACTCATTGTAGCCTTGGTATGGAGGGATCCACTTCTTCATCTCATCACCCAGCACGATGGGTAGGTAGTCTCTAAAGGTGATAATCTAAAGGAAGAAACAAGCCACAAGGACAGGGTGTGAGGAAGCTTAAATTTCTGCAGAAAGAGATTGGAGGGAATTGTTGTCACCGGAATTAGCAGTCTACATTCAAGGACATTAAACAACTAACATTTGTACCCAGTGTTCATTCCTGTGTTCAAAGCAGACTGTTAATTGACGATGCTGTTCTTTCTGCCGATCCCTTGTGATTTGTTTGCTCTATTAATTGTAATCTCTATTAATTGGTCATTTGAATTTAGCACACTTGAGATACATTCTCTGCTCTAAGTAGCATGATTTGGGGCCTAATTTCTTTTATATGGGAATAGATCACTTTGGACTCTTTTCAGTGCCAAGAGCGAACCCGTGGTGTGTAGCTCTGCCTCTTGAGCTACATCCCCAGTTCTGAAAATAGATCATTTTAATCATTAAAAAATATGTGCTTAGAGCTGGGCACCAGTGGCTCATGCCTGTAGTCCTAACTACTCAGGAGGCTGAGATCTGAGGACTGTGGTTCGAAGCCAGCTCTGGCAGGAAAGTCTGTGAGACTCTTATCTCCAATAAACTCCTCAGAAAAAGCCAGAAATAGCATTGTGGCTCAAGTGGTAGAGCACAGAGAGGCTCAGGGACTGCACCTAGGCCCTGGCAAGAAAAAAAAAAGCCCTAGGACTGGCAAAAAAAAAAAAAAAAAAAAAAGCTTAGGATTTCGCATTTTAGAACAAGAAGGAGAAGGTGAGAAGGTTCATTTTGCCTTTCTCTTCCCCATTCCCTATAACTAAACACTCCGGAAATTATTTAACAGGTGAATAGATCAGACATGGTGGTGTAAACATATAATCCCAGCACTTGGGAGGCTCAGAGGATGGTGTTGAGATAAGGCTAGGCTAGATAGCAAGACACTGTTCAAAAAATACCTCCCAGGGCTGGGGATATAGCCTAGTGGCAAGAGTGCCTGCCTCGGATACACGAGGCCCTAGGTTCAATTCCCCAGCACCACATATACAGAAAACGGCCAGAAGCGGCGCTGTAGCTCAAGTGGCGGAGTGCTAGCCTTGAGCGGGAAGAAGCCAGGGACAGTGCTCAGGCCCTGAGTCCAAGGCCCAGGACTGGCCAAAAAAAAAAAAAAAAAAAAAAAAAAAAACCTCCCAAAACAACAACAAAAATCCTCTAGAAAAAAGAAAGAGTGTAGACTGGCCAGAGACCTCAGAATTCAAGAAGTGACAATGTGGTGAGCTCCTCCATCCCCTTAGATTGGATGCAGGATGGACTGGCATCCTGGAATCTCCAAGGGACAGAGGCAAAAGAAGCCAAGGAGAGCATGCTCTCATAGGACAAGGGAAGCTAGGCACGGGCCTATCAGAGAGCCCCAAGCCCGCGAATGCCCTGACCACCTCAGCCTTTGCTCCACAACCCAGGCTGGCTTCAGGACAGTCTGATTAGCCTGCTGTGGGAGGCACAGCAGAGCCCAGCTTCTCTCTGGACTCTATCCTTAGCTCTTCACCAAGGAGACCCAGGCTCAGCAGGCATCTGCTTGTCTAGAAGGTTGCCTAGCAACGGCAGGCAGCCAGAGAGAACCTCCCTGCCCTGCAGTAGGCAGGGGCAGGGGCTGAGTGGGCAGCCCAGAAGGGCCGGGAGGATGAGGTAGACCGCAGCACCAGAACTCAGAGAACTAAGCTATGGCCACACCCAGAGCAGGACCTACTTGCCAACCAAGGTCCAGCAGGCTAAGGCGGGAGATTTAAATAGGATCCATAATAACCCTTGTGTTCAAGGTACAATGAGAAATGACTCATCATACCATGAATCAGGAAAGCCACATTTTGAGTGAGAAAAGAGATAAACTGAGATGAATCACAATATGAATCAGATGTTGGAATTATCTGATAGAGATTTTAAAGCAGTCACCTTGGAAATGCCTCAAGCAGGCCTGTAATCCTAGCTCCTCAGGCAGCTGACATCTGAGAATCACAGTTCAAAGCTAGCCCAGGTAGACAACTTTGAGAGACTCTTATCTCCAATTAAGCAGCAAAAAGCTGGAAGTAGAGCTGTGGGTTAAGTGGTAGATGGCCAGCCTCGAGCAAAATAAAATATCCCAGCTAAGTGTTCAAGGCCCTGAGCTCAAGCCCCACACTCATAAAAATGCCCCAATAATCAATTACAGAACAGTCTCTTGCAACAAATTTTTAAAAACCCACAAAACTCCCAGCAAAGAAGTAAGTCATAGAAAGGAATTAAATAAAATTACAGACCTGAAATAGACAATTGAAATAAATGCAGAAGGATATGGACAGACACAGTAGTAGAGAGGACACACTGGAAGACAGATTAATAGAATGTACTCTGTTCTGCACAACAGAGAGAACTAAGACTGAGACCCACCAGAAAACCAGAGCCTCAGGGCTCTAGGGCTCTATTTGTGTTGGTGGAGTCTCAGAAGTGGAGGGGAGAGAGAGAGAATGAAAAAGGAGTTAAGAAATAATGCCTGAAAATTTCCCAACATTGGAAATATTGGGAGCCATGTATTTACAGATTCAAGATGAGTCAGCCCCAACCAGGGTAAACCTAAAGAAGTTTCTCCTTCTCCTTCTCCTTCTTCTTCTTTTTTGCCAGTCCTGGGGCTTGAACTCATGGTCTGAGCACTGTCCTTGGCTTCTTTTTTCTCAAGGCTAGCACTCTACCTCTTGAGCCACAGCACCACTTCTGGCTTTTTCTGTTTATGTGGTGCTGAGGAATCGAACCCAGGGCTTCATGCATGCTAGGCAAGCACTCTACCACTAAGCCACATTCCTAGCCCCTAAAGAAGTTTATTTTAAGACACATCATAATTAAATTTCTGAATGCTAACCACAAAGAAAGAATTTAATTTCTTTCTTTTTTGCTGTTTGAAGTCATCCAATTCAATGGAGAAAGATGGCTTTTTCAATAAGTGATAGAGACATTGGAAATCAATAGGCAAAACTAAGCAAACACTCAACCAAAAGCTCATACATTATTCAAAATTAGCCCCAATTGGATTGTGGCCTTATATGTAAAATATGAAACAATGAAACTCCTAGAAAATACACAAGCAGGAAGAAATCTTTGGGACCTAGGTCTTGGGAAAGAGTTTTAACACTTGAACTTCAAGCACCATCTCCACAAGAGGGAAAATTGATAAAAATGGACTACATTCAATTCTGAATTAAGAGCTTTTGCTCTGCAAAAGATCCTGTTAACAGAATGAAAAACATAAAATTATAGGTCCGGACACAGTGGCATACACCTGTGTCCCACTTATATTGGAGGCAGAGGTAGGAGGATCTTGCTTGGAGATGAGCTCCATGTGAAAGTATGAGACCCTATTTGAAAAATATGAAAGCAAAAAGGGCTGTGAATATGACTCAGCTAGTTGAGTGCTTACCTAGCAAGAATGAGGACCTGAGTTTCAAACTCCATTACTGCTAAAACAACAAACAGAATAAAACAAAACAAACAAAATATCAAATTACTGTGTAGAAAATACCTGTAAGTTGCATATGTGAGAAAGGACTTGTGTCTGGAATAGAGGAAGAATTCTCATAATTCAATAATAAAAAACAAAGAATCTGGGGCTGGCAATATGGTCTAGTGGTGGAGTGCTTGCCTCGTATACATGAAGCCCTGGGTTCAATTCCTCAGCACCACATATATAGAAAAAGCCAGAAGCGGTGCTGTGCTCAAGTGGTAGAGTGCTAGCCTTGAATAAAAAGAATCCAGGGACAGTGCTCAGGCTCTGAGTTCAAGCCCCAGGATTGGCAAACAAACAAAAAATAATCTAAAGTTTTAAAATGAGCAGAATACATGAACAGCATATTGAACAGAATACACAGGTGGTAAATAAACACACAAGGAAGCATTGAATCTCATTTGCCATTGGATAAATGCAAATCTAAAGTACCAGGAGATATTTCTGCCATCAGAAAGGGTAAAATAAAAGAAAGAGATTACATGAAATACTAACCAAAGCTAAGAAACTAGAGCATGCATACAACGATGGAGGAAATGTAAAATGATATAGCACTCTGAAAAAGAGTCTGGCAAGTTCTTTTTTTTTTTTTTTTTTTGGCCAGTCCTGGGCCTTGGACTCAGGGCCTGAGTACTGTCCCTGGCTTCTTCCCGCTCAAGGCTAGCACTCTGCCACTTGAGCCACAGCGCCGCTTCTGGCCGTTTTCTGTATATGTGGTGCTGGGAAATCGAACCTAGGGCCTCGTGTATCCGAGGCAGGCACTCTTGCCACTAGGCTATATCCCCAGCCCTGGCAAGTTCTTTTAAGACTAAAAATGGATTTAATCACAAAGCCCACTGTATTCTTGGATATATACCCCCCAAAAAAACTTATTTTCATGAAGAAATATAAAAATTTATTCATGATAATCCCCAAATGGTAAATATCCAAATAACCTTCAATAGCTGAAGAATCCAAAGAACTGTGGTACATAGTATACCATGGAATACTGTGCAGCAACTAAAAAGAAGAAATATTGATACCACTTGAATGAGCCTTACAGATATTATGCTTAATGACAAAAATCCATCTCAAAGGAGTGCTGACTGCATAATTCCACTTATATAGCACTTGTGACAAAGCACAAGTATGATGATGGAAAAGAGATCAGTGTCTTCCAAGGAGGTGAGAGTGGAGTGCTTATGAAAGGTGACGCGAGGAGTTCTGTGCAGTTGTGTCTTTATTTTGGTGGTAGCTGCAGAAAAGTTACACCCAAGACAAAACTGCACAGTGCTGCACATGTGTGCAAGCACACATGCATGGATGAAGCATTTTTGACTGAAATGAGACATTTATGAAATCTGAATAAGCTCCTATGATTTATATCAATACTAACTCCCTGAGTTTGGCACCATATAGTTTTTACCATCCTGCTTTTACATATAATGGTGCAAGAGGTAACTATATATCTTACACATATCGTGAGGGAGGGCAAAGGGGGAGCGTCCCTGAAGGGGGCTGGGTAAAGGGCGCACAGACTTTCCTGGAAATTTTTGGTAACTTCGTGTGTGTGTGTGTGTGTGTGTGTGTGTGTGTGTGATATACACACACATGTGCTCATACCTATTCTGAAGTGCCTCAGGGTCTGGGCCTGTCCTGAGCTTTTTTTTTTTTTCTCTCAAGTCTAGCACTCTACCACTAGAGCCACAGCTCCACTTCTGCCTTTTTCTGTGATTAACTGGAGATAAGAATTTCACAGGGGCTGGGAATATGGCCTAGTGGCAAGAGTGCTTGCCTCGCATACATGAAGCCCTGGGTTCAATTCCTCAGCAGCACATATATAGAAAAGGCCAGAAGTGGCGCTGTGCTCAAGTGGTAGAGTGCTGGCCTTGCAAAGCCAGGGACAGTGCTCAGGCCCTGAGTTCAAGCTCTAGGACTGGCAAAAAAAAAAAAAAAAAAAAAGGATTTCACAGACTTTCCTACCCAGATTGCCACTTGAGCCACAGCGCCACTTCTGGCTTTTTCTATATATGTGGTGCTGAGGAATCGAACCCGGGGCTTCATGTATACGTGGCAAGCACTCTTCCCACTAGGCCATATTCCCAGCCCAGGGATTTATTTTTGACAGAGAAATTGAGGAAACAAAAGGAGGAGGGTTTATAAGAATGAGACTCTGGGGACAGGCAGCATAAGAGAGCATAGAGCTGGGAGCCAGGTTGTGTGTGTGTGTGTGTGTGTGTGTGTGTGTGTGTGTGTGTGTGTATGTGTGTGTGATGGGGAGGAGGGGAGACACGTGGTTCCCCTGTACCTCCATACCTGCACGAAGGCTCCCAGGATTTTCCGGGCTTCCTGGTAGAGCTTGTCTCCGTCCCAGTGAGGGTTGAGTCTCCTCAGTTCTCTGGCCAGTCGGTTGTGCTCGCGGAGAAAGAGGGTGTGGGAAGCGGCCAGCAGGATCTGCTCAGAGGCGCGAGAATCTCCTGGAAGCCCAGAAGGCAGGAAAGAGGGATCTCCCTGAACAGCTGCAGGCCCCCACTGAGAGACAGCGGTGCTCCCAGGGACGGAGGGTAGGGGCCACAGCTTTGCTTCTCTGTTCCGCATGCATGCTTTTTAGCTGCGTGATCTAAACATTTCTCAGCTTCACTCTCCTAAGTGGCAACATGGGGCCCAAAAGCCTACCAGGACTGGTACAAACAAACGAAGGAAACCAAACCAAAAGAAGACTTTAGGATTGCAGCTTTCAAGGGAGAGCCTGGATGGTAGGGAATGCTGGTGCTCCTAGCTGCTTTTATGAAAACCTGGAAGGGGCTTAATTTTGGATCTGGATTGGTGTAGAGTAGGTATGGGGACACAATTCAAGAGATCTAACAAGGGAACTTGGATCAGGGCTGGCCTTTTGCCTTGTCAGTGTGATCAGAAGTTTGTCCTTGGAGAGTTTTTGTTGTTGTTGTTGTTTTTTGAGGAGAAGTGCTTTCAGAAGCCAAAGACAGAGAGAAACCTGAGGGCATAAACCCTTGGAATAAATAGAATCAGAAGGCTTTGGATGTGCACAGGTTGCATGGCATGGTGGTTTTGTGCCCAGGTTATTAAAAGCCTTAACACCTATACATGCACACACACTAGCATACACATGCTCCCCTTAATCTAGAACCTCTTCTAGTAAATTACCTTAATAAATGAAAATATCCCTGCAATAACAACAATAAAAATGAAATTAAAGATTCATTAGCAAGGATATTGATTACTTAAACAAAAAAACAGGGGCGAAGAAAACCTAGAAGATAGCTGAATAACTCTAAAAAGCGTTGAAAAATAAGTGATGGTAATATTTGTCACATGATAAGTTGTTTCTATTAGCATACCCCCTTAGCATGGAGTATGTAGGGTGAAGACACCAGATTAGAAAGCATTATTTATAGTATGTCCTTAACTATGTAAAACAACATGGAACTATACCTGTGGTAGGAAGAGTATGGGAAAGATTGGCATTGAAATGTTAGTAGTGATGCTTGGTGAGTGGTAGGATCACATGAATTTCCTTTTCCAGACTTCCTCATTTCATTTTACTGTGACTATGTCTTCTCCTCTCATTGGGCCCCCCATTTTTTTTTTTCTTTGTGATCGTACTGTGGTTTGAACTCAGGCCCCTGACTCTACTACTTGAGCCACAGCTCTACTGCCAGCTTTTTTGGAGGTGAATAAGAGATAAGAGTCTCACGGATTTTCCTGCCCAGACTGGCTTTGAACCCCAATCCTCAGATCTCAGCCTCCTGAATAGCTAGGATGCGTCACTGGTGCCTGGCTTATTTGGGCCTTTCTTTTCTTCAATGCACTGGCTGACAGTGGTGGCTGGGTGGAGAAGCCTCTCGGGATGACCCTTCACCTCTTCCCAGCCTAGGCTCACCTGCAAGAAAGCACGGCACCTGGGCTGTGGTGTTGATGGCCTCACAGGGACTGGGCCTCTGGGTGACAAAAGGCAGGTAGGGCAGCTCCCCGTCTGAGAACTCTTGGTTGACAGCCAGGAGGCCCAGAGGGCTGCTAAGGTTGCGTAGGCGGTTGGCCAGGCTTGGTTCCGGACCGTACACAAAGCTGGCATCCAGGAAGGAGGTGATAGCGTTGATTTGTTCTCTAGCCAGTGACTGACAGGGTGGAGTGGGACAGACAAACCCAGCTCGGAAGAAAGGCATGCACTTCCCTTGCGTCTTCACCTTGGGGTCACTGGAGGGGAACTGCAGAGAGATTGGGGTGGGGTGGGTGTGTGACTGTAGGGGCAGAGATTTGGGCTCGGACAAACTTTTCCAAGGGACAGAGTGGATGCAAGGATACTGCAGATGGCCAGGCACTGGTGGCTCATGCCTGTAATCTTACTCAGGATGCTGAGATCTGAGGATCACGGTTCAAAACCAGCCCAGGCATGAAAGTCTGTGAAACTCTTATCTCCAATACACTACTCAGAAAAAGCTAGAAGTGGATCTGAGGCTCAGGGACGGGGGGGGGGGGGGGGAGGAAGTATTTTTAATAAAGTAATAGTTGAAAACTTTCAAAACCTTTCACAGTGTGGCTCTGAATTTTGGGTGGGGAGTGTGGCTTTGACTTTCCTGGACAGAAAAGTATCACAAAGAAAAAGTTAATAATTGCTACTACAAAAGGGTACTCTCAGTCAGGTGCTGGCGGCATCAGCCTTGCGTGAAAAAGCTACGGGACAGTGCTTAGGCACTGAGTTCAAGTCCCAGTACTGGTACAAAGGAAAAAAATAATTTAAAAAATTGACACCTTATTTAATTTAGACCTACCACATGCATGCAATATGGCAGTATGGGTACTTCATCTTACTTCCATCCTTCTAAGACCCATCAGGCAGAGCATTTGGCACCATTTTACATACGGTAAAACTGAGGCTCAAATGGGTTAAGTCAGTTTCCCAGGCCCTAAGAAACTAAGAGGGAAAGATGTCTGATTCAGATCCAGATTAGCCACATTCCCTAGCACATGCTCTCCAGCCTCAGCACACAGCTTGACTTCTTATCTGAACCTAGGATTAAAAAGAAAAGGGGCATCACTACAAATTCTCTTCCCTGCTGGCTGTTCCCCCAAATCTCTGATGTTCACTGATTCACCCATTCGTCATCAGCTTCACCTCCTGGGAAATGAAGTCATCACTCAGAATGACCGTAGGGCAGAGTTCTATAAACTGTACATGTAGGATGAATCTCCTGGTAAAATGTGCAATCTATTTTCCAGTCTTGGGGAAAGCTTGAGATTTTTGCACTGCTGAAAAAACCTCCACATGATAGATGCTTCTGGGTGGAGGATGTAGGCTACCCATCTCAGAGCTTCCCAATTATTATTATTGTTGTTACTCTTATTGTGCCAGTAGTGAGGCTTGAGCTCAGGGCCTAGATGCTGTCTCTTGTTAGTTTGTTTTCTCAAGGCTGGCACTCTACCACTTGAGTTATAGCTCCACTTCTGGCTTTTTTTTTTTGAAGTGGTTAATTGGAGATAAGAGTCTCATGGATTTTCTTGCCAGGGCTGGCTTTGAATCAAGAAACTCAGGCTATGTACATATGATCATATAAGACAAGGATAAGCAAACTCTATTGTTGACATTACATTTAAAGTCCTAGGTGAATTTCCTTTGGCGTAGGCCACGTGGCTACTGTATATGTTTTTGGTACACTGGGTAATGTATATATGTCTACCTGATCTAGGGAAGGGGAAGAAAAACGAGGGTGTAAGATATCACAAGAAATGTTCACACTGCCCTATTATGTAACTGTACCCCTTTTGCACAACACCTTGTCAACAAAATTTAATTAATAAATAAATTAAAAAAAAAAAAGAAACTCAGGCTGCAGCCTCCTGAGTAGCTAGGATTACAGGCGTGAGCCATTGGCTCCTGGCTTGAGCTTCCCAATGATGTTATGAGTATTTCACTTGTTCACTCACCACACTGGGCCCTTTGTCTTTGACAGCAGGAACAATGTCTTCCTCATTTTTGAAAACCCAGTGCATGGGGCATTGCCTGGCAATTCAATGGTTAATGTGTAATCACTGACTAGGTAGATAAATGAAGGAATGAATGCCCATAGGAGATTTGGGAAGCTGCTAAGTCAGCACCCAAGTCTCTTAGGAGATCCCTGCTTGCTCCAGGGCTGTTGGGCCTACCATAATGGGGAAGCAGTTGTCTCCCTGGATGCAGTACTCATCACACTGGGCTTTAGAGTAGCTGCTACTGCTCAGTTCCGTGTCAGGGGCAAAATCCAAGTCATGGTCCACAATTTGACCCCACTGCATGAAGAGTAGGGACCGGTTTGGATCCAGAACCTCCTTCTCATTCAGATAGGCAGCAATCTTGTTGGATACATCTCGGGCCTACAGATGGAGAGAGCAGAGGAGGGTAGATGGGAGGAAAATGTGCATTGAGGGGTCAGATTCAACTCCAGTTTACTGAGTACTTAAGATGTAACAGCTACAAGGCGTTTAGCCCCCCAACAAGGAGTCTGTGAGGTAGACAGCATTTGCTGGCTTTGTGGATACAGAGATGGATCTTGAACCAAGGTCTGTACGATTTCACATGCAATGCCAGTGCTTTGTCCACTACCAAGCAGGATGAGAAGACAAAGCCAGGCTGCCCCTGAGAGGCCTGGCCTTGGTGACGCCAGGTGTCTGTGGGCAGGGGAGGGGGCTCTGGGGAGAGGCTGCCAACTCAGATGAGGCAAAGGACAGCTGAAGCACTCCAGGGGCTGAGGCAGGCCGAAGGGAACAGGATGGGGCAGGGAGGCCATCTGCTTGGGAGACTCCAGGGTATCTGGCCTGTAAAGGGAGGGAGCAGCGAAAAGAGAGAGACACCCAGAGAGACAGAGAAACAGAGAGGGGGGGAGGTGGGAGGGATAGAGGGAGGAGAGAGAGAGAGAGACAGACAGACAGAGACAGAGAGAGAGACAGAGAGGAGAGAGAGACACAGAGACAGAGAGACAGAGAAGAGAGAGGAGAGAGAGACAGACAGAGACAGAGACAGAGAGAGAGCCACGTGGCTCGGCCTGGGCTCTGCTGCCCTCTAGTGGCACTTTGTGGGAACAACGCAAGTCCAAACCTCCAGCCTTTGTGGGGAGGGGGTACTGGGGTTCGCAGGTCCCCTCCCTCCCTTCCCCTCCCCTCCTCCTCCCCTCCCCCTCCCTTCCTCCACCCCGCCCGCCCTCACCAGCGGGAGCGGGAAGCCATTCCGCGTCTTGCCCGGCGTCCACCCGAAGGGGAGGGAGAGCCCGTCCTCGTACTCGGCCGGCAGCCAGCGAGCCAGCGCCCGGTTGGCGGCTCCCAGCGTGGGGTCCCTCCTGGAAGCCGGGGAGACCCCCTCAGTCCCGGAAAGGAGGCGGGGAGCGGGGGCCTTTCCGGTGCGGGGTTCTGAACCCCTGTCCCCCCACCCCGAGGCAAGGGGCTCTCGCTGGGCCCTGGTGACAGCGGTGGGGTCTTCCACGGGGTAACTCCTGGGAGGCCTCCCTGGAGTGGCCGGGCAGGCGTCACCCCACCCTGCCCATCACCTGTGATTGCACTCCCCAGTGATGGTGCGGTAAGGGCTGCTCGGGTCGCAGGTCACCGCCGGGGCCGGGGCCTCGCAGCCCACCTCCCGCCGCAGCCAAGCCAGGTCCAGGCCGGGCTCTGAAATGAGAGACGCCCCCCACACACAGTCAAAGGGACTGGGTGCCCCTAGCCCTTCGGAGGCCCTGGCAGGAGGCGGAAAAACCAAACTAGGAGTATGACTGATCAGTCCTGACCCAGAACCAACCGCACAGGCATCTGGATCTCTTGTGAAATCATCCCAGGAGATCCACCTGACACAGGTGGCTTCAGGGTGGGGGTCACTCAGAGAAGGGATGACTGGGACAGAGAGCCCACGTTTACTGACTTGTTTCCTCCAGGCGGAAGCCTTACTTGTCCCTAGTGTGACCTTCCTTAGGGCTGGGTTCCTTCACTTGCCATAAGGGCACTGGCCTAGCTGTCCCCTAAGACGCTCCAGGTTCTGCTGATCCGGCCTGTGGGCCTAGCACGGGAGATAGGAGGGCATTCTGAGCAGACAGCTCAGGTGGAGAGCAGGTTTTGGTGGCCTCTGACCTCTCCTCTCCTCTCCTCTCCTCTCCTCTCCTCTCCTCTCCTCTCCTCTCCTCTCCTCTCTTCCTCTCCCCTTCCCTCCCCTCCCCTCCCCCCCTCTCTCACACACATACATACACATTTTGCATTTTTCACTGGTACTGACTTAGGGCCTTTTGCTCTCACTTGGCCTTTTTTTGTTGTTGTTTTGTTGCTAATCCTAATACTTGAACTCAGGACCTGGGCACTGCCCTTAAGCTTCTTTTGCTCAAGACTAGCACTCTACCACTTGAGTCACATCTCCACTTCCAGATTTTTGTTGTTGTAGTTTAGTGGAGATAAGTGGCTCACAGACTTTCCTGCCCAGGTTGTCTTCCAGTTATGATTCTCGGATCTCAGCCTCCTGATTAACCAGGATTATAGGCATGGGCCACCGACGCCCAGTTTCCCTTGGCTTTTTTGCTCAAGTCTGGTACTCTACCACTTGAGCCACTTCCAGATTTTTTTTTTTTTTTTTTTTTGGCCAGTCCTGGGCCTTGGACTCAGGGCCTGAGCACTGTCCCTGGCTTCTTCCCGCTCAAGGCTAGCACTCTGCCACTTGAGCCACAGCGCCGCTTCTGGCCGTTTTCTGTATATGTGGTGCTGGGGAATCGAACCTAGGGCCTCGTGTATCCGAGGCAGGCACTCTTGCCACTAGGCTATATCCCCAGCCCACACTTCCAGATTTTTGCTGGTTAATTGGAGATAAGAGTCTCCTGGGCTTTTCTGCCTGGGTTGGCTTTGAATCTTGATCCTCAGATCTCATCCTCTTGCGTAGCTAAGACTACAGGCATGAACCACCAGTGCCTGGCTTGCCTCCAATCTTTTCTGCAGGGAGATGACCCCTTCCTGCCAAAGCACCTGTGAGATGAACATACCTGTAGCATTGGTCAGGGAACCCTCCTGCTGCAGCTTCTTGAAGGACTCCTCCCACACCTGCCCACTGCGTATGGCTGAGCGCGTCCGGCCTTTGGCATGCTTGAGATACTCCGAAAGCTGTTGGGTGCTGGGAGCCTGGGATCTCATGGTGGTCTTCAGCCTGCAGTGGAGAGCAAGGGGGATCGTGAGCTGGCCCTGTAGAAGGGGGTGAGTGGGCCTCTGTAGGGATGTGAAGTGATCTGTGTCCAGGGAAGAGCCCTGGGGTAAACGAACTCTGTGTTCTCAGGATCTTTCCTTCATTTCTTTTCTAACACTGCTAGAAAATCTCTTCTAAGGAGAGGAAACCGCAGTGGCTGTTAAGCTTGGTTAGTTCTGACTCTAAGGGAAGGCCAGGCAGCTGGATCAAGTGGTTTCTGAATTCCAACCAGAGGGCTATACATAGACTGACTGCATCAGAACCGGCTGGGAGCCTCAAAAACCACAAGGTCCTAACAACAGATTGATTCCCATGTGAGGAGCCCTTGGCATATAATGGGCATGTCACCAAGCTTACAGACTGAGAATTCTAGCAATAAGATATATGTGGACCTCGAGTTCCACCCATAAAAACAGCTCTCATTGTGTCTGGCCCTACAGCGCCTATGAAGTTTGTAGCCCAAGGGGTCCAGCCAGCCTTTTGCTGAACACCATGCAAAAGTGTAAAATGAGAAACCGTAAAGCCTTCCCCTTCAATGCTTGTGACAACACAGATGGTGGAGGGCAAGGTGGTCCAGAGAAGTCTCTTTTTGAAGACCTTCACTGTGCCTCAGTTTCCTTATGTTTGTGAGATGATCGCTGGGGTGATCCCTATGTCTTCAAGACACTGAGATATTAGAAAGGGCCCAGAGTCCCACAAATGAAAGCCTCCTTTGTTTTATTTATTTATTATTTGTTTGTTTGCTGGACCTAAGGCTTGAATGCAGGGCCTGGGCACTGTCCCTGAGCTTTTGTACTCAAGGCTAGGGCTCTACAGCTTGAGCTACAGCTCCACTTCCAGTTTTCTGGTGGTTAGTTGGAGATAAAAATCTCACCAACTTTCCTTCCCCGGGCTGGTGTCAAACTATGATCCTCAGATCTTGGTCTCCTGAGTAGCTAGGAGCACAGGCAAACGCCATTGACACCCAGAGGCTGGCAGAAAGACCTCTTTTTTAGTATAATTCATTGAGTATAGAGCCAGGCCTGTCTCTGGGGGTCAGGCCACTAGTTCTGTCTGAAGAGCCAGGGGATGCTGGGTCTCTCAGCCTGAGACACCACTTGGGTAAGTAAGCAGACAACAGGAAGGACCCTGCTCATTGGGCTTTTATCTCCAGACCTACCCCAACTTCCCTAAAAAGAACTCATTACCATTTTGCTGCAGTTGCAAAAAAAAAAGACATCAAGGCCCACTTAGCCCAGAGCAGGATGAAAAGAGCTGGGTGTTTCAGGTTATGTGTTGGAGATATCAGAGCTGGGTAAGAATTTTCCAGATCTTGGAGGTGGCAGCAGAATGGTGAAAAGACCAGAAAAATATCCAGGTAGAGAAGGAATTTCAGGGCTAGGGATATGGCCCAGTGGCAAGAGCGCTTGCCTCGTATACTTGAAGCCCTGGGTTCGATTCCCCAGCACCACATACACAGAAAATGGCCAGAAGTGGCGCTGTGACTCAAGTGGCAGAGTGCTAGCCTTGAGCAAAAAAGAAGCCAGGGACAGTGCTCAGGCCCTGAGTCCAAGGCCCAGGACTGGCAAAAAAAAAAAAAAAAAAAAAAAGTAGAGAAGGAATTTCGGGCTCTCCCTTGAAGCACCGAGTTGTACAGAAAAGTTGGTCATGTCATCCTCCATGCCGTAACCCCCAAGGGGAAGCGGGGTAGGGGGCAGCCTGGGAGTGAGGAAGAAGCCCACTGGACTCCCCACACTCACCACAGACCCCCCAAGATCATCCTGAGTCAAGGGAAGCAAGCAGTTTGGGGCTATCTGTGTCTTCTTGTGCTGAACTTTTAGTTCCTGAAATGGAATTCTAGTCCTGGGAACTAGAAATGACCAGAGCACATTTTATGATCTAAAAGTCACCAAAAGAGTGTGGTGCTGGTGGCTCATGCCTGCAATCCCTGCCACTCAGGAGGCTGAGATCTGAGGATGGTGGTTCAAAACCAGCAAGGGCAGGAAAAAGGTCTGTGAGACTGTTATGTCCAATTAACCGCATATAAAAACAAACACACAAAGTGCTAGAAGTGAAGCAGGTGGCTCAAAGTGGTAGAGCACTAGCCTTGAGCAAAAGAGCTCTGGGACAGCACCCAGGCCCCGAGGTTAAGGCCCACCACCAGCACTAACTAAATAAACAAGAAGTTACCAAAAGAATCATCAAACTATTTGAGGACTCATTCAGAGGCAAGGAGGTAGGATGCCACAGCTCTAGTATTAGGGACAGAATGAGAGGACAGAATAGACTCAGTGCTAGGGCTCCTTTTTGGCATAGAACGTGGTGGGAACTGAGTCTAGATTGCTTTTCCACCAGTCCCACCCCCTGGGGGGGGTGGGGGGAGAACTTTGCTGGTGTCCCAGAGGCCCTGAGCTCCCCTGGATTTTTTGAGGGTTTGTGTGCTCCTCTCCTAGCTGTCATGGGAGCCGAGCCACTTCTGAAGGCTCACTGCTGTAACTCAATTCCTTCCTTTTACTTCTGTTTCCTGCATTCCACAACAGCTTCCCTCCACAGCACAACCCTAATCAATCACCTGTCCTGAGCAAGCCAGGAGTTCTACTCCCAGAGAACCAGAGTAGAGTCAGTCAATATGAGCTGAATGAATAAAGAACGTCTACCCTCTGAGGTGGGACACTCAGGATCCAAGGAGACATTGGGCCACACAGAGCAAAGGCCTTGTGGGATTCCATGTCCCTTCAGGGCACCTTGGACACTGAGGATTTGGGGAGTTGGGAGCTATTGCTGTTTATCACATCCTTGGAGGTACAAAGCGGGTGGAAGGACAGGTTTTATAATTGTTTGGGCTCACTGGTTTGGCAGGCCTAGGTGTGCTAGTTAACAGGAAATCTCTGATGGGAAGTAGGCATATATGTATATGTATTTCTTACCTGGTCCGGGATTCCAGGTAGGCCTTGTTGACTTGGACCTTGACCTGACTCACAGTAGCAGAGATGGTTGAGATTCTGGTGGTTTGTGCTTGGGAATGGGGAGAAGCAGGAAGAAGAATATCAGACACCATTCCTTTGAGACATCCTTTCTTTCTGTCTCCCTCTTTTTTGTGTGTGCCAGTCCTGGGTCTTGAACTCTGGGCCTGGGCACTGTTCCTGAGCTCTTCAGCTCAAGGCTAGTGCTCTACCACTTTGAGCCACAGCACCAAATCCAGTTTTCTGGTGGTTAATTGGAGATAAGAGCCTCACTGCCTTTCCTGCCTGGGCTGGCTTTGAACCATGATCCTCAGATCTCAGCTTCCTGAGTAGCTAGGACTATAGGCATGAGCCTCTAGTTCCCGGCTTGTCCCTGAGCTTCTTTTGCTAAAGGCTGTGCTCTACCACTTATGCCACAGCTCCGATTCCAGCATTTTTGTGGGAGGTAGTTGTTGGAGATAAGAGTCTTATAGACTATCTGTACTGGTCTGGTTGCAAACTGCAATCCTGAGATCTGAGCCTCCTGAGTAGGTAAGAATACAAGTGTCAGTAAGCCATAAGTGCCTAGCTTCTGCCTCCCTCTTTCTCAGCCTTTACCCCACATCTTTCAAATCTGAGCAGGCAGAAAATCAGGATTAGGAAATTTTTTCCTTAAGAGAAAAAGACAGAATGGGAAGAATATTCTTTGGTCTTCAACCAAAAGATCAAGACCTCCTTCAGGAGTGCATTGGAGCACCCAGGGATAGGACTACTGAGCCAATCAGGCTGGTTCATCTTCCAGGCTCTGGGATTTCTTTGATTCTTGGTGGGACAATTCTGTGGACTTAAGCAAGTCCATCAGTTTACTGACTCTGGGACCTGCAGTAGGGAAGGGAAGGCATAAAGGCCGGGGCAGGTCTCCTTGTTTTCACCCATGCTGGGGTTGGAGACCTATTCTCTGAACAAATAAAAATGTCTGTTGCAAATTCATGTGCTCTTGAATCCTCAGAATATGATCTTATTTACAAACAGTCTTCGCAGACATAATTGATTCAGAAGGGGTCATACTAGATGGGGGGAGGCATAGTCTAGTGACTGCTGGGTTTTTGTTTTTGTCTGTTGAACTCAAGGCCTGGGCACTGGCTCTGAGTTTTTTTGCTTAAGGCTAGCACTCTATGACTTTGAGCCACAGCCCCACTTCTGTTTTTTAGGTGATTAATTGGAAATAAGAGTCTTATGAACTTTTCTACCTGAGCTGGCGTTGAGCCTGGATCCTTAGATCTCAGCCTCCTGAGTAGTTAGAACTCTAGGCCTGAGCCACAAGTGCCAGACCCGAGTGTGTGTGTGTGTGTGTGTGTGTGTGTGTGTGTGTGTGTGCGTGTGCGTGCGTGCGCATGCGCGCACGCGCTGGTCCTAGGCTAAACTCAGCTTCTGTGCTCAAGGCTTTACCACTTGAGCCATAGCCTCACTTCTAGCTTTTTGGTGGTTAATTAGGGTAAGAGTCTCATAGCCTTTCCCACCTGGCTTTAAACCATGACCCTCAGATCTCAGCCTTCTGAGCAGCTACAATTACAGGCATGAGCTATGACACCATGGATTTTATAGAGGGAGAGAACACACAGAGCAGGCATGTGGGGACTGGGGCAGAAGTTAGCATGCTGTAGCTATGAACCAAGAACTCCAAGAATGCTTGGCGCCACTAGAAGCTGGACTAGGCAAGGAAGGCTCCTCCTCTTCTGCCTTTAGATGTAGGGTCCTGCGGCCACCTTGACTTTGGACTTCAAGCTTCCTGGGTTGTGGGAGAAGCAATTTCTGTTGTCTTCATCCACCCAGTTCATGATGCTTTGTGATGAAAAGCATGGGAAACAAATTCAGTATGACACTTACCATGTTTAGCAGGTGTTTTAGCCTGGAGCAAGACCAGAAAAGCCAGGAGGGCTGGGAGATGGAGCAGGATCCTCATCCCTGAGAGAGAGAGCCAGAGTCATACTGTGAGCTTCAGTGGAGCACCCGTGAGATGGACTGACTCTTAGAAAGAATAAGGCCGGGGACCACCAGATCCCCTACCATGGAAACAGGGAAGGGGCAGCCAAATCAATTTATTAAGCACTGCTGTATACACAAGGAAAGATGGAAAGAGGCAAGGTGGAAGGGAAGGAACACAGGCTTCAGGGTCTGAGGCCCGAGCTGTCATTTGGCATTCACTGTAACCAGCTCTTAGCATTTCTGGGCCACTGGCTGTCCGAGAGGGGGCAGGGTCTTGCAGTCTGCCCTGACCACCTGTGATCCTGAAAGCCTGTATTTGTTTTGTCACAGGGTGTGAAAAGTGCTGCTACCCAGCCATTGGAGTTACCCTCCTTCCTTCTCCCCAGGAAATTGCCTTTCCTGTCAGCCAGTCTCCCCTGTCTGTGCCAGGGACGGACCATGCCTAAGGCAGACACCTTGTCTTTCCTGTAGAACCCCACAGGAGGTTCCCCTGCTAATACATACAAGAAAGTAGTGGCAAGCTCAGAAACTCCTTGAATTCCACAGTGGGGTCTCAGGGCACCGGAAGAGGTTCCAGCTCTTAACCTCTTCAACTTTAACCCTAAACCACAACACTCAATTTGAGCAGCTTTATCTTTTGTCAAGGGACCTCCATGGGCTTGGTGAAGTACATGCCAAATATGCTTCGAAGAGATTAAGGCTCTTGCTCAGAGAGATGCTTACATGTACAGATGGAGTAATTGCTTCTTTAGTCCAGGCTCTTAAAATGTTTTTTGTGTAGCTGGTACTGGGATTTGAACTCAGAGCCTAGACACTGTCCCTTAGCTTCTTTTGCTCAAGGCTTTACCACTTGAGCCGTAGCTCCACTTCTGGTGTTTTGGTAGTTAATTGGAGATAGGACTCTCATGGACTTTCCTGCCCAGGCTATCTTTGAACTGGGACCCTCAGCTCTCAGCCTCCTGAGTAACTAGGATTACAGGTCTGAGTCACCAGTGCCTGACTTAGACCAGGCTCTTGACTGGCTCCCCAGACTTCAGGAGAAGGCATATTTTTTTCCCTTCAGCATAGTATTCCTGAGTGGACTCCAGACACACCAGGGTGAACAACCTCAGCCTGGCTGAAGAAAACACACCCTAGCATGTCAGAGAGATGACCCAGCCTGCCTCTCAGACACTCCAGAGCTGATGAACCATGCACTTGGTTCAAGGAACTCAGCTTTTCACTCTATTCCCCATTTTCCCTTTTACATTTCCCTCTACTTTTATTTTTTTCTATAATGGGGCTCCAACCATCGGCCAAGGCTTTGGACATACTAGGTAAGCTTGTACCACTGAGTTACAGCAGTAAATACCTTTCTGGTCAAGATTCTTTCCCCCCCCGCCCCCCTCAACATGACTTCTCCAATAGTTCAATTCTTCAGAGGGCTTTTGTGCTTAGATCTATATGTCCCCAAATAGGAAATTTTTCTGGAACTTTCTGTTCCTCTATTACTTTTTTCCCCCTTCCCTCCCTCCCTTCTTCCTTCCTTCCATCCTTCCTTTCATTTCCTTCTTTTCTTCCATCACAGGCATATGCCCACACCCAGATACTCTGTTACCCTTTCTTTATGACTACAGGAGGACCAAGATAAGATCTGCTGGGTCAGCAGAGATCTGCTCTTTCAGGCAGAGAAGGTGGTTATTTGGGAGTAAAAGACGATTAAAGATATATATTTTTTTCTTTTCAAGTGTGGTAACAAAACATACAGGCCGGGTGCTGGTGGCTCGCACTTATAATCCTAGCTATTCAGGAGGCTGAGATCTGAGGATCACAGTTCAAAGCCAGCCAGGGCAGGAAAGTTCATGAGACTGTTATCCCCAGTAAACTACTCAGAAAAAACTGGAAGTGGTACTGTGGCTCAAGTGGTAGAGTACTAGCCTTGAGCAAAAGGACAGCATGCAGGCTCGGACTTCAAGCTCCAGGAATGGCAAAAACAAACAAACAAAAAACATACAATAGGGCTGGGGATATGGCCTAGTGGCAAGAGTGCCTGCCTCGGATACACGAGGCCCTAGGTTCGATTCCCCAGCACCACATATACAGAAAAAAACGGCCAGAAGCGGCGCTGTGGCTCAAGTGGCAGAGTGCTAGCCTTGAGCAGGAAGAAGCCAGGGACAGTGCTCAGGCCCTGAGTCCAAGGCCCAGGACTGGCAAAAAACAAAAAACAAAAAACAAAAAAACATACAATATAAAATTTACCATCTTAACCTGTAATTTGTACAGTACAGAAATGTTATTTACATTTATTTTACATGTTATTTACATTGTTATGTAAGAGATCTCGAGGATGGTTTCAGCTTGCAAAACAGAAAGCTTCTATTCACTGAACACCAATTCTCCTTTTTTCCATTCCCATTGGCCCCTGTCAAGGGATGTTAGGGGTATCACTGTGTAGCCCAGGCTTGCCTTGAACCTTTGATCTTCCTGCCTCAGCCATCCATGTCTTAGGATTATAAGTGTGAACCACCAATATAGGGTGGTCACAGGACACAAAACTTAGCTACTTATTTTTCCACTCCTTTCCTTCAGAAATTCTGTCCTCACTTGGAAGGGAGGAGGAAGGAATTCAAACTCAAAGCTAAATTAGTTTCCATGTCATGGCAAGATTCTTGATTGGTGTGAAGGAAGGGTGTGGGATAGAAAGCAGAGCCAAGCAACCACTGGGTCAGGGCACTGAAAAATGGGTGTGCAGAAAGATCCTGGGAACATACTGCCTCTAGCTGGAACAATGCAGGGACAAAGGGCAGATAGGGCTTCAGAGAGAGGGGTCATCCACAAGCGTCTGTGGTGTTTGCTTGTCTACCATATTCTTACTCTTGTGGTCAATGCCAAAGCATTCCTGAGCCCTTTGATTTTTAGCAAAGTGCGGAGCTCCTCTAGGACATAGAATGCTAGAGTACACACTAAGTGAACGACAGAGCAGAGAAATTTAACATTTGGAGGTTGTAGACAAGGGAGTAATTGGGCTGGGAATGTGGCTCAATTGGTAGAGTGCTAGCCTTGAGCAAAAAGAAGCCAGGGACAGTGCTCAGGCCCTCAGTTCAAGTCCAGGACTGGCAAAAAAAAAATCATGAGAGAGAGAGAGAGAGAGGTAATTACAGTTTCATAGGTGGCTTTTCACACTAAAGTACATCCAAGAATCACTCAGAGATCTTGATAAATTCACAGGGGAAGGCTATGGAAGGGGCCTGAGAGCCTGCACTGTCCACAAACTCCCAATGTGTCTAGTCTGCAGACCACTCTCTGCATGCCACACCTTCTACAATGTGGCTCTCAAAGGTGCTGAGCAGTCAGCCAAGAGATTGGAAGAATGACTGAGAAGGTAAGGAGCCAAGGGAATTCTTTTCCATGAATGGTTAGGATCTGTGGCATGAGTCAATAGGAAAGCAAAAAAAAAAAATCACTTGCATATAGAAATATATATACAGAAAATATATGTATGTACAATTATGTACATATAAAACACACATATATGGTTTTCTTCCATGATTCTTGGCTATAGGCTCCTCCCCATGTTAGGCCATAAAAAAACAGAATTTCTCTTCCCCAAGGAAAATCATAGAAAGCCTAATCATGGGCTGGGAATGTGGTTTAGTGGTAGAGTGCTTGACTCGCATGCATGAGGCCCTGGGTTTGATTCCTTTGTATCACATAAATAAAATACATAAACTTAAAAAATAAAAGCTTGGGGTTGGGAATATGGCCTAGTGGTAGAGTGTTCTCCTTGTATACATGAAGCTCTGGGTTCAATTCCTCAGCACCACATATACAGAAAAAGCCAGAAGTGGCACGATGGCTCAAGTGATAGAGTCCTAGTCTTGAGCAAAAAGAAGCCAGTGACAGTGCCCAGGCCCTGTGTTCAAGCCCCAAGACTGGAAAAAACAAAAAAGCCTAATCATTTCCCATCTTTCTGTGTTGGAGCTGGGTATAATGAAACTCTCAAAATGACCTTGTCTGATAGCAGATCATAATGTTCCCATTCCAGAAGGGATCTTGCCCCATATCCAGGAAAGAGCAAGGAAGGGTTCATAGAAAGGTCAGGAAGAATCTGAACACAGGCCTTGTTGAGTATCTCCACCCAGTGTGTTAGCATTAGATCTTCATGGTTGTCTGGGCTGCAATCATACTTAATCTCTATAGAAGCACAAAGGACAGCATTAGAGAACTTCTAAGTAGCTGAATACAAGGAGGTTCCTGGAGGGTGATGTGTCCAGAGAGACAGAGGAGCTCCATTGCTCTTTCCCTCATACCTGCCCTCGGCACCTCTCTTCTGTATCCTTTATACTTTCCTTTGTAAGAAACTCATAAATACAAGTGTTTCCCTAGCAAATGAATCAGACTTGAGGAAGGAGGTTGTGGGAACTCTGATTTGAAGCTGGTTGGTCAGAAGCACAGGATAAAGCAACCTGGGGCTTGATCAGCAGCTGAAATGTTGAACAGTCTTAGGGACTGAAGCTTCAACCTGTGGGATCTGATGCTGTCTCCAGCGTCAGCACCCAATTAGAGGGCACTCAGGGCGCGTCTAGCTGCTGCTGTGCTTGCTGGGTGAATGGGAAGCCCACAAACTTGGTATTGGTGGCATTTTGAGAGCAGATGGTAGGGAAAGTGGAATTTGGGTTTGGGATTGTTTCCCTCCTGTATCCTTAGTGGCTGTTATCAAGCCTCCCATGGCAGAAACAGTCATCTACCTCAGTTCAAGGTGAGGTATTATGTACTTGTTAATACACTTGGGTGCATAAAACAACTTATGATTCAGACCACATACTGGTAGCTCATGCCTGTAATCCTAGCTACTCAGGAGGCTGATATCTGAAAATCACAATTCAAAGCTAGCCTGGGCAGGAAAGTCCATGAGATACTTATCACCAATTAATCACCTAAAAACAGTAACGGGGCTGTGGCTCAAAGTGGTAGAGTGCTTGTCTTGAGCAAAATAGCTCAGGACCAGCACTCAGGCCTTGAGTTCAAGCCTCATCACTAACTCTTTCCCCCGCAACCCAATCTCAAAAGAAAGCCCATCCAGTTCATGCACTTGGATGAGAGTCAGGTAGCCAGAGGACTCTTACGGCAGCAGAGCCAGATATTCAGATGTTCAGATATGCTTCCGATAGCTGGCATGAGATGCTGGAAGTGAGATGGAGATCTGAGAGCCCTGGCTTAGGGAGCTCTAGAAAACACCACAGAAGTTCTACTATAGAGGAGAGGTTGTGTTGCTCCATACCAGTCTCAAGAACACCCCCACAGAGCACCACGTGTTACTATTTACCTCCAACTTTTTGAGTGGCCTTGGATACCTGTCTTAAGAACTCAGTTCCTAAACAGCATGCGTAAGAGACATCTCTGGCCCCAAGTTTATGATTCTATGTCTTTGTTTCCAAGAGCAGAAAAACCCTTCTTGCTCTGCAGTGAGTATGGACCCATTCTCTCTTCCCTTATATAAGGATAGTCGGACATGTGTTTGCCAAATCCAGCACCAGAAAATGTCCCAGGAAGACACGCCTAAACCCAGAACTAAGTATTCTGAGAAGGCTCTAGAAATGATATCATTAACTTAGTAAAAACTAGGAAAGAGTAATACCACTGAATCCTACCTGCCATGGGTCTCAGCCTCCAGTGGTAGCACAGAAGACTTGATCTTTTATACCTTCTTGCAAGAATTTACTCCTGGGAAAGGCCCAGAGTTTTGAGGGGCTGAGGTGACTTAGAGGAGACACAGGTTCAGCAGGAAACACCCTGTGACTCCAGGCAAATGCACGAGGAAACTTCAGATGGTAAGAATTGGTTGATGTAATATTACTGACTTGGGTGTAGCAACTGTCCTTATACCCATTTTCCAACTTAGATATGTCACCTGGATCTAGCCATGGAAGGCAGAAACTTCCACACCCAGAGAATGCTTGTGGCTTAAGCCCCCCCAGTAGATTATAAATAGCTCTTAAAATTAGGAACTACTAAATGGTTCTCTTCCCCATTCATTTATTCACCATCCTTGCCTTTCATCCAATCTTCGGACTCTAAAGTGATATTTAAAAGCATCAAATTTTTGTGGTCATCATTTCAAAAGCTTTATTTTTTTTTTGAAGATAGCCAAAAGAGAGGTGAGAAGAGCCTGGAATGTTTGTCAGGAGGGTGGACTGACATCCTTACCTCTGTCATTGTGTGGCTCTCAGCAAATCATTTTACATTCTGATGTCTTAAATTTTCTATAGTGAGCTCAGTGGTTAGTTTAGCTGATTATTATGAATACCCCATGAACAATAACACCAACATCATTTAACACTAAAGAAAGAAATTGAAGAAGACAGTAGAAGTTGGAAAGACCACTTATATTCATGATTTGGCAGAATTAACATCGTGGAAAAGGCTAGAGAGCCAAAAGTGTTCTACGGATTCAATTCAATCCCCAGAGAAATTCCAGTGACATTCTTCACATAAGTAGAAAAGCTAATCCTACAAATGAATATGGAAGCACAAAGGACCCTGAATTACCAAAGCAATCCTCAGCAAAAAAAAAAAAAAAAAAAAGCAATGCTGGAGATAGCACAATATCTTATTTCAAATTACACTCAGATCCATAATAACAAAATTACCATGGTACTGATACAAAAAAGGACACAAAGGCCAAAGGAACAGAATAGAGGACCCAGAAATAAAAGCATACAATAACAGCTATCTGATTCTCAACAAAGGTGCAAAAACATATGGGAGGAGAAAAGGAAACTTCTTCAACAAATGGTGCTGGGAAAATTGGGTATCTACATGTTGGAGATCAAAACTATATCTCTAGTTCTCACTCTGTATGAGTATCAGTTCAAAGTGGATCAAAGACCTGAATATAAGACTTGAATCTAGAGGAAAATATAGGGAAAACAATTCAAGATATAGGCATAGGCCATAACTTTCTGAGTAGGACTCAAAAACTCAGGAAGTAAGAACAATTTCATCAAATCAAAAAAGCTTTGCACAGCAGAGAAAAAATTACTAGCATGAACAGATAGTGTATTTAATGGGAAAAAAATTCTTGGCTGGGAATGTGGCTTAGTGGTAGAGTGCTTGCCTAGCATACATGAAGCCCTGGGTTCGATTCCTCAGTACCACATGAACAGAAAAAGTCAGAAGTAGCACTGTGGCTCAAGTGGTAATTTGCTAGCCTTGAGCAAAAGAATCCAGGGACAGTGCTCAGGCCCTGAGTCCAAGCCCCAGGATTGGCAAAAAAAAAAAAAAAAAAGAAGAAGAAGAAGAAAGAAAGAAAGAAAGAAATCCTTAGCCAGCTAGTCATGTGACAAGGGATTAATATTTAGAATATATAAAGAACTCAAAAAAATTAAACACAAAAGAACAAATAACTGAATCAGTAAATCCACCAGTGAATTGAATGGATAAATAGCTAATAAATAAATGAAATAATGCCCAACATCCTCAGCCAAAGGAAAATGCTAATGAAAATGACATTGAGATTTAATTTTTTAAATTTTTTGCCAGTCCTAGGGCTTGGACTCAGGGCCTGAGCACTGTCCCTGGCTTCTTTTTGCTCAAGGCTAGCACTCTACTACTTGAGCCACAGCGCCACTTCTGGCTTTTTCTGTTTATGTGGTACTGAGGAATCGAACCCAGGGCTTCACGCATGCTAGGTGAATACTCTACCACTAAGCCACACTCCCAGCCCCATGACATCTTGAGGTTTTATCTCAGTCAGAACAGCTATCATCAAGAAAACAAACAACAGATGCTGAGGGGGACACAGGGAGAAAGGAACTGTTGATGGGAATGTAAACTATTATAGCCATTCTAGAAATCAGCTTGGAGGCACTTCAGAACACTAAAAATAAGACTACTATATTTACATATGCACATTCCTAAGCATATATCTGAAAGGATGTAAGTAAGTATATAAAGTACAGATATCTGAACAGCCATATTTATTGCAGCACTATTCACTATAGCGAAGTTATACAATCAGTCTTAGTGCATCAATGGATAAATGGATTAAAGAAAATGTAGAGAGCTGGGAATGTGGCTTAGTGGCAGGAGTGCTTGCTTAGCATGCATGAAGCCCTGGGTTCGATTCCTCAGCACCACATAAACAGAAAAAGCCGGAAGTGGCGCTGTGGCTCAAGTGGTAAAATGCTGGCCTTGAGCAAAAGAAGCTCAGGAACAGTGCCCAGGCCCTGAGTTCAAGCCCCAGGACTGGAGAGAGAAAGAGAGAGAAAAAGAGAGAGAGAGAGAGGGAGAGAGAGAGAGAGAGAGAGAGAGAAGGGAGGGAGGGAGGAAGGGAGGAAGGAAGGAAAGGAAGGAAAGAAAGAAGGAAGGAAGGGAAGAAGGAAAGAAAAGAAAGAAAATGTGGTTATATATACACAATGGAGTTTCATTCAGCCATAAAGAATAAAACTATGTCATTTGCAGGAAAATGGATGGAAAAACCACATAGTAGATGAAATGAGTTAGACTTAGAATAACAAATGTTGTAAGCTTCCTCACACATGCAAAAATCTAGATTTAAGAAAGACATGAAAGTAGAGGGGTGGCTATTTGAGAATAAGAATGGGTTCAGTAGGAGCAGGAATAGGAACAAGAGAGGGCAATGAGGTGAATATGCTCAAAGTATGTTATGTACATGGATGAAAATGACATACTAAAGCACTATTTTGTATAATACATTAAAAAGAGTAATATTAAGCCAGGAACAGATGGTTTATGCCTGTAATCCTAGCTACTCAGGAGGCTGAGAGCTGAGTATTAAGGTTCAAAGCCAGCCTGAGCAGGAAAGTCCGTGAGACTCTTATCTCCAATTAACTACCAAATAACAAAAGCCAGAAATTGAACTGTGGCTCAAGTGATCAAGTGCTAGTCTTGAGCAAAAAAGTTCAGGGACAGTATCCAGGCCCTGAATTCAAGCCTCACAACCAGCACCCAAGGAAAAAAAAAGTAGTATTACTTATTGACCTGAATTTATCTATTTATTTTTTCATATGATTTTTTCCCTTTTGATAACTACATAAATTTCACAGTACACAGTTTAACCTTCCCAATAATGGACATCGTCATTCTAATCTACAAAGCTTATGAACTCTAGGAACATTAACAATAAACCTATTTCTTCCAGATCAGGTGATATGTACATTTTTTTTACTTAATATCATCTGTCCCCTCTTTTTCTCTCATTTCCTCCCTCCCACCATCACCCTTGAGTTGCTTAGTTTGCTTTCATCAATTTGACTTGAATTTATTAGAAAACAAAAAATGAAACAACCAAAGCAAAACAATAGGATCCTGGAAAATTTTTGTCCAAAACCCAAGTATTAAACCTAGATACCTTCTAGTCTAATGACTTAAAAAAAAACTCAAGTTGATTAGATCCATATAAGAAGGAAATAGGAAGTGGCAGAGAAACAAAGTTCATGAAAATATCTTTTACAAGGCAGGCCATTTAAGACATAAACCTTTTTATAAAATAGATATACTTTGAAAGAATGTCCAGAAACACATCCATTGTCAAAAACCATCCTCCCCAGATTACCTTCAAAAGGGTGACGTTTCTTCTCCCCTTGTTGGAATGTATGTAGCAATGTTTCTCTTACGATAAATCCAGTTAAAATGAGCAGGGCATCTCAGAAGAAGGCTGTATTCAGGAAAGGGGAGCACATTTCAGGCTCTTCTTGTTTTCTTTGAAATACATTTCAGCACCTTAGCCAGGTATTGTTTTTTTGAATCTAACCACTCCCTGTTGAAGCCTGCTCTGGGTTTCATGTTTGTAGGTTCAGGAAGTGATGTGTTTAGATGGATTTGTGAGTGTGTGTGTGTGTGTGTGTGTGTGTGTGTGTGTGTGTGTGTGTGTGTTGCTGAGGTTCAAACCCAGGGCCTGGTGCATGCTAGGCAAATACTCTACCACTGCCATCGCCCCTAATCTCTAGATGGATCTTGATCTATTTGTTTCCAAATGATTTCAAGAGAACTTCTTTCTCAAAAACTCCGTGAGCTAACACTGCTTCCTTTGTGCTATAATATTAAGTGAGTTACTATAGTCTGAGTAGGAATGGACTTTAGGTCTGATTGACCCTGGGTATTCATCATGTTATGTCATGATGAGGTATGGTCTAGGTTTGACCTTCCTGTAATAGTCAGGGTGGGGGCAGTGCTAGTGCCAGCATATTATGGCCCATCTTTTGGTCCGGGTCTGAAGCATTCCTTGGCGCGAAGCATAGGAATGAGCATGTTACCATCCTATAAGCTAATCTGAATGTCTGATACTTGCTGATGTGACAGTGGCAACTTGTTTACATGGGCTTATTTCAGTCTAGTCAAATCTTTTTATCCCGTTACATGGCTCCCCATCAGGGAGTGGCAAATCAGCCTGAGAAATGGAAGTTGGAGATAGAAAACCCAAGAGAAAGTGAAAAATGCCAACAGCTTTCATAAGTCTGCAGAGAGAACACAATAATAGAAGCAAAAACAAAAGCAAGTGCCTAGTGACACTGAGCTTGTACCAGTGCATCACAGACACATGGACACACACCACACACACACACACACTTTTTAGGAGTTTGTAGTTTATAGATGAGGCTGACCTCAGACATGGATGACTTACCCTTATTTCCTTCCAGTGTTAGAATGTGGCATGCTACAGCTCTACACACACACACACACACACACACACACACACACACACACACACACACACCCTTTGGCTTGTCAAAGATGACACTCACATCAATGACAGAGTGACCAATCCTCTTGAGGTGATCATAGCTCTCACGCTGAGCCATGCCACCCAGCCATCTCCACCTGTCAGGTGCCATCTCCCTTCCAAGCCCACTCTCTTCTTCTTCTTCTGTCTGCTTTCACCCTTCTCCCTACGGGCTTGGCAGTCACACGTGGTTAGGCAGGTTTTATTTCCTTTTCTAACTAAAACGCATTTCCTCTTGTTGGCTTCCTAGAACATCAAACAAATGGACTTCTTGTCCTTAAGAGGGCTCTGCAGGCTAGTGTAGTGTCTTTGGGACTCACCCGTCTGTCCTACCTAAAAGGTGGGGCTCCCAGGGCCTTTGGCTTATGCCATCACTGGCTTCTGGATAGGTAGGAAAATGATTTTTTTTTTTTTTAAAGTCTCTGGATGGTGTCTCTGAGCCATGTGGGACCCTGAGGAGAGATGGGGACGTTGTAAGACAGTCCCCTTCTGAGGAAGGATTTTGGAAAAGAAAAGGCAATGTCTGTGTTGGATTCTATGTTTCCCTTGAGAGCGACAGGAAGAGGCTCTGATGTCTTCTCAGAATGCAGTGAGTGAGTCAGTTCGCTGTTTGTCGGCCTCTGAGAGTGGCAAACCCAGCATCAATGAGTTTTTCCAATTAACGGCAGCATATTGAAACCAAAGGACCCATTTTGTTCAGGGCCTCCCTGGGCACTGATCGAGTGAGGTGGACAGAGGGAAGTCCCAAGAACCCCTGGGGTGTGGGTGTCTCTGTGCTGTCTCTCCCTGCTTTTGATGAGTGGAAAATCCCTCTTCCTGCATCAAGGCCCATTTCCCATCAGGTTCTGCCTCTCCCTCCTTCCTCTTTCTCTCTTCCTCTTAAGTATTTACTGAGCTTTTAGTATTTCTGTGCATCATATTTTTTTCCTTTTTTTGCCAGTTCTATCATTTATTATTACTTTATTTTTTTCAAAATTTTATTATCAAACTGATGTACAGAGAGGTTACAGTTTCATATGTTAGGCATTGGATACATTTCTTGTACTGTTTGTTACCTTGTCCCTCATACCCCCCTCCCCTCTCTCCCTTTCCCTTTCCCCCCCTGAGGTGTTCAGTTCACTTACACCAAACAGTTTTGCAAGTATTGCTTTTGTAGTTGTTTGTCTTTTTTTTTTACCCTGTGTCTCTCACATATTTTTTTCTTCCACCATTCCCTGCCCCTAGGTAGCTTATAATTCATGAATTTTCATAAGTTTTCTTCAGATGAGAAAGATGTCACACCCATTCTCTGTCTTGGCAGGATAATGTAGAGTTGGTTAGGAAAACGGTCACATCTCAGAGCTCAAGCAAGACAACTTAACTTGACCCAAGATAAATCCTCAGATGGTCAGGGTAGAAATGGGGTGGTAAGCCCAATATCACACATCCCAAATACATACAGAGTTTTAAACAAAAACCAATCTTGAATCATTATTGCTATTCTCTGAAAAATCAAATCAAATAAGCCATGTAGTAAACCCATAGAGAAGAAATCATTTCAGTAAAACACCTCATTTCTCAACCAAGCACATACGTACTCACCTCTTTCAGCAGCTGCGACGCTGAGCAATCAGTAGAAATGAAAAGAGCAATTCTGATTTAGCAAACCAGATTCTAGTCCTGGCTTCCTGTTCTTTGGTCACATGATCTTGGAGAAATTACCTTTATTCTTTATGTCCTTATCTATAAAGAGAAGTGGATATACTAAACAACAAAAAAAATAGGCTCTGGTAGCCAAAATTGTGCTGTGAACCATCAAATGGGGGCGGGGGGGCTAGATCCAGTCTTTCTCTGCTCCATTGTACAGTTCTGTACACATCAAATATTCTCCCATTCTCTTTACACATTCTCTTTACCATGATCAGAGTCCTGCTATCATCCTTAAGAGCAGCTAGGAAGTGGTAGGAGAACCATTTTCCCCAAAGCCGTTCTCCTTAGTTCCAAGGTCAGCCAGAAACAAGAGAATGGGAGGAATCTTATTGAGAAAGAGGAAGACAATGTGTTCTGCAGGAAATGTGCTCACTCTCTCAATAACTCACATTGGAAAATGGGGAGACATCGTGGGCTCTTGTTCCTTCCCCTTTCCTCCTTTTCTCTTCCTCCCACCTCACCAGGCGCCACATGCCCTCCACTTTCCCTTCAGAAATCTCTCATCTCTGTGTCTTCCTTTAGTCATCTCCATGCCTCACTCCAAGTCCATCCCCTTCTGTCCCCTTCTCCTGCTGCCCCTCCCCCTACTCATAGCTCCTCCTCTCTGTCCACAAACTTCCACTATCCACAGGACAAGTGTCAAGTGTTAGCTAAGGTTCTATACTGCATAAACATCTATTTATCAAATAGCACATGCCTGTCCTTTACTGAAGCTCTTCCTTCCAGAAAACCTGGTCATTCTTCCCAGACACAATTCTTACTTCTATACCTTTCCCTCTACTACCCTCCATGCCTGGCTCACCCTCTTCCTCTTCCTTTTCCTGCCTCCTCCCCTCCCTCCCTCCCTCCCTTCTCCCTCCCTCCTCCCTCCCTTCTCCCTCCCTCCTCCCTCCCTTTGTCTTTGCTCCTCTCTCAGTCCAGTGTCTAATCTCAAGGGCTATCTTCTTCATAAAGTCTTCTTGGTCTGATAAGCTTTGAAAGTCCATTGGTTCTTTTCTCTTCTCCTCTTTGTGCTTACACTTTCTTTTCCTTCCCCCTCCCTCCCTCCCTTCCTCTCTTCCTCCCTCTCTTCCTTTCTTTCCTTCCTTCCTTCCTTCTTTCTCTCTCTCCCTTTCTCTCCTTCCTCCCTGCCTCCCCCCTTCTTTCCCCTCCCTCCCTCCCTTCCTTCTTTTTTCTTTCTTTCTTTCTAGCTCTCTCTTTCCTCCCTTCCTTTCTTCCTTCCTCCCTCCTTCCCTCCCTCCCTCCCTTCCTCCCTTCCTCCCTCCCTCCCTCCCTCCCTCCCTCCCTCCCTCCCTCCCTCCCTTCCTCCCTCCCTCCCTCCCTCCCTCCCTCCCTTCCTTCTTTCTTTCGTTTCTTCCCACTGTTACATTTGGACCATACCTTCAGCCTGCTTTTTTTCCTTCTGGTTATTCATGGAGACTGAAATATCTTGAGAGTTGAGAAGTCCACAGAGGCACGGTTAAAAATGACAAAGGCGTTTTATTAGCCAGCCAGCAACTGTCCTGTCCTGTACTCCCATAAAAATCTGAGAACAAAGGGCAGCCTCGACCCCTAGTGGGGCAGGTTTATAAAGGCCAAAAAAACATAGGCAGGTGCAGGTGGTGAGGTGAGTTTTTCAAGCAAGCAAGCTGATTCATCAAAATTAAATTTGCAGTTAGCCTTATCATAAGCAATTTTTGTAAACAACTTAAGGTCATGCAGCTTCATTGAGAGCAGGGGACCCTTCTGCAGCTGTTCCTGGACAACTGAGATAACACATGGGGGGGTGTCAACAGCTGTGGTCAGACCCAGGTGGACAGCATTTTGCTGCTGCTGCTGGAGGCTAGAGGTACGAGCTGTTTCAGGACCAGGGGAGGGGAGGGTGTTAACAAAGGCTACCTTTTCTAATTCGGGGAAAGGGTTGAGGATCTAAGATGGCTTATTTATTTATTTATTTTTATTTTTTGGCCAGTCCTGGGGCTTGGACTCAGGGCCTGAGCACTGTCCCTGGCTTCTTTTTGCTCAAGGCTAGCACTCTGCCACTTGAGCCACAGTGCCACTTCTGGCCATTTTCTGTATATGTGGTGCTGGGGAATTGAACCCAGGGCCTCATGTATATGAGGCAAGCACTCTTGCCATATTCCCACCCCTAAAATGGCTTTTTTAAAATGACATCTAAAACTGGGTTCTTACAGAGAGCAAGTCTCATGAACTTTTCTGCCCAAGATGGCTTTAAACGGAGATCCTCCAGATCTCAGTCTCCTCAGTAGCTAGGATTACAGGTGGGAACCTCCTTCTCTTAGCATCCAATTTTGATATGTATCTTCCCTATTGTCTCAATTATGTCAGAAATTCCCCAGGAGCTCTAAACTGTGTTAGGCAATCAATAATCCTTGATGATCAAGATGATGACACTGGTATAGAATCAACTTTTGCTTAACCCAGTCATTCTAGTCTTAACTACTGGTTCTCAAACTGTGTGTGGAAACCACGTTCTAAACTGATTGAAATGATATAGCTATGTAAAGTATACAGATGGCATCATCACAGCAGTTTTCTCTTTTTCTTCCTTTCCCCTAAGAGGTTCCCCACCCCTACTCCCCACCCCAGTTTGTCACAGAATCAGAGAGAACCAAGAGCATGAGGAGGAACCTTTGAATCTTGGTGCACTTGCATTTGGAAGGAAACAGCAGCTGGAACCCATTTATCAATCTAAGAAGGAACTTCCATTTCGTTTACCAGATGCCCCAAGAATCTTTCAGAAGCAGGGGGACCCATGTGCCCTCACTCTTGTGCAGATGCTTTCTCAGACCTCTGAGCCCGATGGAGGCTGGAGTTCTGAATGGACATCCCCAGAAGGCTTCCTGCTTGCTGCTTATTAGCCGACCATGTGGAAGGCTGCTGGCTCTACAGTAAATGACAGGTCTCTCTCCTCCCCTGCTGGGACCCCACCCCATGATGCTGAGCACACCAAGTAATTGCTCCTCTGGAAGACTGTGGTAGGAGCTGGCATGAAGTGAAGAGCTGGAACAGACTGCAGTGGAATTTCTTCTATTCTGTTAGGAACTCTACTCACGGTGCTAAGAAAAGGATGGAACCCAGGCAGGGGAGTGGTAGAATCATTACCATCCTGCCCTGTGTTCTTCCAGGCTTCCTCCTTTCCTCCTCCTTCTCCGATTCCTCCCTCCCTCTCCTTCACCTTGTTCCTCCTCTTCCTTCTTTTTTGTTCTCTTCTTCTTTCTCTCTGTCTCCCCCACCCTACAAGTACCGGGGTCTGAATTCAGTCCCTTGCACTGGCTAGGCAGATGCTCTACCACTTGAGGCATTCCCATAGTCCTTTTTAGTTGTGTGTGTGTGTGTGTGTGTGTGTGTGTGTGTGTGTGTGTGTGTGTGTGTGTGCTCATGGGGCTTGAACTTAGGGTCTGGGCACTATCTCTGAGCTATTTTGTTCCAGGCTACCACTCAAGCCACAGTTCCATTTATGTCTTTGGTGGTTTATCGGAGATAAAACTCTCATGGACTTCCCTGCCCAGGCTGGCTTTGAACTATAATCCTCAGATCTCAGCCTCCTGAGTAGCTAGGATCGCAGGTGTGAGCCACCATTCTCAACCTCCTGTTTTCTCTTAGTGAATACTTGTAAACATTTGGGGGGGGGGGATGTCACTCTGCTCTGTGAACAGCAGGTAGTGACAATGTTTTCCAAAAAATGGACTCTAATGTAGCTCAAACAGAAATGGACTGGGATTAGGTGCCTTTGGAAAGAGCTGAGATTCCAATTTTGTGTGTGTGTGTGTGTGTGTGTGTGTGTGTGTGTGTGTCCTGAGGCTTGAACTCAGGGACTGGGTGCTCTCTGAGCTTCTTTTGTTCAAGGCTAGTGCTCTACCACAGGGCCACGTCTGGGTTTTGCTGAGTAGTTTATTGAAGACAAGAATCTTAACAGACTTTCCTGTCTCGGCTGGCTTTGAACTGCAATCCCCAGATCTCAGCCTCCTGAGTAGCTAGGATTACAGGTGTGAGCAACAGATGCCCAGCAGTATCTCATATTTTTAACAAGAAAAACATTAATTCTAGGGCTGTTTTGGACACATAGTATGACTACAAAGATTGTACTAAGAGATCTGGACAACACCACCCTTCTTTTCTACTATCATCAACATCTGACTTTAATATGGTATATTTGTGACAGCAAATGAACAAATATTATTGTTTCTTTGTTTTAGATTGGCCTCAAAAATTATAATTTTCTTGTCTCAGACTATCCAGTGTTGGGGCTTCAGGCATGGTATCATTGGAGTTAAGAGTCTCATTCTCGGGGCTGGGGATATAGCCTAGTGGCAAGAGTGCCTGCCTCGGATACACGAGGCCCTAGGTTCGATTCCCCAGCACCACATATACAGAAAACGGCCAGAAGCGGCACTGTGGCTCAAGTGGCAGAGTGCTAGCCTTGAGCGGGAAGAAGCCAGGGACAGTGCTCAGGCCCTGAGTCCAAGGCCCAGGACTGGCAAAAAAAAAAAAAAAAAAAAGAGTCTCATTCTCCTGCCTTAGGCTGGCTTTGAACTGTGATCCTCAGGCTAGGATTATAGGCATGAACCACTGTTGCCCAGCTAATTTCTCCTATTTTAACTTAAGAAATTATGCTTCTGTGGCCCACTTGAGAACTTACATGTTTTCTTTACACAGATATTTAAATTTTTCTTCACAAGAAGCCAGGCAACAGTGGTGCTTGCCTATAATCCTAACTACTCCAGAGGCTGAAATCTGAGGATCAAGGTTCAAAGCCAGCCCAGGCAGGAAAGTCCGTAAGACTCTCATCTCTAATAAACTACTCAGAAAAAGCCAGAAGTGGCACTGTGGCTCAAGTGATAGAGCACTAGTGTTGAGTACAAGGAGTCTCAGGGACAGCATCCAGGCCCAGAGTTCAAGCCTCAGGACTGGCAAACAAAACAAACAAAACTAAACACAGGGTAATATGAACGACATATAGCTGGCACTTGGTGTTAACTGGGTCATTACTGTGGTCCTCTGGGAAAGCGTCCAGCCAGCTTGGGCAGCATGAGTTGCTGAAGGTGAGCTCAGGGGTCAGGGAAAATCTCCCTGGCCCCTGACAGTCTGGTCCACAGTTATGGGAGTCCAGGAGAATGATGTGGTCTCTGAAGTTCAGTTTCCTCTCTGACAAGTGAAGGTGCTAACTCTCAGGGTGCTGTGAGGATCAAGTGGGATGCATATGTAGACACATGATGTGTGATTCACACACGACAGCCTGGTTATCAAAGTAATTTTGGAGTCATGGGAAGGGACTGGGTCCTGGGGGGTGTTCCATTTCACACTATCGGAATCTCCACTTAGTATTCGGATAAAGGTCAGAGCGAACACTGAGAAGGAAATGGCATACACCCCTGGTCCTTGTTGCGGTTTTTGGATTTCCTTTGCATCCTCATGAATTGTACATCTCCTGTGGGCTGCTTGCTGTCGGATGAAAAGAAAGAAGGTGTTGAAGAGCACCTTCTCCCGTCTAGGTTTTCTTTTCTTTTCTTTTTTTTTGCCAGTCCTAGGCCGTGAACTCAGGGCCTGAGTTCACTGTCCCTGGCTTCTTTTTTGCTCAAGGCTAGCACTCTACCACTTGAGCCACAGCGCCACTTCTGGCCATTTCCTGTATATGTGGTGCTGAGGAATCGAACCCAGGGCCTCATGTATACGAGGCAAGCACTCTTGCCACTAGGCCATATCCCCAGCCCCTCCCTTCTAGGTCTCCTTTCCTGAGTGTACATGGGAATCTCTAGCCTGAGCAGAGGCCCCAAGCAGCTTGAACCCGGGAGTCTAGGCTACCTGTTCCCACTGCTGAGAAGAACTTGCGTGGCCACTTGGCTGTTGCACACCTGGTGATGCCAGACCTCAGAATAAAACCCAGCAGCAGCTCTCAGCCTTGCATCCGAGACCTAGCTCATCTGACTTCCAGTAACTCACATTCCTTGCCCTCTCTCCCTCTCTTCCGCCTCCCTTTCATTCCTTCTCTTCCTTTCTCCCACATTCCTCTACTTCTTTCCCTCTCCCTTTCTCTCCTTTTCCCTTTCTCCCTCCCCCTTCTTCCCTTTTCCCTTTTCTCGATTTCTTTCTTCCCCCATCCCTTCTCTCCCCTGTCTTGTGCCAGTCCCTGAGTTTGAGCTCAGGGACTGGTGCTCTTACTTGGCTTTTTCGCTTACTGCTAGCACTCTACCATTTGACCTATACCTTCACTTCTGGATTTTTGGTGATTAATTGGAATAAGATTCCCATTGACTTTTCTGTTTGGGCTGGCTTTGATCCTCAATCCTCATATCTCAGCCTCCTCAGTAGATAGGATTATAGGCATGGTCACCGGCCCCCAGCTACCATGTTTTCCTCCTTCTGGCTGCAAACTTTCAGGGGCCCATCTTAATCTAAGCATTCAGGCCCTGGGATCAACAGCTTCATTGTTAGCCTCTCTTGTCAGAACCTCTTGTCAGAACCCTGGACTTTTGCCCTGACTCTCAGCCCAGTGCTTGGGGCAGTGTTATTCCTGATAATCTACTTCAGTTCAGACAATTCAAATAATTATGTTTCAAGTTTGGGCTTACGCAAGGATACAAAGATAAACTGAGCCTGGATCTTCCTTTTAGGAAGCTTATTGATTAGTGGAGCAGAAAGACATAGGAAAGAATTGTTCACTTGTTCAATAAATACTTGCTATGTGCCAGGCGCTTAAGTTCAGTGGATGTCAGAAAGGCAGGATTTATGTCACCATGGAACTTGGAATTGATAGTAATTAAAAAAAACAAACAAACCACATGTCCATGACATAACTAGCTTAGAGTTGATAGTAATTGAAAACAATAATAAACCACATATCCATTATATAACCAGCTTAGAGTTGATTGTGATTTTAAACGATAAACCACATATTCATTATATAACTCAAAACTGGGAAAGAGGAGTACCAATAGTCTAAGGGCACATAACAATCAGTCTCACCAGTTGAGACTGAGACTGTGCTGATTAATAGACATCTGAGGTAAGAAGGGAAAGTGGAATTAAGTAGGGAGGTAGAGGAAGGGAAGAATATCAGGTGAAACATGCATGGTGAACTTACGGTGGGATAGGAATACCCTTGGGCCAGGCACTGGGGGCTTATCACTATAACCTAGCTACTCAGGAAGCTGAGGCCTGAGGATTAGGATTCAGAAGCCAGCCTAGGCAGGAAAATCCATGAGACACTTATAAACTACTTAGAAAAAGCCAGAAGTGGGGCTGTGGCTCAAGTGGTAGAGCACTAGCCTTGAGCACAAAGAGGTTCAGGGGCAATGCCCAGGCCCTGAGTTCAAAGCCCCAGAACTGGCAAAAAATAAAAAATAAAACAGCTGAAAGTGGAGATGTGGCACAAGGGATAGATTACCAGCCTTGAGTGGAAAAAGTTAAGGCATAGTGCCCAAGCCCTGAGTTAAAGCCCCAGTACCAGCACAAAAACATAGAGAGAGAGAAGAAAGAAAGTAACTGTGGGTACTGGAGAGACACTGGAGGCTACCCAGAATGGTGGGAGTGTGGGTGAGATGGCCCAAAGACAGTTTACCTATTTTACCTAGTTACCTACTTTTCTTCCTTTTAGCTTGTGCTATCTGCCGGAGCACATCTTTCTGGCCTTCCTTTATACCTTTTTTTTTTTTTTCATTCACATTATCACCTGCAGCCCAAAATGGTCCTCACTGGATTCCACATCTTTCTAATTCATATGGCTCTTGTCTTGACCTCTGGTGATGGGAACAAACCCAGTTTTAACTTCTACAACACGGTCCCTGCCACCTCCACGAGTATTTCTTTACATAGCTGTCAAAAGAGGGAATAAGGATGGCGACTGTGTGTGTCAGGTGAGTTTGCATCATGGTGACAAATACCTGAGGCAACAACTTGAAGGGAAGTAAGAGTTATTTTGTCTCATGGTTCCAGTGCATGTTCAGCTGGCTCCATTTCTGTGGGCAGCCTATAGTGAGGCAGAGCATCATGGCAGCAAGAACACAAGGAAGAGTAAGGTCCTTAATCTCATTGTGGCCAGAAGGGAAGAAGGTGGGGCAAGATCAAACCTCCAAGGACACACCTCTACCCTGTGACCTACTTCCTGTAGCTAGGCCCCACCTCCTCAAGATTCCAGTACCTCCTCAAATAATGCCACTAGTGAAAGACCAAGCTTTCAACACATGAGCCTCAGGGGGACATTTCATATTCAAATAATAACAGTGGGTAAGAAAAACCTGAATTGCTTAAGCCTACCATATGGTTGTGCAGAATTAAAATTCTCTAAGTTCCACTTGGGGCTCAGGGATTCTCTCTAGCACAGCTATAGCAGGAGCCTGAGGCTCTGACCCCTGCCAGCTCACTTTGGGCGACTGATTCTATTTGTGAGGTGTTTTCAATGCATCATACAACTCCATAGCCTTGCTTTTTTTTTTTTTTTTTTTTTTTTTTTTTGGCTCTCTGTGGAAAATTCTCCAAGAAACTCAATGTGGAAGTTCCTCTTCCTCTTTCGAACATAATTATACAGAATCATTATGGATTGAGGAAGCTGAAGAAACTATTAACTGAGCTATTTTGAGAGCACAATGTAAGTCTGATCAGCAGCAAGATAGAAAAGGCTCTTCTCTGGAAAGGGGCCAGGGAAGGTCTTAGGAATCATACACAACAAGGAAATGTTCTGACCCTAGTGTTATTGATTTAAATGTAGCAGAAGTTTAGTCAGCCTGGCTTTGTGCATCATGATTAATGTTTGTGAGATTTTTAAGCAATTATTGGAAAGTTTATTTTAAAAATACAGGTGTCCAGACCCTGTTTCTAATCGATATAACTAGAATATCTGGCATTGAAGCAGGAAAACCTTTATTTCAGATAAAACATCTGGGCAAGTCTGACATACAGGCAGGTTGGAAACTACTAACCCAGCTGAACTTTCTGTCCAGTGTAGGTTTCACCTCTCCACAGGTGCTATTCAACATGTGGTCCAAGGATGTGAGATCTTCTGGAAGCTATCAAAATCTGAATCTACAACTTTACAAGATCTTTAGGTAGTATCTGTTCACGTCAAAGTTGATAAATGGCCACCAATTTACTGCCTGAATACTTTTTGGGGTTTTTGCCAGTCCTGGGGCTTGAACTCAGGGCCTAGGCACTGTCCATGAGCTTTTTTTGCTTAAGGCTAGCACTCTGCCACTTGAGCCACACTGCAACTTCCAGCCTTTTCTGTTTATGTGGCACTGAGGAATCCAACTCAGAACTTTCTGCATGCTCAGAAAGTACTTGAGCACTAAGCCACATTTTTTCACTAAGCCCAGCTCTTCCTTTAAAATAAAAAAATTGTTATTATAAATGTGATGTACAGAGGAGTCACAGTTATATAAGCCAGGGAAAGAGTACATTTCATTTTGGACAATGTCACCTTTTCCCTTGCTCTCTCCCAGTTATTCCCTCCCATCTGATCTCTTTTTCTTATAGTGAGTTCATTGACTTAGTCACTCATGCACTCATTCATTCTACAAAAATGTGCAATTTCTAAAAAGTTGACCAAGATAGGATCATATTGTTATATTCCAGCCCCCCCCCCCTTTTTTTTTTGGCAGTACTAGGGTTTTTAACTCAGGGCCTCATACTTTCCAGCACTCTGCCATTGAGCAATGCCCTCAACCCTTTCTTCTTGGCTTTATTATTATTATTTTTTGATAGGGTATCACTTTTACCCAGGGCCAGCTTTAGATAGTGATTCTCCTGTTTCTACTTTTCTGAATAGCTGGGATTACAATCATGTCCCACAACCAGAGAGAACCTTTCTTTACAAAGATAGGTTTCTCTTTTGTTTTCACATGGGCCAGTTGGGAAGAAGGAGAATAAGAGGAGACTTGTGGATTCCTGACACCTGCAGTGATGTAGGAATTGCTTGTTTTCTTATCTTGGAGACACAGGACCAAGAAATAGGGAACTTCAACTCCCATGCAAGTTTCCTGAGTGGAGCAGGATCTTCAATGAGGATATACATGGATATCTGGGACTCAACCCTAGGGACTGTGGTCTCTGGGCAATCAAGTTGGTCATGGAGAAGATGGACATGATGAGCAGAGAGCCACCTGCCCAACTTTTGAGTTTGGGCCATAGGCCATCCTAACACCACCCAGGATAGCACCATACCACCATAGCATAGGGTCTCTACATTGAGTGCAGGAAATGAGAAAGGTCACAATACTGACTCACACGAGCACTTTACAAACTTTGCTGAGAGAGAGCATGGAATCAGAGTTAATCTAATCATATATATATATATATATATATATATATATATATAATTACAATGCAGATGAGTGTAAACATAATGCATACCAGTACCTTACCACCTGGTGTTGTCTGCTGGAATGTTTTGGGGTTTTTTTTTTTGGCCAGTCCTGGGGCTTGGACTCAGGGCCTGAGCACTGTCCCTGGCTTCTTTTTGCTCAAGGCCAGCACTCTGCCACTTGAGCCACAGCGCCACTTCTGGCCATTTTCTGTATATGTGGTGGTGGGGAATTGAACCCAGGGCTTCATGTATACCAGGCAAGCGCTCTTGCCACCAGGCCATATCCCCAGCCCAGAGAGAACACATTTTTTTTTTTTTTGCCAGTGCTGGGCCTTGGACCCAGGGCCTGAGCACTGTCCCTGGCTTCTTCCCGCTCAAGGCTAGCACTCTGCCACTTGAGCCACAGCGCCGCTTCTGGCCGTTTTCTGTATATGTGGTGCTGGGAAATCGAACCTAGGGCCTCGTGTATCCGAGGCAGGCACTCTTGCCACTAGGCCATATCCCCAGCCCTGTCTGCTGGAATGTGAAATCTCCAGACCACTATGTGACTACTTCCTCACTGTCTTCAGGGATTTGCTTAAACAACATAATTTCAGTGTGAGTTTCTTGATTCCCTTTTAAATTTTCTAACTCTTCTCCTCCCACAGTTCTTACTATCTATCCTTGCTTCACTTTTCTTAATTGAACTAACCACCATATAGTATAGTATAATATATGTCCCTTCTTAGTTTCTCTACTTCATTTATAATGTAAATTCTATGAGATTGGAAACTGTTTTGTATACTGCATACCCCAAGACAACTAATCAATAAATATTTGTTGAATGAAATAATGACTTGTGGAGCAAACCTTTCTTTTTTGTCAGTCATGGGGCTGGAACTCTGGGCCTGGGCCCTATCCATGAGCACTTCAGCTCCAGGCTAACACTCTACCACTTGAGCAACAGCACTACTTCTGGTTTTCTGGTGGCTAATTGAAGATAAGAGTCTCACAGACCTTCCTGCCCAGGCTGGCTTTGAATCTTGATCTCAGATCTCAGCCTCCTGAGTATCTAGGATTACAGGCGTGAGTCACTGGCACCCGAATGGAACGCACTATTAACTAACACTTCTCATAGTTTCAGACAGGATTATGGAGGGTTTGCACTCAAAGTAACTTGAATCACCACCAAATTTAAACTCCAATTGCTACAGACAAATTATTCTTTAGGAGCATAGCCAAAACATTGACTCAAAGTCATAGTAGTGGATATAAACTTTTTTTGGTCAGTCCTGGGGCTTGAAACTCAGGGCCTAAGCACTGTCACTGAGCTTCTATTGCTCAAGCTAGCACTCTTCCACTTGAGCCACAGCATCACTTCTGGATTTTTCTGTGTATGTGGTACTGAGGAATCAAACCCAGGGCTTCATGCATGCTAGGCAAGTACTCTACCACTAAGCTACATTCCCAGCCCTGGATATAAATGCTGATTTTGAAAAGACTCCTCATGATTTGGAGCATCTGGGTAGGAATGTAATGCAATCAAACTTGGAAGTATCCTACAATTGGCAGAAAGTTACAGAATAAGAAACTGAGACCACCAACATTAGTATTTTATTGAAGTGTTCTTTGAACTCCTGGAAAATATTAAGAAAGAGAGAAGCATAGAAAGTGGATATTTATTTTGTGCCAATCTTGGGACTTTAACTCAGGGACTCAAGCTCCCCTTGACTTTTTAGCTCAAGGCTGGTGCTGCCATTTGAGTCCCACTTTCACTTCTAGCATTTTTTGTTGTTGTTGTTAATTGGAGATAAGAGTCTTTTGGATTTATCTGCCAAGGCTGGCTTCAAACCTTAGATCTTGAAGAGCTAGGATTGCAGGTGTAAAATACCAGTGTCCTAGCCAGCTGCCAGTGGCTCATGCCTGTAATCATAGCTATTTGGGAGGCTGAGATCTGAGGATCACAGTTCAAAGCCAGCCCAGGCAGGAAAGTCCGTGAGACTCTTATCTCCAATTAACCACCAGAAAACCGGAAGTGTCGCTTGGCTCAAGTGGTAGAGCACTATCCTTGAGCTGAAGAGTTCAGGGACAGTGCCCAGGCCCAAAGTTCAAGCTACTCACCAGAGGATTCATCCTTATTGAGAAAGAAGGCTTTGAATGTGAATGGATAGGAGAAGTAGGGCACCTTAAACTTGATTTGTTCATGGAGTGGCTACTTTTCGCAACTGTCAATGGTCTGGCCCATTCTTGGGTTCTATCCACTCTCAAACAGTGTGACTTCCCTGAGTGACACTGTTCCTGAGTCACACTTTCAAAGGAATCTTTTTTCTTTGCTTTCCTTTCCTTTTCCTTTCTTTTTTTTTTTTTTTGCTAGTCCTGGGGTTGAACTCAGGGCCTGAGCACTGTCCCTTGCTTCTTTTGCTCAAGGCTAGCACACTACCTCTTGAGCCACAGCACCACTTCTGGCTATCGCTGTTTATGTGGTGCTGAGGAATCGAACCCAGGGCTTCAAGCATGCCAGGCACTGTACCACTAAGCTACATTCCCAGTCCTCAAAAGAGTCTTGGATATTCAGTCTAACCAGAATTTTGAGACGTTGGTTGCTGTACCTTCTGGTTATAGCTCTGGTTGGGGCTTGCCATAGGAGGATGAGAAATCCTGGGGTGAGAGTGTTATACTCAGAATCTGGGGAATACTCAAGACCTTTCTTTGTCCCCCCCCACCCCGACCTCCGCCCCCAGTTCCCTTCTCTCTACCCACCTCAGTTCCAGTGCTGGAGGAATGCCTTCAGTCTCTGGAGAGCCCTCCCTCTGTCCCGCCCCACCTCCAACACAGAGGGCATAAAAGCTCTGATTCAGTGAGAGGAGATGCCACTATCAGGTGAGCTGTGGAGCTGAGGCCCTGGGGGACTGGCGTCTGGCCTGTCTTTGCCTATAGGCCACGGAGATGGGGCTGGGGGTGAAGATGGGAGTAGAGTGGGAGGGGGGTGCCTATCTTCTCCCACACACACTCAGGGTACTTTCTGGGCTGGACTGTCATTCCAGAGATGAAGCTGTTGCTGACTGTCACAGGGCTCCTGGTCCTTCTGGCCATGCCCCACAGGGTCACTCCAGGTAATCACTCAGAAAGGAGGGCAACAAGGGTGCACTGTGGGGGTGGTTGTGGGTCCAAGGGCTCCTTCTCAGGGCTGGTCCCCCTGGTTCTGGAGCCTGGCGAGGGGCTCTGGACCCACCCCTGATTGTGTGATGTGCTCTGGGCAGCCGTCCCTGGGGAAGTGGAGACCTCAGTGGTACTGACCTGCATGGAGGAGGCCAAGCGGCTAGTGGACAAGGCTTACAAGGAGCGACGGGAAAGGTGGGGGTCCTAGCCTTGGCCGGCCCTGGTCAAAGCTGTCATAGGCCTTTCTGAGGAGCAGGCAGTGGGTGGGGAGTTGGCTGTGATGAGAGGTGAGGGCTCCCTGTGGGGGAGGGGAGCTGAACCCCATGTCTCTCTGTTGTTACATCTGTGGGATCAAATCATCTTAAAGAGCCATCTCTCCCATGTTCTTGCTTCTATCTATACACTTGGGTCTCCCCATCCCCCGCCGTGTATGTGTGTGTGTTGGAACTGGAGCTTGAACTCAGGGCCTGGGTACTGTCCCTTAGCTTTTTCATTCAAGGCTGGTGCTCTACCACTTGAGCCACACCTCTACTTCTGACTTTTTGCTGGCAATGGAGGTAAGAATCTCATGAACTTTCATGCCTGGGTTGGCTTCACACCACAATGCTCACCTCGGCCTCTTGAGTAGGTTCTTTGTCTTCTTTGCTTTTTTCAAACCTCAGAATTACCCAAACCTCAAACATTTTGTTGTTGTTGTTGGTTGATCATGGGTCTTGAACTCAGGGCCTGGGCACTCCCTCTGAGCTCTTCAGCTCAAGGCTAGTACTGCTCTACCACTTTGAGCCACAGCACTACTTCTGGTTTTCTGGTGGTTAATTGGAGATAAGAGTCTCATGGACTTTCCTGTCCCAGCTGGCTTTGAACCACAGTCCTCAGATCTGTTTCCTGAGTAGCTAGGATTACAGGTGTGAGCCCCCAGGTCAGGCACTCAAACCTTGTTATTAAAAGAATCCTTGGGGCTGAGAATATGGCCTAGTGGCAAGAGTGCTTGCCTTGTGTTGCCTCGTGCGCCTCATGTACATGTAGCCCTGGGTTCTATTCCTCAACACCATATATATAAAAAGGCCAGAAGTGGCACTGTGGCTCAAGTGGCAGAGTGCTAGCCTTGAGAAAAAAGAAGCCAGGGCCCTGAGTCCAAGCCCCAGGCCTGGCAAAAAAAAAAAAAAAGGGGATCCTTCCCATCAGTGGGTCTGTCTATACTGTCCCCCTTGCCCCCTCCACCCTGCCCTGTTTCTCTCCTGAGTGTCTCTGCACCCCTTCTCTGGTCCTCCTTTTGCAAGCAGCATCAAGCAGCGGATGCACAGTGGCCTGGCCAGCCCCATGGAACTCCTATCCTACTTCAAGCAGCCGGTGGCAGCCACCAGGACAGCCGTGCGGGCCGCTGACTACCTGCACGTGGCCCTGGATCTGCTCAAGAGGAAGCTGCAGCCCCTGTGGCACAAGCCTTTCAATGTCACCGGTATGCGGCTCTGTCTAGGCCCAGGCCCTGCTCCCAGTGACCCAGGGACGCGACCCTCCAACCCTTCAACTCCTAGACAGCCGAGCCATCTCCTCCATTCCTCGGCTCTGCTCCCCTCCCAAGGGCTTGAGACGGGTGCAGCTCCCATGATCCTTTCTTCACCTTGCAGACGTGCTGACACCTGCTCAGCTGAACCTGCTGTCTAAGTCAAGCGGCTGCGCCTACCAGGACTTGGGGGTGACGTGCCCCAAGGAGGACGAGTATCGCACCATCACTGGGCATTGCAACAACAGGTGTGGGCCAGGGGGCCTGGGGTGGGCGTGAGGGAGCTCAGTGCAGGGCCGGTGTGGGCTTGGGGGAGCTCAGTGCCGGGCCGGGGGTGGACTTGCGGGGCTCGGTTCGGGCCCAAGGCTCGGCTTGTGGGGGCTCAGTGCCGGCCCAGGGGCCGGGGCACAGCTTGCGGTTGCTCAGTGCGAGGCCGGGGATAGGCTTGCTGGAGCTCGGTGCGGGGCAGGGAGTGGGCTTGCGGGAGCTCAGTGCGGGGCCGGGGGTGGGCTTCCGGGTGCTCAGTGCGGAGCCGGGGGTGGGCTTGCGGGAGCTCAGTGAGGGCCCGGGGATCCATTTGCGGGGGCTCAGTGCGGATCCAGGGACTGGGGGGTCGGCTTGTGGGGGCTCAGTGCGGGCCCGGGGGCTGGGGGCCGGGGATCGGCTTGGGGGAGCTAGGTGTGGGCCCAAGGCTCGGCTTGGGGGGGCTCAGTTCGGGCCCAGGGGCCGGGGATCGGCTTGGAGGGGTTCAGTGTGGCCCAGGGTTTGGCTTGGGGTTGCTCAGTGCGGGGCCGGGGGTGGGCTTGCGGGAGCTCAGTGCGGGGCGGGGGTGGGCTTGCTGGAGCTCGGTGCGGGCCCCTGGGGTCCTTAGCGAGGCCCGCGGCCGCCCCCTGGCGTCAGCATGCTGCGTTCCGGTGCAGGCGCAGCCCCACGCTGGGCGCCTCCAACCGCGCCTTCGTGCGCTGGCTGCCCGCCGAGTACGAGGACGGCGTCTCGCTCCCCTTCGGCTGGACGCCGGGTGTCAAGCGCGGCGGCTTTTCCGTTCCCCTGGTGAGGCGATGTGTCCCCGGCGGCCTGGGGGCCCTGGCACCGCGCCCGCCCCACGCCCAGTGACCCCCCCCCCCCCCCGGCGTCGGTGTCCCCGCAGGCCCGGGCCGTCTCCAACGCCATCGTGCGCTTCCCCACGGAGCAGCTGACCCCGGACCAGGAGCGCGCGCTCATGTTCATGCAGTGGGGTCAGTTCATCGACCACGACCTGGACTTCACCCCCGAACCGGCCGCCCGGGCCTCCTTCCTCACCGGCCTCAACTGCGAGACCAGCTGCCTGCAGCAGCCGCCCTGCTTCCCGCTCAAGGTGCTGCCTTCTTCCCTTCCTTCTGGGGCCCGGGGAGCAGAGGAGGAAGCTGGCTTTGGAAAGGGACATGGCCCTTCTGTGCCCACGTTTTCTCCCAAGGCCCTGAGTGAGGCTGGCTCCAATAATGTTCGTCCCCAAGGTCTCGCCTGTCCCCCTTGGCAGGGCCCTCTGTCAGCCAGGGCAGCCCAAGCCAAGGGAGCACAGTGTGGGGGGGTTGGCACTCAGAGTGGTGAGGTGACAGGGTCTCTGCAAGGCTGGGACAGATCTGGGATGGGGTCATGGTCGCCGGTGTCCCTCACACCCTCAGTGTAGGAGCCCAGTGCCCCAGCTTTGTTTCCTCCCCACTGAGGGTCCTTCCCCCAATGCCATAACACAGGACTGGGGCCTTGGGGTAATCAGGTTGAAGTACCTGCTTCGTAGAGGAAAGGGAGGAGAGAGGTTTGAGAGGGAGGCAGAGAACAGACAGGAGGCAGAGGAGAGGAGAGGGAAGGGGAAGGTAAAAGGAAGAAAGAGAGCAGAGGGGACAAATCCACAGAAGAGGGAGGGAGGAGAAAGATAAGAAACTTAATAAGGAGGGCTGGGAATATGGCCTAATGGCAAAAAGTGCTTGCCTTTTATACATGTAAGCCCTGGGTTCGATTCTCCAGCACCACATATATAGAAATGGCCAGGAGTGGCACTAAGCCAGGGACAGTGCTCAGACCCTGAGTCCAAGGCCCAGGACTGGCAAAAAAAAAAAAAAAAAAAGAAAAAAAGAAAAGGAGGGATCAGATGATTGGCTCCCCCCCACACCCCATTCTCTGTCCAGTGTCCTCCTCATCATCCTGACCCTCAGCAGTACTGTGCTTGTAGAGGCCCAGACAGGAACTTGAGAGGCCTCCCTGCATGCTGAAGGGACCAGAAGTCATGGGGTCAAGGTGCATACTTCCTGCCCTCAAGAGCAACCATTCAGCCTCCCTCTGTGCTGCAGATCCCTCCAGATGACCCCCGTATAAAGGACCAGCAGGACTGCATCCCCTTCTTCCGCTCCTGTCCAGCTTGCACCAGGAGCAACATCACCATCCGCAACCAGATCAACGCGCTCACCTCCTTTGTAGACGCCAGTGGGGTGTATGGCAGTGAGGGGCCAGTGGCCATGAAACTGCGCAATCTGACCAACCAGCTGGGGCTGCTGGCCGTCAACACCCGCTTCCAAGACAACGGCAGGGCCCTGTTGCCCTTTGACAGTCTGCATGATGACCCTTGTCTCCTCACGAATCGCTCTGCACAAATCCCTTGTTTTCTGGCAGGTCAGCTCAGGGACTTGAATCTGGGGTGCTTCTAGGAGGTGTTCCCTGTGGGGAGCCATGGGGAGCCTGTGTGTGAGCAGCTTGTGGGTTTGTGATGAGAGACACTGTCCTCACCAATTTCATATTAGTCCAGTTGCCTTGGAGACAAGTTGAATGGAGACACACAGGCAAAAAAAAAATTCAACCCATCCCCAATCTAAGATGGAGTCGCAGGGATTGCTGGGGAGCCTGTCATCTATTCTTGCTTCTGCTCTGCATTCTGGAGGACAGGAGCATTGAGTCGCTCAGGACCAGAGAGAAATGTGTGGTACTCACCCTCTTGAACCCATACTGTCTAATAGACACATGTGGCGATTTTAACTAGTATTATTTTCCGAGTGTCAGACTGCGGTTTGAACTCAGGGCCTTGCACCCTTGCTTGGCTATTTTGCTTAAGACTAGTGCTCAACCACTTGAACCATATCTCTACTTCCTGCTTTTTTTTTTTTTTTTTGCCAGTCTTGGAGCTTGATCTCAGGACCTGGGCACTGTCCCTGAGCTTCTTTTGCTCAAGGCTAGCACTCTACCACTTGAGACACAGCAGTACTTCTAGCCTTTTCTGTTTTTGCAATTGATATATGGTAAGGGTGGGATGAACATCTCTGTTGCAATGGTGGCGGCCTTTTGGGATTCTGTGTTGAGAAGGATTCTGAGGCTTGGGGCTGGGAATGTGACTTAGTGGTACAGTGTTTGCCTAGCATGTATGAAGTCCTGGCTTTGATTCCTCAGTATTACATAAACAGAAAAGGCTGGAACTGGGCTGGGAATATGGCCTAGTGGCAAGAGAGCCTGCCTCGTATACATGAAGCCCTGGGTTCAATTCCCCAGTACCACATATATGGAAAACAGCCAGAAGTGGAGCTGTGGCTCAAGTGGCAGAGTACTAGCCTTGAGCAAAAAGAAGCCAGGGACAGTGCTCAGGCCCTGAGTCCAAGGCCCAGGACTGGCAAAAAAAACAAAAACAGAAAAGGCTAGAACTGATGTTGTGGCTCAAGTGGTAAAGTGTTAGCTTTGAGCAAAAAGAAGCTCAGTGACAGTATCCAGGCCCTGAGATCTAGCCCCAGCACTAGCAAGATGGGGGAGGGGTGGATTTTTGAATTTTTGTCTGATTTGAGCAGAAACAAATGCTGGCATCATTATCTGTGCCAATATGAGCATGGAAATTGGTTGTGCTAACATGCATGCTACTTTCTGGCTTCACTTGAATCATGACGAACAGCTGACTAGAAGGTAGCATTGGTGGAGTTTACACTTTTTGCTCACCCCCATGTGACAATGTGTGTGGTAGGAGGAAGGGAGAAAAACCAAAGCCTCAGAGAGCTGCTAGGATCAGGAATAGGATGATGGCCAGTCCTGGGGTGGGCCTAAGGCCTCCTGGATGGGGCATGATGAGGCAGCAGTGTCTCTGAGTAGAGAATGAAGACTCAAGCAGACTGGGACATCAAGGGTGGCCTCAAGAGTGTAAGCAAGCCTGGGGGGAAAGGATGATGTCTGGGAGACATTGCAGGCCTTGGCTGGATGGGGAGCTTCAAACAAGCCAGTGTTTCTTGGATGGAGGCCATGGGAATGCCGGTGGCTCTGCTTCCCTCCCTCAGGGGACACCCGCTCCAGTGAGATGCCCGAGCTCACCTCCATGCACACCCTCTTTGTTCGAGAGCATAACCGGCTGGCCACACAGCTCAAGCACCTGAACCCCAGGTGGAGTGGGGAGAAGCTCTACCAGGAGGCCCGGAAAATTGTGGGGGCCATGGTCCAGGTAGGCTGTCCTGAGCGTTGCACAGACTTGCCACCGACACCCAGCTACACATAGCTTTTGATGATCCAATGCCCCTCTTCTCCTGGGTTCTGTTTGGGGAGGGGTGCGGTGAAGGTGCTGTGGGTTAAGTGTATTATCCACATTAAACATACGGTGTGGTTCCTTTCAGCCTCAGAGGAAATTCTAGAGTCTACAATACCGATTGAGACTGTTCTCCATCTTCCCTCTGTTTTGGGAGAAATCTTGCTAGAGCAGCCCCCTTTGTCCTTCTTGCCTCCTTTCCTCCCACAGAACATCATTAACCCTTCCTATCATGAGCTAGACTTTTGCTGGCCACTATGAACAATTCATTTCCTGTTTCCCTGGTTCTAAAGGACGTGGTAATAAGATAGTGAGAGAAATGAGACATTAATAATTCAAAGGTCATTAGTAACAATGACTAATAGCATAATCATTCCTAATTTACATTCTGGGTGCAGAGAGGAGAATAAGTGACCCAATGTCACACTGCCAGCAAGCAGCAGAGCTCTGTTTATGCCCTTCAGGACCACTCTGTTAGTACCAGTGCCTCCAATGGCAGGGATCCCCCCATGCTAGGGACAGCAGAGACTGCAGGGAGGAGGGGTAGAGATGCTGTTTCAAGTCACTTTTCTTTAGATCATCACTTACCGAGACTACCTACCCCTGGTGCTGGGGCCAGTAGCCATGAGGAAGTACCTACCCACATACAGAGGCTACAATGAGTCCGTGGACCCAAGGATCTCCAACGTCTTCACCAATGCCTTCCGCTATGGCCACACCCTCATCCAACCCTTCATGTTCCGCCTGAACCACCAGTACCAGCCCCTGGGACTCAACCCTCGAGTCCCACTCAGCCAGGTCTTTTTCGCCAGCTGGAGGGTGGTGCTGGAAGGTGAGAGGGGGGCCTAGGCCAGCACTGGGCCGGCCCCAGAGGGTGGGCGCATAGGCTTGCAGGCAGATTGCTGGGATGAGATTTCTCTTGATTTCTTGGGGATCTGGCCTGGCTTTGCTGGCGCACTGTGCCTACTCTGCTTCTGGACCCGAGTGGGGTGGAGATGGCAAACAGAGGAGATGCGTGTTTCCCATGCGTTATGGAGCTCTGTGATCCAGGGGTTTCATGGGGCATTCCCGTGCTGGCCAGACTGAAGGGCACAGTTCCCTGAGACCTCGGTGCTTCCTGGATCCTAACACCTGAGGGGAGGAACTTTCCCACTGGTGTTGCACAGCCTTCTCCAGTCCCCCTGGTTCTATCTGGACTTGACCGACTCTTCTTTTCCCCTAGGCGGCATTGACCCTATCCTTCAGGGCCTTATGGCTACCCCTGCCAAGTTGAATCGCCAGAACCAAATTGTGGTGGATGAGATCCGGGAGCGATTGTTTAAGCAGGTCATGAGGATTGGGCTGGACCTGCCAGCTCTGAACATGCAGCGCAGCCGGGACCACGGCCTCCCAGGTAAGGGCTTCAGAAATCTCCCTGCTCCTCCACGTAGCTGCTCTTTGCCCTCAGAGCCTCCCTCCTTGCCAGGGGCTCCAACTGCTCAAAGCTTCTTGACCCTACACCAGCACTTAGACCTCTGGAAGCTCCCAGGTCAGGCCCTGCCTCTCCCTTGGCCACGCTTCTCTCAGCTCCTCAGCCTGCTGGAATCTTCCATCTACATCAGTATTGTACTAACAGTAACTCACACTATGGAACCCCATCTCCATCATCAATTCATACTAACTCTGTTCATGAACTCTGAGGGGAAGGGATGATCACCCCCTCTGTTTCTTCTTTTCTTTCTTTTCTTTTTTGCAGCTCTGGGGCTTGAACTCAGGGCCTGGGCACTGTCCCTGAGCTTCTTTTGCTCAAGGCAACACCACAGAACCACTTCTGCCTTTTTCTGTGTATGTGGTACAGATGAATTGAACCCAGGGCTTCATGCATGCTAGGCAAGCACTCTACCACTAAGCCACATTCCCTTCCCTCATCTCCTCTTTATTGACAAGGACACCGAAGCCTGGAACCATTCAGAACCCTACCTGGGACTCTAGACAAGTCAGTGACAGATCTGGAACTTGGACTAGTATCAATCTAATCCTAAAGCCTGTGTTAGGGGGTGTTCCCCGAGATGCATTTCACCCCTCATCACTCACAGGCAGATGTAGGATTGCTCGAGAGGACAATCAGGTGTCTCTCTTTTTAATTTTTTTTAGGGTAGGTGGTAGGACTTGAACTCAAGGTCTATGTTTTGCCACAGGCCCTTTCACTTAAGGCTAGACTTTTTTTGTCAGTCTTGGGGCTTGAACTCTTGGCCTGGGCACTGTCCCTGAGTTCTTCAACTCAAGGCTAGCACTCTTACCACTTGAGCCACAGCACCACTTCCAGTTTTTCTGGTGGTTAACTGGAGATACGAGTTTCATGGACTTTCCTGCCCAGGCTGGCTTTGGTGTGAGCCACAGGCACCTGGCAAGATACATCCATTCTTGAACCTGGAAGGAATTATGACAATCTAGGGTTTGTCTTAGGGTGGGCAGGCAAGAGAAAGACAGTGAATGGCCAGAGAAGTCCTGCCATCCTCCTTGTCCTGAGGCAAGGGCTGAACTTCCTCTTATCTATAGCCCAGTGTGTGAGAAGGCGAGTCTTCTGGGTTGCAGACCTCCATGTCCTTGCCATCCCCAGAGATCTCCCCACCTTGCAATGAGGAGCTCTACCTACAGCCACGTCTCCCTTCCTCCATGCAGGGTACAATGCCTGGAGACGCTTCTGTGGGCTCCCCCAGCCCAGCACTGTCGGTGAGTTAGGCATGGTGCTCAAGAATCTGGACCTGGCACAGAAGCTGATGGAACAGTACGGCACACCCAACAACATCGACATCTGGATGGGTGGCGTGGCTGAGCCCCTAGAACCCAACGGCCGGGTGGGCAAGCTCCTGGCCTGCCTCATCGGCACCCAGTTCAGGAATCTTCGTGATGGAGATCGGTGAGTTGCTGGCATGGGCCACCCATCCCCGAATCACCTCCCATGCCCTGCTTTCCCCCAGTAAATAGAAGGAGGGAAAGAGTGGTTTTCCAGTGTGTTCAAGGAGGCTTGGGGTGGTCCCTGTGAGGCGCAGCAGGGGAAACTGGAACTCTGGTGGGGACAGGAAAAGCCTACGGCTCTTCCTCTGTCTTGGTCCATGTGTCTAGGAGCAGTCTCAGCTTTCTCACACTGTTTCTCATCATTTCACTGTGGTCCTGACATTGCTGTCTGGAGATCTTACTTAGCCTGTATTGTACCTCTGGGGATATTAGCAGAAAAGAAAGAAAGAAAGAAAGAAAGAAAAAGATCACATTGCCCCCTCCATGCACACTTGTGTATGTGCATGTGAGCACATGCCAGGGTTTGAATTTCAGGGCCTCTCCCTCAGCTTTTTCTGCTCACAGTGCAGCCAAGCACTCTATTACTTGAGCCTCCAGTCCCAGCTTTTTGATGGATAGAGAAATCAGAGTCTCCTAGGTTTGTCTGCTTGGGCTGACTTCATGGTCCGGATTCTCACATCTCAGCCTTCTGAGCAGCTAGGGTTATAGGAGTGAGCCACTCATGCTTGACTTCCTACTTGATTATTATTGTTGCTATCATTATAAGCAGTTGTACAGGTTTTTATTTTGGTGTGTGGGGGTCAGTCAGGGGCTTGAACTCAGAGCCTGGGTGCTGTCCCTGAACACTTTTGCTCAAGGCTAGTGCTCTACTGCTTTGAGCCGCACTGCCACATGCAGTTTTCTGGTAGTTAATTGGAAATGAGTGTCTCATGGGCTTTCCAGCCCCAGCTGGCTGTGATCTGCAACCTTCAGGTGGCCTCCTGAGTTCTAGGATTACAGGTGTGAGCTACCAGTGCCTGGCTATACAGAGGATTTTATTTTGACATGTCCATATATCATAGAACATACTTTGATCAGACGTATCCTTTCTGTCACCCCATCTCCTCTTTCTCTTTTCTCAAATTAATTTCCATAAGCTTCACTGTTCCCCCTTTTTCCACAAGAACATGAAGTCTTTTGGCCATATTTACCCTCTCCTCTGTTTTCCCTCCCTCAAACACCTACACCTGTCACATCAAGGACAGTACCTGTTGTTCAAAGGGATTGCACTGGTGGCATTCACACATCGCACATATACAGAACTTTAATCAAATCTATCTCTCACTAAACCCTTGCAGTGACTTTGTGTTGCTGTCTTTATTTATAGAGGAAATGGTTTGGGACATTGATTCCTCCTCCCATCGTTCTCTCTTCAGCTTCTTGGGGGACAAATTGGAAACTCACTCCTGTGTGGGCACAGCTCCAGGCCCAGGGCTTCAGGAGGGCAGGGTGGGGGTGGCTCCCTCCATAGCATGAATGATACCTGAAAGGATTTTTAGGTGGGAGGAGAGGCAGCAGGTAACTGTGCCCTCACTTTGTACTCAACGCCTGAGTGAAGAGCCCCCCTAACTTCCATCCCTAGGGTCTGAGGTCTGCCTTGTGCTGCAAGACAGAGTCTTCTGTGGTCCTCTTGCATCTGGGAGCAGCTCAAGTCAGGTGACACCTTCTCAGCCCAGGGGATACCAGGCCAGGACCCCCTTGGGCACAGCGCCTTTGGTGCTCCTCCCGCAGGTTCTGGTGGCAGAATGCAGGTGTATTCAGCACGCGGCAGCGCCAGGCCCTGGCCAGGATCTCCTTGCCCCGTATCATCTGTGACAACACAGGCATCACCACCGTGTCCAAGAACAACATCTTCATGTCCAACTCATACCCCCGGGACTTTGTGGGGTGCAGCTCTCTCCCGACGCTGGACCTGAGTCCCTGGAGGGAGGCCTAGGGGCTGGGTAAGGGCCCATTGCACTGCGGGTACACGTGGGCAGGCTGAGGGCAACCACAGGAAACTCCCTTCCCCAGGAGAACCCCAGGCCTGCATTTGGGTGCCAGCCGAGGAGATGTGCTTGTGAGTTGACGTGTGTGCAAGTCAGCCTTTCACATGCATGCATTGTCTGTGAACACAGGCGGTGTTGGATGTACTGTGGCATGTGTGTCATTTGTGTGAGTATGCGCTTGCTGCTTCTGAGAGTATTAAGGACATGGATGGGCAGCAGCCAAGGTGATTGGTGAGAGGCCCAGCTTAGGGCAGACTTCCTGGAGTCACATCCTTGCTCAATAGTGACCTGGAGCAAACTGCCCAATTCCCTTAAGCCTGGGTTTTCTTCCGTGTGAATAACTGTGGTTATGTCTCCTTAAAGGGTCCATTTGCAGCCCGTAGCCCTTCATTTACTGAGCAACTTCTCCATGTCAAGCACTGTCCTGGGCATTGGAGACATAGAGAGGCAAGAAAAAAGTTCCTCAAGGAGCTTACTCCTTGACCATGTCCTGGTTAGCAGAGATGACCAGGGGCTTCTGGAAGGATGACCCTTTAGCAGCTGGGATTATGGGAATTGGCACTTGAATTATGGGTCAAAGCTAGCCAGGCTGAATCCATGGCTCCCCCTTATTCTTGTTCTCTTGCTTATTCACAGGAACCAGATGGACAGAAACTGGGGCTCACTGGCCGTTTTGTATCATATGTTTGTACCTGACATTTATAGTAATAAAGCACTGCCGATGGGGATCTGCTTGGCTTGTGTCGGGGAAGGGGCTGGGGCCTTCGTGGGAGGCTCCCACTGAAACCTGCACTTGAGCAAAGGTGTTCGGGGTCCTCAGTCTCTGGACTGGGGTGTGGGTATCAGGGCGTGCTCCATACATGGAGGGTAGTCAGGCCCTCACCCCAGGCTTCCCACCCAGCCCTCTGTGATACAGGAACAAAGTCCCCAAGCCTTGGTGTTTGTACATGGCTCTAGGGCACGATTACTTTGTGCTCACCTCCTGTCCAGTCCTGGGACACAGAGGGGACAAAACACTGTCCCATGGGTGAGAATGAGCCAAGGTCTGGTTGGGAGGGATTCCCAGATGATGGGCGCCTCTATGTCCTACATACCGAGAAAGGTTCAGGGGACCTTCAGAGCAGTAGTCCCCTCGCCCCATGTTTCCAGTGACTACATCAGAGAGCAGGGACTGAGGGGTGGCAGGACTGCATGTCCCTAGTGGCCTTGCTTGGAGTGGGACCCCTACATCTAGCTGGTGGGCACCTTCCCCCTCCCTCCCTGGATTCCCCCAAGTGGGGAAGGAGCACGCACAGCTAGAAACTGATGGTACATGGATCATGGGTCTGATGTACTGTTGGGGTCCCTGGTAAAGCTAGGCTATCACAACGGTGAGCAGTAGAACAAATACAGGCAAAGAGAGATTGCTCAGAAAGGGCAATGCCTCTTCAGAGGTGGAGAAGAAGTAGGGGTGCAGGTCCTCTGCCCTGGGCACCTCCCCACAATGGCAATGTGCTTTCCACTCTCACCATGCCAGGCAAGGGGTCTTGAGAGCGTGGCTTCACTGGTCTTACTTGCCAGAGAATTTTGTGTATATGTGCATGTGATGGTGCTGGGAATTGAACTCAGGGACTGAGTGTTGTCCCTGAGCTTTGTTGATCAAGGCTAGTGCTTTACCACTTGAGCCACAACTCCACTTCTGGCTTTTTGGTGGTTATTAGAGATAAGAGTCTCATGGACTCTCCTGCCTGGGCTGGGTTTGAACTTTGATCTTCAGATCTCAGCATCCTGAGTAGCTAGGATTACAAGTGTGAACCACTGGTGCCCAGCTCCTGCAGAGTCATTTTAATCAATGAATTACCTATTTTTGTGTGTGCTACTGGGGTTTGCATAGGAGGGTCGCTTGAAAAGAAGAATGTAAGCTAGGTTTGTTAGTGCATGCTTGCCATCCCAGCATTTGGGGCGTGGCGGTGGGGGGAAGGAGAATGGGAGATATCCATCTGAAACTCAGGAGGATTGAGAATTCAAGATCAGCCTGGACTATGTAGTGAGACTCTGACTCAAAAAATTAAAATGAAAGAGGAATTATGAATAGACATTGGGCAGCGGCTCAAGGATTGTTCTAGAGCTGTCCTTTCAGAGACTTAGAAAAGGGTATTGCCTGGCACAGGTGGCTCAAAACTGTAATCCTTGCTACTCAGGAGATTGTGATCTGAGGATTACTGTTTGGAGCCAGCCTGGGCAGGCAAGGCTATGAGACTCCTATCTATACTAAAACACACACACACACACACACACACACACACACACACACACACACACACAGAGCCAGAAGTGGAGCTGCTGTGGCTCAAGTGGTAGAGTGCTAGCTTCAGCAAAATAAACTCAGGGACAGTGCCCAGGCCCTGAGTTCAAGTCCCAGGACTAGCACACGTGTGTGTGCACGCGAGCACACACACACACATACACACATACACACACACACCAGAAGAAGAAGACAGAAGAAAGAACAAGAACAAGAAAAGGAGGAGGAGGAGGAGTGGGGAGGAGTAAGCAGAGGGGGAGAGGAGGAAGATGTAGTGGTGGTGGTAGTGGAGGAGGAGGAGAAGGAGGAGAAAGAGGAGGAGGAGTAGGAAATGTACTTCCAGAGGGATGGAAAAGTGATTACTTTTAGCTGCAAGGAAACCCTTCTATTTTACTCTATGGCATCCACCTGCAATGCCTCCCCAGGCCCCTGTCCTGCCACTCCATGGCATTGTTTCTTTTCCCAAGCTTCCTCCCTTCTTCTAGACCTCTTGGCCCTCCCACCCAGACACCCCTCTTCCCCAGCAGACCCAGACATAAGACACCCCAACAGGAAGATACATGGGGACTGTAAACATGTTGTATCTTCTTTGGCAGTGGTCCTGAGTCCTGCCTTTGGAAAGGAACCGAGTCACTGCCAGCATCTTCGGTCAACACCAGATGTTTATTGAGCACTAAGCTACCCGAGTACCATGGCCAGGCCCCCGGCTGCACTCACACACAGGCAGACGTCTAGGGCTCAGGAAGCCTACAATCTAGTTTGGAAGGATGGGGGAAGGATGAAGTCTACAGCCTCAGCCAGGGAGAGGAAGGGTGGCACCTGTCAAGCCAGGTTAGAATGCCATCCCAGAGGGCCTGGATGTTGTCAGAAAGGAAACTTTCCATAGGCTAAGAGGTTGGAAGTGATGGGAGCCAGGTGGAAGACCCAGAAACGTGGCTACCATTGGCCTTGGTCCAACAAATGCAAGAGAGGTCTAGCTGGAAAGGAAGGTTGTGGGACTGAGATCTGCAGCTCTAAGGGACCGGGGTTATCTCACTTGCTTGAAATGGCAGCATGGACCAAAGGTAGATTCCCAATGCCACGTGGAAGGCCATGGCTTCTAATTCTCCACTGAGGCCCAGGGGGAGAGGTCCAGCTTGTCAATGGCTGAGCAGTCCACAAAGGCCTTGGGGTTGCTGTGGACCAGCAGTGGAGAGAGGCTCAAGTCCAGACCAGTGGCACAGGGAGGCCCAAGTCCAGGCCTGGGGAGAATGGAGGCTGGAGTGGCCTAGCTCTGGGCCGGGAGAGAGGAGAGGCCTCCAGAGCCGAAGCCTGCTGAAAGCCAGAGGCCCCAGGAGAACCGACAGAGAGTGGAGTCTAATGGAGCTGACAGAAGCGCTGTGCCTGTCAGAGGAGTACAGCAAAGCTAAGCTGGTCAGAGGAGCTGAGTGGAACCTGAGGCCTGTGAAGGAACCTGGAGCCTGAGGCCTGTGAGGAGTCCAGAGCCTGGTGTTTCTCGAAGGAGCGGAGATGGAGCGGAGCAGAGACAGAGCCTAGTGGAGGCCTGTGGAGAGCAAAGGCTGGTGGAGAGAAATGTAGAAAGTGGAGGCCCTCAGAGAGGGGAGAGGCTTATGGAGAACAGAGGCCTGTGAAGAGTGAGAGGCTCATGGAGAGCCCTGTGGACAGGAGAAGCCTGTGGAAAGGAAGGAAAGAAACTTGCCCCCTGGAGGCTGTAACTGCTCCTAGCTTTGGGGTAGCCCAGGGCAAGGCAGTTGCACACTGACTAATAAAAGTCATTTGTCACCTTTAACAGTGCTCAGTGGATTATCTCGCTCCCCAGACTACAACAAGATGATCAAGGAATCAACATTAGATTCCTGAGTCCAGGGGACAATAGTTTCCTCTGTTGGGGGAGCAGCAGACATCAAATGCTGATAGATGTTAGCTTTGCAGTGGTGCCAGAATTGAGGTTGCGTCCTTCTTTTGATAGTCCAATGAACCATTACTTTTGAATGTCACTTGGTTGGATTTTCAGAGGCCAGTGCATTGATGTAACTCTCCAGCAATAACACACTCAGGGGAAGAATAGGTTCATGAAAACATCTTTCCTTCCTTACTACTGAATTCCTTGTTTGTTTGTTTGTTTAAAGTATTTCTTTTTATTTATTTATGTTTATTTATTTATTTATTTTTGGTGCCAATCCTTCCTGGGGCTTGGACTCAGGGCCTGAGCACTGTCCCTGGCTTCTTTTTTGCTCAAGGCTGGTACTCTGCTACTTGAGCCACAGCGCCACTTCTGGCCGTTTTCTATACATGTGGTGCTGAGGAATCAAACCCAGGGCTTCATGTGTAGGAGGCAAGCTCTTTTGCCACTAGGCCATATTCCCAGCCCCTGAATTCCTTGTTGTTGTTGTTTTGTTGTTGTTGTTTTTAACCGTTGGCTTTCTCATTTGTTCTTTCTCTAGCTCAGTACATACCAACATGACACATTTTTTAAAATTCCAAACGTGTTTTAGTGCTTGCTTCATATCTTCCCTAACTGCTTTAAGAATAATGTGTGTATTATTATTATTATTATTATTGTTATTATTATTAACTATTTTGGCAATCAGTCATGGGGCTTGAACTCAGGGCCTGGGCGCCTGTCCCTGAGCTTTAGGGCTCAAAGCTAGTGCTGTACTGCTTTGAGCCACAGCTCCAGTTCTGATTTTGGGGTGGTTAATCGGAGAAATGAGGCTCACAGATTTTCCTGGGCAGGTTGGCTTTGAACCCTCATCCTCAGGCCTCAGCCTCCTGACTAGGATTACAGGCGTGAATCACCAGCGCTGGGCATTGTGTGTATTTTTTTTTTCAAGCCATATCCACCACTTTTCAGGCCAAATTTTCCAAGTGTTCAACGAAAGAAACCTGTGTCACCTGGGCCTGAGGCCCCATCATGAGGCCCCTCCTTGCGCCTGCGTGAGCGTCGTTCACGCACACTGTATGCCGGAGACGCGGGTTGCGCGCGCAGCCTTCCTAGCATCTCCGTCGCTAGGGAAACCGGCGGCGCGCTTTCCGGCGCCTCCGTCGCGCGTCGCCTCGGGGCTGTCATGGCGGAGACCATCTGGAGCACCGACACAGGAGAGGCCGTGTACCGCTCCCGGGATCCCGTGTGCAATCTGCGTCTCCGGTAGTCGCACCGCCCTAGCCGCGGGACCCCCCACGCTTTGTATACTGTTAAGATTGTCCGAGCCAAAACTTTTTCTGGTTCCCGCCGTTCCCACTTCCGCTTACGATTCCGACTACTTCCGGTCGGGTCTCCTCCGGTCCTGCTAAGACCTTCCTCCGCCCTCAGCTTCGTAGCACACCTTTCTCAGACCATCCAAGCCCGTGCTGTTCCCAAGCCCCTCAGACCCCCGTCCCCACACACCCTTTCTAAATCCCCAGCTCCCCCCCGCCAGGCCCGCCCACCGCCTCTCAGGGCCGTGCGTGCCCCCAGCCGTGGCCACTCCACCTCCTTTGCATTCACCACCTCCTCCTGGCTCGGTCGCCTGGTGGTGTGCCTTGTAACGTTCATTTGGAGCTTGTCTTTTCTTGACAGAGTGCATCTGCAGAGAATCACTTCAAGCAGCTTTCTTCACTATCAGCCTGCTGCCCAGCCTGGAAAGGACCTCATAGACTTGGCCACTTTTAGGACTCACCCAACTGCCAGTGGGTGTTAGGGTGGTGATGGGACTTCTTAGAGTTTCAGAAAGGGATCTGGGGCACTAAAATTAACTTTTAAAAGAATAAATGTGCTTTTTTTAAAAAAAAAAAGGAGAAATGGAAGGTATAAAGAGGTAGAGTTCTTTGCCTAACATCACATAGATAGTAAACGGTGGAGCTACGGCTCAAACCTAGAAAATTGTAATTACTACATCATATTATGTGTGAAAATTAAGACATTTCTGCTATCAAGATACTGATCCAGATTGTGGTCCAATGTAGAGAAATAACAAATACCATACATTTGATATGTCATAAACTTGCCCGACAACCTCAATAGCAGCTGTGACATTTTTTATGTAATAGAAAATATTCTCCAAGCTTTTAAGTGTACTTATAAACATTTTAGTTACTAGTCTTCCTTCATCCCTTACTTCTTCCCTCTGTTCCCTCCTCCCTCCCTCCTTTCTTCCCTCCTCTTCACTTTTGTGCCTGTGCCTGGGGCATAAACTCTGCCTTGAGCTCTTGCTTGGCTTTTTCCCCTCAAGTCTGGTGCTCTACCACTTTCATTACATCTCTGTTGCTGGTTAATTGGAGATAAGAGTTTCACATTTGTCTGCTTGGCTGGCTTCAAACTATGATCTTCAGATCTCAGCCTTCTGGGTAGTAAGGATTACAGGCGTGAGCCACTGGCACCCAGGTTGTTTTATCCTTCTATTCAGAAATATTCCTGGGAAAGAGGATGGGCTAATGGCTGTAAAGCACGTATCTCTAAAAATGGCACACTCAGGCAGGGATGTATTAGATTTACTTTAAAGATTAATTTATTAGACTTTCTTTTCTGGATGCTCAATCACCTTAGTGTTTAGGATTCTATATGTGGCCTCTGGAATAGGAAAGTTAAAAACAGCAAGGTTGTTTTTTGTTATTGTTGTTGGTAGTGGAACTTGTAATCATCCTGTTTGCTGTCTCTGGACTGTTTTTGCTCAAAGCTATCACTCTACCACTTTGAGCCACAGTTCTACTTCTGGTTTTCTGGAGGTTAATTGTAGATGAGAGTCTCCTGGATCCTCAGATCTCAACCTCCTGAGTAGCTGAGATTACCAGTGTGAGCCACCAATGCCTACATTACTTCTTGGTTCTTATCTAGCAAACACAGACAAGATTGAAGAAGGGCTGTCTTTTCAGCTTATATCTGAATCCCACTTCCTGATGCTGAGTTAGATAAACTTTCTAATTTTATCTAGAGGTATTCATTTACTAGGTAGGAAGGAATACCTTTTCTTTAGAGTAATGATAAATACTTTTCAAATTCTAATCTTGCATTCTGTTCTTATTAACTGGAGTATATACTCATAGCCTCACTAGCCCAAAAGATTGCCTAGGTTGAACTCTTAATAAATCACTGAAAAATACAGTAGATTTTGTAGCAAATATAAGAGCCATAACTTTGAAGCCAGCCACGTGATTCACACCTGTAATCCCAGCCCTCAGTGGGCTGAGGTAGGAGAATCAAGAGTTCAAAGCCAACCTGGGCCAGCAAGACCCTATCCCCCCAAAATAAAAAGAATAGAGACTTGGGCTATAGATGTGCATGGAGCAAGAAGTAGTGCTGATTTGATTCAAGTGTTTGACTGACTCGCTGTTGTGTTTGGAGGTGGACACCGCCCAGAGGAGGAGGAAGAGGAAGAGCTTGTGATTGGATGGCAAGAGAAGCTTTTTAGCCAGGTGAGCCAGCAACACTTTTGTGTTTAGTCTACTTCCCTGCCTCTCCCTGGCTAGTGATAAGTATTGTCAAACTGATTTCCAGAAAAGTTTGACAGTTTATTTTTTTCCCCTGTTGTGTTTATAAGGAGGAAAATAATATGGCTGCCATTGTCCTGTCACCCTTTAGCTCTTAATATTCTTGGATCTCCTGCTTTCCATTAATTAAACAAAGGAAAGTTGGTTATAAAAACATGTTAACCAGGGCTGGGGATATGGCCTAGTGGCAAGAGTGCTTGCCTCGTATACATGAGGCCCTGGGTTCAATTCCCCAGCACCACATATACAGAAAATGGCCAGAAGTGGCACTGTGGCTCAAGTGGCAGAGTGCTAGCCTTGAGCAAAAAGAAGCCGGGAACAGTGCTCAGGCCCTGAGTCCAAGCCCAGGACTGGCAAAACAACAACAACAACAACAACAACATGTTAACCAGAATCAACTACTTAGCCAGCATCACAGTTGTAGGAACTAAAGTCTGATATAGCTGTTTCTTTGTGGTGACCCCAGTTTGAAGTAGATCTGTACCAGAATGAAGCAGCATGTCAGAGTCCTTTGGATTATCAGTACCACCAAGAGATCCTCAAGCTGGAGAGTTCCGGTGGCAGGAAAAACCGACGAATCTTTACCTACACCGACTCCGATAGATATACCAACTTGGAAGAGGTATCATTCTTTGTGAGGCAGCATCGTTTCCTTCTTTGTCTTACTTAGTTTTCTGGCATCACTGGTTCTCTGTGTTAAATCAGAAGCCTGGTATGGGGATAGAGGTAGCTAGTCTCAAAGCGGCAGGGAGCTGATGGAAGCCAGGCTGGAGTAGACCAGGCATAGTTTGCAGGTGGTATGGCTACTGCACTCCTCCTGCTGGAGTCTAGGGAAGCTGGAAGTAGGTAGGTGCACCCAGGTGTAGACCTGTTTTACCTTTTTCTTCAGCCATTGTATCTGTCTTGTTTTCGCAGGGATATTTAAAACATCTTGAGGGTTGGGTGCTGGTAGCTCACATCTATAATCCTAGCTACTTAGGAGGCTGAGATCTGAGCATCGTGGTTTTAAGCCAGCCCAAGCAAGTATTTTTCCACTGAGCTACATCCCAGCCCCACTGATAGACTCTTATCTCCAATTAACCAGCAAAAAGCTGAAAGTGGAGGTGTGACTCAAGTGGTAGAGTGCCAGCCTTAAGCAAAAAAGCTAAGGGACAGTGCTCAGGCCTTGAATTTAAGATCCAGTGCTGGGAAAAACCAATAACAACAAAGGAGGATAGAGCCTGTATTTTTTAATTTCTTTTTCCCCTTATGGCCCTTTAGATGTCTGCAAGGAGCAGATGTTGAATGAATAGTTTTGAAAGATGGGCATGCTTTCTTCTGGAGTTGGTAGCATATAAAATGAGTTATCTGTTTTGGAAAAGCAAATTAAAACATATTTAGTGCTTTGTTATCCATGTGAATTCTTTCCCATTTGGCATTATCCTAACCACCCAGTTTATTTCAATATCTACTAAGAAAGTGAATCCAGCTTTTTGTCAGCATATGTTCAGAATATAGACCAATTTTAAGATGAAGGTGAATAACATTTCTAAATCCTAGGGCAAACACCTTGACCCCTTCTTGGGGTTGTTGTGTCATGGCTCCCCTTCATTTGCATGTGTAACTGTGAGGCTGTCCGTGTGAGGTTCAGGTCTGGGAGGAGGTCATAAGAGGATGGGCTCCCTTCAGGTGCTTGGTCCTATATGGTCCCGGACCAAATGGCCTTCACAGTATTTCTCTTTTTCCAGCACTGTCAGAAAATGACCACTTCAGCCAGTGAGATGCCATCGTTTTTGGTCGAGCGAATGGCAAATGTCAGGCGGCGGCGGCAGGACAGGCGAGGGATGTGAGTGCAAGTGTGTGGGGGGGGGCATGGAAGGCCTTTGTGGTCAGTCCTCTTATAACAGGGTTCTCGGCATTTCCACCAGCTCAAGCTCCTTATTCTGCTATGAGCCTCCACTGGGGTATGTTCCCCTACATTCCCCTTCAGGCTTTTCAGGAGGTACCCAGGGGAGTGACTCTTGCTCTGGTCCCTTCCAGGGAGGGTGGCATCCTCAAGTCACGCATCATCACCTGGGAACCCTCAGAGGAGTTCATCAGGAACAACCATGTCATTAACACCCCGCTTCAGACAATGTACATCATGGCAGACCTGGGGCCCTACGGAAAGTAAGTGCAGCTTCTCACTGTCAGCTCAGAGCCTGTCCTTTTCTACCACTCACCTTCTCCTTCCTGGAGCATGTAAGCGGGGGAGGGAGAAAAGTAAAGAGGAAAGGGGGGGGGAAGACCTTTTTCACTGTCCCTGTATCCTCTGTCCTCCCCCTGAAGCCTCTTTCTTATTCCCTGGAGAGAATCTTGATGGTGATTTGTGTGTGTGTGTGTGTGTGTGTGAGAGAGAGAGAGAGAGAGAGAGAGAGAGAGAGAGAGTGTGTCATGGGGCTTGTACTCAGGGCCCGGGTACTGTACCTGAGCTCTTTTGCTCAAGACTAGTTCTCTACCACTTTGAACCACAGTGCCATTTTCAGTTTTCTGGTGGTTAATTGCAGATAACAGTCCCATAGACTTGCCAAGGGCAGGCTTTGAACTGTAATCCTCAGATCTCAGCCTCCTCAGTAGCTATGGTTATAGGCATGAGCTACCAGTGCCTGGCTTGATCGTGATTTCTTGATTCCTAGGCTTGGCTATAAGACATATGAACACGTTCTCTGTACTCTGAAGGTGGACAGCAACGGTGTGATCACAGTAAAACCTGACTTCACTGGTCTCAAAGGACCCTACAGGTGAGAGGAAAGAAGAGGTGGCAGAAACTAGCATTCCTTCCTTGGATTTTTATTCTTTACTCTAGTTGAACAGACTTCCAGAAAGCCCTTCATCTGTTCCCAAATTCCCAGGCAGTGGTTCATAGTCAATCCTGGATCATATAGGCCTTTAAGGATCTACCAGAAAATGTGCAAGAAACTTGAAAAAAATCATATTAGCCATGTACATAAGTAGAAGGGATTCTCCACACTGCTGAGGTAGGAATGACCACAGTGGGGGCGGGGGGGACTCAGCCAGGCTGGGCCAACTCTTCTTCATCTCTGTTTGAGACAACAGAACTGTAAGTTAGAAAGCACTTACCAACTGTCTCTTTTCAGGCATAAGGACTGGGTGCCAAGGATGTTGTGCAGCCAAGGTTTCCCTGGGACTTGTTCTCTGGTGCCCTTTCTGCTTTGTCACTTTATTTCCTTCCTTCTCCTGATGATCATATTTTGACTGTCTTCATTGCATTGTACTTGGAAGTGAACTGTGTGGCCAGTGACGCTGAATCCCTGGGCTGGGTGTGGAGGGCCTCATCTCTTATCATCAGAAGTGGTGCTTTTGTGGCTTTGATCTCACAGAATCGAGACTGAGGGGGAGAAGCAGGAGCTGTGGAAGTACACCATCGACAACGTGTCCTCCCTTGCCCAGCCTGAGGAGGAGGAACGGGAGCAGCGCGTGTTCAAGGATGTGAGAGCTAGCTCATTCTGTGTCCCAGGGGGAGGAGTCATGGTGCCTGGAACTGAGGCCTGGTCTCAGGCGGGTGTCCATGGTTGCTGGGGAGGACCTTTGTTCCCCGAAGCCCATCCAACCCAGATGCATAGTTGACATAGCAGAAGGAAGGCTTTGATCTCACTGTAAGAGCAGTGGCCATACATTTATACATCAGCTATGCTCTATGCACAGCATATATTTCAATTTGATCTGTTAGCAACTGATTTAGGCAAATGCTTTTATTATTATCACTTCATAAATGAGACAGAGATTGAGTTGCCAGATTCGGTCCCAGACCAGCTGACTCCAGAGCCTCTGTACTTCACTTCAAAACATCAGTGGCTCAAGTGGCAGAGTGCTAGCCTTGAGCAAAAAGAAGCCAGGGACAGTGCTCAGGCCCTGAGTCCAAGCCCCAGAACTGGCAAAAAAAACAACAACAACAAAACAAAACATCAGTGGCTGGTGGCTGGGCTGATTGGGCCTCCTGCTCACCCTGGTCTTCTCCCTCCCATTCAGCACTGACCCCTGGCCTGGCTGGGGCCACATCTTGAAATTTGGCTTGGTTTGTTTCCTCAGCTTTATGGGCGACACAAGGATTATCTGAGCAGCCTCGTGGGCACGGACTTTGAGATGGTAGGTAGCGTGGCTTCCTGCAGCACTGTGAGCTGTGTGAACCAGAATATTCCATGGACATGGAATAGTATCTCTCTTAAAGGCCTCCAAGACACACACTGATGCTTAAAAAGAAAGTCAAAGACTTGATTTAAAACACTACATGCGAATAGGAAACTGTCACTGCATAGGGAGAGGCAGGATGAGAGGTTGTAGTCATATTGGGTGGTGAGAAGAACCATGAGGGCTTTTTGTTTCTCCCAAATTTAGGTGGCTTTGAATTTTTATCAGTAATGCATTTAATGTTGCTTTATCATTCATTAAAAATAAATATAAGGATGAAAACTACCTTTCTTACCCTTCATGTAGGTGTCTTTCTGGAATGTTCCTTTTGAGTTGAATGCATTTCTACTGGTCAAATATTTTGGCTCTTTCAAAACCAACATGGTTTAGGTCAGTTATTGTGTCCTGTTCTATCTCTTCCCTCTTTCCAGTTCCATTTCTAGATCTACCAATAAGGATGGAACTAACAACTGATTTCCCCATTCCTGTCTTAGTCTCTGAAAAATTAACTTTTTTTTTTTTTTTTTGGCCAGTCCTGGGCCTTGGTGAACTCAGGGCCTGAGCACTGTCCCTGGCTTCTTCCCGCTCAAGGCTAGCACTCTGCCACTTGAGCCACAGCGCCGCTTCTGGCCATTTTCTGCATATGTGGTGCTGGGGAATCGAACCTAGGGCCTCGTGTATCCGAGGCAGGCACTCTTGCCACTAGGCTATATCCCCAGCCCTGAAAAATTAACTTTTATTATTTTGTATTGCTTGTGCAAAAGACATTCTTGGTAAAAAGACAAGAGCCAGGTGTCAGTGTCTCACACCTGTAATCCTAACTACTCAAGAAGCTAAGATCTGAGGACTGTGGTTCAAAGCCAGCCAGACAGGAAGGTTCTTGAGACTCTAGTTAGCTGGCAAAAAAAGAGCTGGAAGTGGAGCTGTGGTTCAAGAGCTAGCTTGGAGCAAAAAATACCCGATTGACAGCACAAGGCCCTGAGTTCAAGTCCTAGTACCAGCACTCCCCCCCGCCAAATTATATGAGATAGACACACAAATAGTTTAAAAAGAAAACTTAAGTTTCTTGACCTCAACCATCTAAAGGGTTTGAACTTCCCTTTGCATGCGAAAGGTGCTGTTTTTTCTTACCTGGGTAATTTCCCATACTGCATTGCCCTCCCTGCCATTTGAGTGCTTTTCTCCTATGCATCTTAGAAATGGAGATGGTTCTGTGTTCAGAGTGGGGAGAAAGGGCAGTAGCGGGGTCCAGAATCTTGTGTCAGTTCCTCTGGATATTTGTGGGTGGGGCTGGGAAGTTGCTGGTAACTTCCAGGCCTCCTGATCTTCCACTTCTCTCTACCTTAGACAGCCCCGGGTGCCCTCCGGCTCTTTGTAAATGGAGAGGTAGGTAAGTGTCTTGTCTGAGAGACTTCTAGGTGCTTAGGCAAGAATCTGCAGGAACTGTGAGTAATCTACCCCATCATGGGTTACCCCATATCTTGGTTTGTGTTAAAAAATAGTGAATGAGACTTTTCTGGAACCACAAAGGATTCTGGGTCCTAAAAAAATCTTGTTTCCAGAACATGTGGGCTCCTTAGGACTGGGTTGCATGTCAAAGGTCATAAGCTAAAATAATTTCCTGTTTTCCCTTTTAGTTTCAGCCCAAGGCTATGAATATGACAATCTCTATATCCACTTCTTTGTGGAATTGCCAACTACTAGTAAGTAATATCTTTATATCTGTTCTTATACTTTGACAGTTCTACAGTCATTCAACTAGGCTTCCTTTCCCACTCCCACTGGTACCATTCTTTTCAAAGTCATAGCTCACTCACTCATTGCCAGATTCAGTGACTTCTGTGGTTTCACGTTGCTGGACCTGTCACCTTTATTCTTACTACGGCATCCGTCACAGCTCTCTGCTTCATACAACACTGCGCCACATTCCTGTCATCTCACTGGGGGTTCATGAGGCACTTGGTAGATCCTTTCCTCCTCTTCTGTTGATTTTAAATTGTGACTGATTTGTCCTAAGTGATCACATCTATCCTATGGCTTAAATTCTATCTAGATGCCACCGACTTCCAGACCCTATCACTCACCTTAACCCCTTCCTTCACATCAGACTCATATCCATTTACCTCTTGGTCATTTCTGTATAACATGACCAAGAAGTAGTTTTTGTGTGTGTACGCGTGTGTGGTGTAGGGGTTTGAGTTCAGGGCCTCATGCTTTCTAAACAAGAGCTCTCACTTGAGGTATACCCCTAGCCATTTTTTTTAATGTGGTTATTTTCCAGGTAGTGTTTTTTTTTTTTTGCTCGGGCTAACCTCAGACTATGATCTTCCTACCTATGGCCTCCTAAATAGCTGAGCTCACAGGTACGTGCCACCGCTCCTGGTTTACTGGCTGCAATAATTTTTAATTTTTGTTTTTGCTAAAGCTGGCTTCGAGTTGTAGTTCTGCCAGTCTCTGTCTCCTAAGTAGCTGGGATTACAGTCATGAGCCACTGTGCCTGGCCTCAAGGAATAGTCTTAATCCTCCCTTCCTCCCTCACACTTCCCTTCCCTGATCTTCCTCCTCTTAGCAAAATGATGTCAGTCCCTTAGTGGACTTCAAAAACCTAGGATATATCCTCAATTACTCACTTTCTCTAGCTCCTTAAAGTCATAGATGACTCTGTCTTCAAAAACTGTCCCGAGCCAATGCTGGTGGCCTGTGATTGTAGCACTCAGAAGGCTGAGACCAGGCCAGTCCCAGCAGAAAATTCCGAGAGATTCCACCTCTAAAATAACCAGCAAAAAGCTGGGCTTGAGATGTAGTTAGCATGAGGCCCTGAGTTCAAACCCCAGTATTGGCAAAAACAACAGTAACAAAAATGTTGCACTGGATTTGTCTTTTTTCCCCAGCACTCTGCACTAAGCTACCACCATCTTTTGTGTGATCCAGTGCCTTGTTTCTGGCTTATCCTCTTGCTTCTTCTTTCTTGCCATTCATCTTCTACATATATAATACCTACCTTAAGCTTTTTCAAAATGCAAACAGACTGGGCACCAGTGGCTCACGCCTGTAATCCTAGCTATTCAAGAAGCTGAGATTTGAGGATTGAGGTTCAAAGCCAGCCTTGGCAAGAAAGTGAGATTTCCTATAGCCAATGAACTGCCAAAAAAGCCAGAAGAGGAGCTGTGGCTCAAGTGGTAGAGTACTAGCCTTTGAGTAAAAGAAGCTCAGGGACAGTGCTAAGGCCGAGTTCAAACCCCAGGACTGTCATCCCCAACACACATAGAGAAGGCAAACTGGTTGTGTCTTGAGTTGAAAACCCCAACAGCTTCCCCTCCCACTTAGAAGAAATCCAAAACTGACCCCTAAATGAACAGTTTATTTCTCTCTTACAGCATTCCAGTTATTCTTCCTGTTCTTGGACATTGCCAGCTTCATTCCCATTTTAAGCCTTTTAAGGACCGTTTCCTTTCTCTGGAGCCTTTTCTGCCATATGTTTCCATGGCAGGTGCTTCTTGAGTTTAGGCTTCTGCCTGTGTCACTTTTAAGAAGCATTCTCCCACCCCCACTGTGATTGAGCATCTAAGTCTCTCTGTGTCTATTCAGTTCCTGATAGGGATCTTTTCTCTTTGATTACCAAGACATCCCCAAGACATTCCAGCACATAGCAAATACCCAGTAAATGAATGACACATTGTAGGAATTAATATATGAATTATTCACACATAGTGTGAATAAATGAATCTTCCTTTTTCTCAGTGTCTTATTCTCCTCTCAGATGACTTTACTGTATCTGGTCTTTGATTTTCAGACTGGTCAAGTCCAGCTGTCCAGCAGCTGTCAGGAGTGACACAGAGCTGTGCCACTAAGTCCCTGGGAATGGTAAGGTGGCTGAGTGAGGATTTCTGGAAGGGGATGGGAATCTGTTCCCACCATAGATTTGAGGCTTCTCAGGCTAGTGGGCATGCACTTGGGAGGAGTTCTAGTTGGGCCCCACTCCTCTGTGGGCTCCCCAGAGCTGCCTGGGTTAGGGGCCTCTTTTGGTCTTGGGGAATGGTGGAAGCTATATTTGGCTGTCCTTTTGTGTCTCATGAGAAGGTGACCTTGTCATTTGGCCCCAAGGAAAACAAATTCCCCAAGCAGAGGCCTGGCCTACCCTGTGATACCAAGTATAAAATGTGACATTTCAGGCTGGGAATGTGGCTTAGCGGTAGAGTGCTTGTTTAGCATGCATGAAACCCTGGGTTATAAACAGAAATAGTCAGAAGTGGCACTGTGGCTCAAGAGGTAGGGTGCTAGCCTTGAGCACAAAGAAGCCAGGAACAGTGCCCAGGCCCTGACTCCCAAGCCCCAGGACTGGCAAAAAAGAAAGAAAAAAAAAAGTGACATTCAGTGACATTTCTGGTTTTAGGACAAGGTGGCCTACTTCTCCTATCCATTCACATTCGAAGCCTTCTTCCTCCATGAGGATGAATCCTCTGGTGAGTAGCTCAGCAGTTGATGGTGGCCTCCATTCTCCTCATCCAGTTCCCTCCAGGGCCTGACAGCCCCCTCTCTGCTTCCAGATGCTCTCCTGGAGTGGCCTGTGCTCTACTGTGAGGTGCTCTCCCTGGACTTCTGGCAGCGGTACCGGGTGGAAGGCTACGGGGCTGCAGTGCTGCCTGCCACCCCAGGTAACCTCTTGTCCCTGCCCTTCAGGGGGTCCATATGCCCCCCCCCCCCGAGATTCAAATGCTTCTTGTGAGAAGTAGGGCTAATTAGGAATTAGGAGCATTCACTCGAGCCATTCCTTCTTCCTTTGGGGAATTCTCCCCCTCCATCGAGACACCGGAGTGGAACTGGACTTTGTCACAGTTGAGCAGCCTGACAGCCTGTTATCTGTTCTGTGTTCCTGTGACAATCATGGCCGAGGGGGAGAGGCTGCATGGTAAAAAGGCTCATGGCGTTCATTCGGAAATAAAAGTGACAGGCCATGACTGTGCCAGACATTGTGCTAAATGATTCTCATCTTTCTACCAACCATTCTGTAAGGTATAGATGTTGCCATTATTTCCATTTTACTAGATAAAGGAGAAAGAGGCTTACAAAGGTTGGCACCCTTTTCTGGACTCACAGTGGTGGCTGGCAGAGCTGAGATTTCAATTCCTGTCTGATTGATTTCAGATTGATGTAAGGAACTCCTAACCACCACGCTCACTCACCAGAGATCAAATCACCACCAGACTGGGTGCTTCTGTGGCACTGAGGCCTGTGTCATTGCTGGGGAGTCAGTGTGGGGCTGCAGGCTCTTTGTGGACCTAGCCTCCCCCTCCTCATCCCTTGCACAGGTGCACATACCCTGACGGTCTCCACATGGAGGCCCGTGGAGCTTAGCCCCGTGGCAGAGCTGCGGAGGTTCTTCATTGGCGGCTCTCTGGAGCTAGAGGACCTCTCCTATGTGCGGATACCGGGGACCTTCAAGGTGATGTCTCTCTGGGGAGACTTCATACTGGGAAGTTAGGTTCCTGTTTATATGTTGTAGAAGGTGAGGCCCAGATTAAGGGCCCTCCCTTCGGTGTTCCTGGTGTCCATGTTATTTAGCCCTTTCCTTCCTATGGCTGGGAGCCTGGTATACCTAGCCTTTGGGTGGTGGGATGTGAGAGATAGAATGAGATTTCCTTAGAGTTGCTTTCTATAACCATGGAAATAAGGATGGTAGCAAAGCCAGTGTGGTTCTCAGGGTGGAGACTGCAAACACTGATCCTGTCTCCACTGCGCAGGGGGAGCGCCTGAGCCGCTTTGGACTCCGCACCGAGACCACAGGAAGTGTTACCTTCCGCTTGCACTGCCTGCAGCAGTCCAGGTGAGTGGCCCTGGCCCTTGGCCTTGAGCATCTTGTCCCTGAGTGCTGAAGAAGATTCCTGACCATGTGGTGGGCTTCCCTGCAGGGCCTTCATGGAATCCAGCTCCCTCCGGAAAAGGATGCGGAGCGTGTTGGACCGTCTGGAGGGATTCAGCCAGCAGAGTTCCATTCACAATGTGCTGGGTAGGTTCCTCCTGCCCCCATGGGGCCACCCAGGGCTGTGTTCCTTCTGCACTACAGCAGCTGACTGCATGGCTCTGTCTTCTCACAGAGGCATTTCGTCGAGCCCGGCGCCGCATGCAGGAGGCCCGAGAAAGTCTCCCCCAGGATCTAGTGAGCTCCCCGGAAACTTTGGTCTCTTGACTCACTGCATCCCTGGCTTCCAGCCAAAGGACAAGATAAGGGATGTGTGTGGCCAGTGCTCTCCCACCTCGTGGTCTTTCTTATTAGAGACCACATTGGCCTGCCAGGAACTGGAAGAGCTGGGACATTCCCAGGCTGGCCTTCTGTCTAGTCTTCAGCAGGGTATTCTTCCTGCCATGTGAAGGTAAAGTTAGGGACCCTAGAGACTTCTCTTCAGAGTTCAGCAACTGTAAGTGGACATCATAACAAAGCAGACTTTTGGGTTGAAAGTAGTTTGGGGGGAGCCCTAAACTAGCCTGTCCTTGATACAACCTCTCTTCTGGTCTCAGTAGCAGAGAACTACAGGGATCTCCTATTCCACAGTCTAACAAGGAAGGCTGCCTCCTTCCAAGAAAGGAGGTGAGAAAGAGCTCAAGTCCCTGGCCTGTGAGTCTCAGCCATCTTTTCCAGGCCAGCATTGTTCTGCTGCTTAGGGCTTGCTGAGTTTAGGATATGACTTATTTCTATAGTAAAAGAAGGCTGAAGGAAGTTTTAGTTTTTATTGCTAGCTGGATAGTATCCTTTATTGTTCTTTGTACATAAAAACTTTTTACTGACTGATGTTCTGTGGGTTGTTATTCTTCCTAATGTCAAGGCCCTCTTAACCCAACCCAGGTCTCCTCTTAGCTACAGAAGCCTCATGTACTTCACCAGGCTGACAAATTCATCTTGGGAATATTGCTGCATCTCACAAAGCCCTGAGGTAGATGTTGGCCTTAAAGAGAACCCTTGAAATGATGCTGATACCAGTATCATGATTCAAGACAAGGAAGTTCAGCTTAGAGTCCTGTGTTGTCTCTTGGTAAAAACACCCATTTGCATTACCAGAATCTACCAGGAAGTCAAGAGATGTTGGAGAAAGTTTGAAGGGAATTATCTTACAGTGAGCACCTGTCAAGTGCCAGGTACTATACATACAATATTTCATTCCATTTTCACAAACTTCCTACAACCTTTATAAATGAAGACACTTTATAGTTAAGAAACAGGTCCAACTGGGCATGTGGCTCAAGTGGTAGAGCATCAGCCTTGAGCAAAAAAGCCAATTGAGAGCATGAGGTCTTAAGTTCAAGCCCCATTACCTGCAGAAAAAAAAACAGGTATGGTTTTAAATGAACAATTAAGGCAGAGGGTGAAGGTAGGGGTAGAGTACTTGCCTAGCACCCATGAGACCCTGGATTCAATCGTGGGGATAAAGAAAATAAAGTGGCTGGGAATATTGCCTAGTGGTAGAGTGCTTGCCTTCCATACATGAAACCCTGGGTTCGATTCCTCAGCACCACATATGTAGAAAAAGCCTGAAGTGGCGCTGTGGCTCAAGTGGTAGAGTGCTAGCCTTGAGCAAAAAGAAGCTAGGGACAATGCTCAGGCCCTGAGTTCAAGCCCTAGGACTGGCAAAACAAAAACAAACAAAAAATAAATTGCTAAAATGAACAAGCAAATGTTTGAAGTGGAAGAAGTTCAGTCTTAAAGATATGATTAGACTTTTTCTTTTTCCTTCCCTTCTGTCTTCACATCCTCCATCTCATGCGGGCTGGCAGTTTGCTCTCTCCTCCACTAAACTCTTTTCTGCCTGGAAGAAAAAATACAATTAGAATTCAGCAAACTATTTTATACGTGAAATCAAGTTGACAATTAAGGATACTACAGTTTATACTTATTCACTGTTTCACAGTTTAAACGTAAGTTAAAACTCTATTGGCTCAGGGACGGTGCTCGGGCCCTGAGTCCAAGGCCCAGGACTGGCCAAAAAAAAAAAAAAAAAACTCTATTGGCCATATAAAGTGACAGGATTGAAGACACTCAACTTATATTTTTGTCTTTACAGTTAGTGTACTAGCTTCATTTGTATCCACCCAACTGTTTAACACAGGGTGTGCAGTGCTATGGGGCAAGAGGCTGCCACCTGCAGTCAAGGCCTGCTCAGATCTTCTTAGGCTTGCAGCTCCTTTTTTAGAACTTAACATCAATGTATACATCATCTACATATGTCCCCGTGGTTGGATTTGATGAAGCTCCAGCTCCCTGCAGGTCTATGAGTGCCATACAAATCAGAGACATACTTGTTTTCTGTTACTCACATAGTCTCCATGTGTAACAGGCCCATTGGGCCCGAGTATGATTTATCAAACGAGTGTATTTGTTCTGCCCTAGCCCATCATAGCTCTTGGATCAGGAAATGGATCTGTGCCTTACATTTGTCAAAATCTGGTGCTTTGGGCCAGGCTGGTGCTGAGTCAACAGATGTTGTTGCAAGCCTGATCCTGACATACTTATATCTAGATGTTGGGCCATGAAGGAAGCCTCCAGCTTTTTTCAACTATAATATCCAAGAACCTCCCTCTTACCTTCCTCTGGTCAGCCTGAAACCAGCTGCAGTGGAGCAGCTGGCCACATCCTGATTGGATCTATCTACTCTGCTCCAACTGCCCCCATCAAGACAGTGGTAACGGAACAGGGCTCAGGATCTACCTCTGTCCCCATGGGTTCTGGAAATGGAGTCCTTGGCCCTATTCTCATGATCAGAACATTGAGGTGGACAAGAAGTGACCCAAGACGGGCAAATGCAACTTTTATAGTCAGTCATGGGTCGGACGGGGGAGGTGTTCTTCCCAGACAGCATTGAGGACTGCTGTTATGAGGTCCCAGGTAGCTGCTGGTTGGGTAGTAGGTGGGGTTATCTGGAGGGGCTATAGACAGAGTCATCTAAAGGCCTTCTAAAGTTGTAATGGCCAAAGAGGAGCCTCCTGAGGAAAAGCCACTGTTGAAGCAGGGCTGTGACAGTTTGATCTTCCAAACTAGAACAAAAACTTTTTGGGGTGCCTATGCCTGAGTATTAGAATCTTCCTGAGGAGACAAGTCAGTCTCTCTCACTCTCGCTCTTTCTCTCTCTCGCTCTTTCTCTCTCTCTCTCTCTCCTTCCTCTCTCTCTCTGTCTGCCACTCCCTTAGTCTCTTAGCAGGGGTTGCCTAGATAAGCACTCTAACACCATTCCAAGGGTTTTTTTGTTTTGTTTTATTATTTTTTTTATTTATTTCATTTATTGCCAGTCTTGGGCCTTGGACTCAGGGCCTGAGCACTGTCCCTGGCTTCTTTTTTGCTCAAGGCTAGCACCCTACCACTTGAGCCACAGCACCACTTCTGGCTTTTTCTGTATACGTGGGGCTGAGGAATCGAACCCAGGGCTTCATGTATATAAGGCAAACACTCTTGCCACTAGGCCATATTCCCAGCCCTTTTGTGTGTGTGTGTGTGTGTGTGTGTGTGTGTGTGTGTGTGTGTGTGTGTGTGTGTGTGTGTGTTTAATATAAGAACTGATTAGGGGCTGGGAATATGGCCTAGTGGCAAGAGTGCTTTCCTCGTATACATGAAGCCCTGGGTTCAATTCTCCAGCACCACATATACAGAAAATGTCCAGAAGTGGCACTGTGGCTCAAGTGGCAGAGTGCTAGCCTTGAACAAAAAAGAAGCCAGGGACAGTGCTCAGGCCCTGAGTCCAAGGCCCAGGACTGGCAAAAAAATAAAATAAAATAAAAAAAGAACTGATTACCCTGAGGACAGCCCAAAGAACAGTGGAGGAAGTAGCTGCTTGACTGACCACTCCATTGGCCACTGGGAAAATGGCCCTGTGAAGGCGGGACAGCTGCCACATGGCAGGCAGGAGCACTAGTAATGTGGTTACTAGATGACAGCAGCACTGCCAATCCAGCCTGGGTCTCTGCAGGTTCTGAAACCATTACAAGATTTCATCCCCTGCTGCTGTCACCTCTGGGACCTGATACATGGGAAGCATCTGGCAGCTGTTGGTCAAGAGGCTCACACCTCTAATCCTAGCTACTCAGGAATCATGGTTGAAGCCAGCCTGGGCTGAAAAGTCCCCGCGAGATTCTCATCTCCAATAAACTACACAAAAAGACAGAAATGGCACTGTGACTCAAGTGGTAGAGTGCTTGCCTTGAGCACAAAGAGGCTCAGGGTCAGTGCCCAGGCCCTGAGTTCAAGCACCAGGACCAGCAAAAACAAAAACAAACAAACAAAAAAAAAGCTACATCACTATCTTCCAGCCATCTTGGTCTATTCCTGGCCTTGACCAAAAATGGATATGAGAGGCTGAAATCCAGCCTGTATTATGATTCCACGTGGTATGTTCTGATATCAAATTATATCAAACAGATGAAATGGATTTTTTTATTCCCATAAAGGCACTGTGTCATCTGTGTTCTTGCCACCATATTGAATATCAAATTAATAAAAAAAAAGAACTCTACACAAGGACACAGACAGCTCTCAGCTAGACAAGAGGAACATAAAAGAAAAGTATGGCCGAGGTTGAGATGCAGAGGGTTGTGATTTGAAGCCAACCCACACGGAAAAGTCCATAAAACTCTTCTCCAAAATAACCAGCAAAAACCTAGGCTAGAGAAATGGTCCAAGTGGTAAAGTGCCAGCCATGCATGACACTCAACAAATATGAGGTCCTGAGTTCAAACCCTGGTATTGGCTAAAAAAAAAACTCCCAAATGAAAGAATTGATTTCAAGATAATAATGATTTTTTACATGAGTTCTATGATTTCCAAAATGTTTTTCCATACAATTTTTATTTGTATCTTTTTTTTTTAATCTGACATTGTTGGGACTGGATTGTTTTATACCGATTTGGTGAGGAAGATACCATAAGACCAACAGTTGAGGTAGATCATCCAAGCACATCAGTTTGGTAGCTGAAGATGAGAGCTTCCTGCTAAGGACTAAGACTAAAAATCATTAGCTATGTCCACTATTCTCAACTCAAGCCAAAAGGAGATGCTGAGAAGAGACACAGCAGGAAGTAGCAATGCGCTCAGGAGGAAGTGCTGTCATCATAAGAGGAAACTACATTGATCTGGAAGGAACAAGAGAGAATGTGATTCTCCAGGAACAAGCAAATATTTCTCATATTTGCAAGAGTGTTAAATGCTTTATTACAAGCCCTTACACAAAGATAACACTTTCATTTGACTAAAAATGAGAGTATACTCCTAAGGTTCAAAACCCATTCCATATACATACATATATATATATATATATATATATATATATATATATGAGGCTGCAAATACAGACACATTATGAATAAAGCAGCTAGAGTAGGCTTGTCCACCTGCCAAAAGAACAGGCAAGCCAGGCACAGATGACTGGCGTCGGTAAACTGAGCTACTCAGGAGGCTGAGACCTGAGTATTATGATTCGAAGACAGCCAAGGCAGGAAAGACAATGAGACTCTTATTGGCAATTAACCACCGAAAAGCCAGAAATGAAGCTGTAGCTCAAGTGGTAGAGCATTAGCCTTGAGCAAAAAAGCCCCAGGGACAGCGCTCAGGCTCTGAGTTCAAGCCCTAGGACCAGCACAAACAAACAAAACAGTCAAAAGAAAAGAGGCCTACCCAGGGTCATTCCTTTTTACAAAGCAGCTGATAAATCCCTAATCTCTTCAATGCTGTCTGCATCTCCTGGTTCTGTAGGGTGTAGATCATGGGGTTGAGCATGGGGGGTCATGACTATGTGGCTGATGGACACGGCCTTGTCCATGGGGAAGGCAGTGAACGGACGGGCATAGAGGTAAATGCTTGGAATGAAGATCATGGACACCACGATGATGTGCGTGGTGCAGGTGGAAGCCGCCTTCCTCCTTGCCTCCCCTGGGTGGGACCTGAGCATCACCAGGATGATCAAGTAGGAGATGAGGAGGAGGAAGAACCAGATGACATCCAGCATCCCACTGTTGGAGATCATGAGCAACTCTAAGAGGGAGGTGTCTGTGCAGGCCAGCCTCTGCACTTGGGGGACATCACAGTAGAAGTTATCTAGGACGTTGGGGCCACAGAATGGCAGCGGGAGCATCAGAGTCAATTGCACAATGGAGTGGACAAAGCCTCCTACCCAAGCCATCACCACCAGTCCCACACAGAGCTGAGCATTCATGATGGTGACATAGTGGAGAGGCCGGGAGATGGCAACGAGGCGATCATAGGCCATCACTGAGAGGAAGAAGACCATGGCACCCCCCAGGAAGTGGAAGAAGAAGAGCTGGGCCATGCAGCCCCAGTAGGAGATGGTCTTCTTCTCTGACAGGAAGTCCACCAGCATCTTGGGGGCGGTGACTGAGGAGAAGCAGAGGTCTAAGACAGCCAGATTGCGAAGCAGAAAGTACATGGGGGTGTGGAGCCAAGTGTCTGCAGTGGCGGTGACGATGATGAGAAGGTTTCCCACCACAGTGGTGGTGTAGACACACAGGAAGACCAGAAACAGGACGATCTGGAGCTCCCAGGTCTGGGACAGTCCCCGCAAGACAAACTCACACCCACGTGAAGTTCTCTGCCCCCATGCTGTCTTCTCCATCAACCTAGAGGGAAGGAACCACAGACATAGATGCACAAGGTCAGCGCCTGAGGCTCAGAACCAAGTTGTTCAGTTCTGTGTGAGGGTGAACCTCGTGGGCAGACCCTAAGCTCTGCAGCTGCCTTGTGTCTGGAGAGCTGACGAGTGGGTGCTGGACCTACCTGAAGACCCTCCTGGAGAACATGCAACCTGCCATTCATAGTAGACACCGAGGTGGGAAGGCCCTTGAATTAAGGCAGATGAGGAGTGGAATTCATGACTTCCATTTTCTTCAGACTTCACTACTCACTGGTTTTATTGAGAAGTCCATTTCCACATGTGTCAGGTGGCCACTGAGGCTCAGCTGAATTTTCCAGGGGCTTAGAAAGAGTCACATGAACAGGCTAGAACAATAGATGGCCATCACTACTGTGTGAAGACTCCTCTCAAGACGTCCCTCTGCATCTGAGCTTTAGGTTTAGAGTAGGATTTACACATTAAACACATCCAACTGTCAACACACTTTCCACGTACCTATGGTTTTAGTGCACAATTCAATTAAAAGTCCTGGGGTCCTGGTCTAAATTTCCCTACTTGTTTTGTGCCCAGCAGTGCCCATCCCTGTCATGGTCAGTACTTGCTGTGGAGCTAATGGTGGATGCAGGGTAGGTGAATAGTTTACAAGCTATGCAGATTTTTGCAGGGTACCTCTGGATACATGGTTTATGTGATTCCTTTCTGTTTCCCAGTGAAATAGCCTCTCACCTGGAGGCTCTTGTGGACATATGTGTAGACAAGATGGACACAAATTGGGGAGATTCATGAAATTTAAAACCTGTGATGAACATTGCTTGAGGAGCACTTGGAGAGCTCTTCTGAAAGGACTTTTTTTTTAAAGCAGATGTTACAAAACCTAAGGGTAAAGGACAAAGATGTTATTCAACTCCCAAGAAATTGGAATCTATGAGTAAGGGAAGGCTGAAAAGGACCATAGAAGAGATGAAAGAGGGAGACAGAGAACATTGGGGTCCAGGAGGGAATAAGCCTTATTGGAAAAGGAGATAAAGGGAGAGAGATGGTGACCAGGTGAGATGAAAGAGGTCTCTCCACACCCCTGTTCAATTTCCCCTGGTCTGTTGCAATCTATCAGCTGCTGCTGACCTTGCTTCTACTGCCATCCACCTTTCACACAGCAGCCCAGGAGAACTTCCTAAACCCTGAAGTGATTTTGTCTCTTTCTTGTTATAATCTTTGCTGGCTGTCTAGTGCCCGTAGCTTCAGTTCCAACTAATAAAAGCCCCCTAAAATGCTCTCTATGGGTAGAATCAGGATTGAGCAACATACTTACACATGTGCATGCAGCTCTGTCTCAGCATTGCTTAACAAGGCTAGGAAGGCCTCCCTTATTACATCATGTATCAGCAAGAAAGCCACAGCTGCCTAAGAAATCTATAGTTCCTATGTCAGCCACTTTACTGGGTGTTATTTCCACATCCCTTGCTAATAATACCTTGTTCCCAAACTACCTAGCACTTTTTTTTCTTTGCCAGTCCTGGAGTTTGGACTCAGGGCCTGAGCACTGTCCCTGGCTTCTTTTTGCTCAAGGCTAGCACTCTACCACGTGAGCCACAGCGCCACTTCTGGCTTTTTGTGTTTATGTGGTTCTGAGGAATCGAACCCAGGGCTTCATGCATGCTAGGCAAGTACTCCACCACAAGGCCACATTCCCAGCCCCTACCTAGCACTTCTGAATAGCTCCTTCCTTTGTTTCTCTGAGAAAACTAATTCTTCACCAATAAGATTCCAAAAGGGCATCATAAATACATCCATTAGACACAAAGAATTTTTCTGTTGTCTTTCTTCCTTAGATTCCTTTTAAGTTCAATAATATTGTGGATACATAATTTATGACGGAAACTGATTTCGTAGTTGCACTACATGGGTTTTCCAATAAGATCTTAGCAGACAAGGATGTGATTTTGCTAAGTAGGATTATATGGAGAATTTCGTGGTGATTTTCCTTATTCTTTTCATCCTTTGCCCTCAACATCCTCTCTCTAACCCATAAGATGAATCCTATGCTTGCTTGCTCTCACAGGTGAACTGGGGCATCTGCTTTGAACATCCATTCCCCCTACAGGACTTCCCAAATGTCTCTTCAGCTTTAGACTTACACCCATAAGGTCCCTGTCACTGCAGCCTTCACACAGCTGCTGCAAGATCCTTCATAAAGCTGACCTCGTGCAGGCCAGCAAACCCATCTCTCACCTTCCTTCAGGCCAGCCTGGTCTTCACTCTGGGTCTACATCTTCTGGGAGAACCTTTGCTGCAGCTGCAGCTTCCCAGCCCCTGGCTGTCCCTCCTGTGCTCCACCAATGTGGGGGACCCGAGAGGAAGAGGGAACCTCCTTGAGGAACACCTGTTGGACAGGAGTCAGGAAGCAGAGCTGGGCCCATCACCACTGGGGCCAATGCAGCAATGGGAGTTGTTAAAAAGTTTCCATATGTCTCAAAACACACACTGCTTGAGAAGTCTTCCTTGGGGACCCAGAGTAGCAAGAACACTAAAAAAACTTAGACATTTGTGGGATGTGGGATTTTCAGGCCAAGAACCAAAGGACAAGAGGATTTGAAATGAAATTGAATCTGGGAGGCTCTGAAGAACCTGTTAGAGCAGTAATTCTTCACCCTCATGAGAATTGCCTGAAGGATTGTTAAAGGACAGGTCCACATGCCAAGTCAAGACCTTGACAGTAAGTAAGTCAATGGTGAGAGAAGATGTAGTATTTATAAGAGGTTCTCAGAAAAAAAACCCAAAATATTTTTTATTCACCTATTTCAAAGACCAGACCTTGAGACCCCTTGGCTTTTGTTCATCAGTACAAAGGACAGTTCTCTATCATGGAGCCATCAGGTTAACAGCTTAGATTTCCATTTTCCTCTCTTTTTATCCAAATAAAATCACAGATGGAAAATTGTAGACAACAGAAACTTAATGCCCCACCAACGCTGTCTTTCATTTTGCCAACAAGACCACTATAGTGTATTTACCACTCAAACCCTCCACTGTCTAAAGAGCCATCATTCTCCTCATGTGAATTATTCATCTTTGGAAAGCAAATACAGGTACAGAAAGGCAGGTGCCAGCCAGGCACCAGTAGCTCACACCTGTAATCCTAGCTACTCAGAAGGCTGGAATTTGAGGATTGTGGTTCAAAGCCAGCCAGGCAGGAAAGTCAGTGAGACTTTTATCTCCAATTAAACACCAAAAACCCAGAAGTAAAGGTGGCTCACATGGTAGAGCACTAGCCTTGAGCAAAAAGCTAGGGACGGACAAGTTCAAGCCCCAGCTGGACACTCACAGAGAAAGTTGGTACAAAGCCACGTGCTGGTGATTTGTGCCTGTAATCCTAGCTACTCAAGAGGCTGAGATCTGAGGATTGGGGTTCGTAGCCAGCCCAAGCAGGAAAATCCATGAGATTCTTATCTCCAAAAAAACTACTCAGAAAAAGCCTCAAGTGTTGCTGTGGCTCGAGTGGTAGAATGCTAGCCTTGAGCCAAAGAAGCTCAGGGATGGTGATCAAGCCCTGAGTTCAAGCCCCAGCCCTGGCCCAAAGGAAAAAAAAAAGAGTTGGTATAGAAAACTCACATGCATTCTCACTATCAGGAGTTAAGACTGGAATTAAATGGCAATGTAAATTTGATGTGCTCAGAGAGCAGTGAGATCTGTCTCTGTCTCTCTCTGTCTCTCTGTCTCTCTGTCTCTGTCTCTTTCTTTCTCTTTCTTTTTGCGAGTCCTGGGGTTTGAACTCAGGACCTGAGCACTGTCCCTGGCTTCTTTCTGCTCAAGGCAAGCACCCTACTACTTGAGCCACACCACCACTTCTGGCTTTTTCTGTTTATGTGGTGCTGAGGAATAGAACCCAGGGCTTCATGTATGCTAGGTAAGCTCTCTACCACTAAGCCACATTCCCAGCCTGAGCAGAGTGATTTCTAACACAGAGTTCTCTTCCAGCCTTGACGGTAGGAAAGGAAGACCTTTCCTGTACATGAGAAGGATATGAAAGTCACATCCTGAGGAAGGGCCTATGGGATAAATGGGGCTGATGTGCCATCTTTTCAAAAATATAGTATCCCTTAAATCCTATTTGTTAAGCTCTATTTTTTTAAACTTCCAACATTTTCTCATTCTTTGATTGTAACTTCATAAAATGGCATCTCAGTCTGGTTTAATATTGTCTATAACATTTTATACTACTTGTGGATATTACCTATAGTTTCGTTTTGTTTTGCTTTTTGCCAGACCTGAGGCTTGAACTCAGGTCCTGAGCACTGTCCCTGGCTTCTTTTTGCTCAAGGCTAGCACTCTACCACTTGAGCCGCAGCGCCACTTCTGGCCTTTTCTATATATGTGGTGCTGAGGAATAGAACCCAGGGCTTCATGTATACAAGGCAAACACTCTTGCTACTAGGCCATATTCCCAGCCTGAGTGAGGGCTTTCTTGTCTTATTATCATCACTTGATGGAGGGTACCACGTGGCTGTGTGTGGTACCTATCAGCTCAGCCACTATGATTACTAAAGTAATCATAGGGGTCCTACCCTCACGCTCTCATCTAACCCTAAGTACCTCCCCAAAGGCCCTCTTCTAAATACCAGTAGTGAGCTAGGAATGTGGCTTAGTGGTAGAGTGCTTGCCTAGCATGCATGAAGCCTTGGATTCAATTCCTCAGTATCACATAAACAGAAAAGGCTGGAAGTGGTGCTCAAGTAGTAGAGTTAGCACTCTACTCTACAGAGAGGCTCAGGGACAGAGCCCAGGCCCTGAGTTCAAGCCCAAGAACTAACAAAAACAAAAATAAAATAAATACTACCAGCAATGGGTGAATTTAGCATTTATATTTTCCCCAAAGCATATATGTCTGAGAGACACGTTAAAACCATAGCAGGTAAGGAGCATGGCTTGAAGATGTCCAAGGAGTATCTGGCAGAGAAAGAGGAAAAATAAAGGGCAAGTGCTGTTATGGGAAATATTTAGACAATGTTGAAAATCAGACCACTTCCTAAATACTATGGAGGGGAATGAGGTGGGAAGACAAGGAACAGAAAAGAATTCTACGGTGCTGGAGTTAAAATGAAGCAAATAAGCACTGAACATAGATATAATCAACAGATAAGGGATTCTGCAGATTTTTAAGGAGGTTGTAGGACATTCTGAGTTTTTCAATAATCTCCATATTTGGCATCTGATCTTCAAATTAGTGAAAGCACGTTTTACCATTCACTTGCTATTATCATTGAGCAAGTCACTAAGTTCTGAGTGTTCTTACAAAAACCATTTAAGATGATGATGATGATGATTATTATATTTTCTGTTAGTTTTATCTCTATTTTGGGATACTGAGGTTAGGATTCAGTGCTATACACTTACTAGGCAGGCACTCTGCCTCTTAAGCCATACCTCTAGCGTGTTTTTCTTGTGGTTACTTTTAAAATAAGGTCCTGCTTTTTATCCAGGGCTGGCCTGGGACCTTGAGCCTCTTATCTAAGATTCTCGTGTAGCTGGAATTACAGACATTTCGCAGCAGGCTTGATTATTTGTTCAGACAGAGTGCCACTAACATTTTGTCTCAAGTGGAATAGAACTCCTCTCCTCCCAATATCTGTCTTCCATTACTGCAATGGCAGGCATTGGCCATCACCTCTAGCCTATCCACTCAGAGTTTTATGAGATTGTGTCAAAGTGCAAAAGTACCTGAAATAGTAGTAGGTCCTCAAGATTTATTGACTTTTAAAGAGATTTTGCCACACTTTCCAATGAGATATCACAGTTTCACAGGAATGTGTTATTTAAGAGCAACCCATTTGGAGTTCATTACTTGTTCCAATTCAATAGGCTCTGGGCTAATCGATTCATGGCTGCCTTCATCTCCTGGTTCCGCAGGGTGTAGATCATGGGGTTGAGCATGGGGGTCATGACTGTGTGGCTGATGGACACGGCCTTGTCCATGGGGAAGGCAGTGAACGGACGGGCATAGAGGTAAATGCTTGGAATGAAGATCATGGACACCACGATGATGTGCGTGATGCAGGTGGAAGCTGCCTTCCTCCTTGCCTCCCCTGGGTGGGACCTGAGCATCACCAGGATGATCAAGTAGGAGATGAGGAGGAGGAAGAACCAGATGACATCCAGCATCCCACTGTTGGAGATCATGAGCAACTCTAAGAGGGAGGTGTCTGTGCAGGCCAGCCTCAGCACTTGGGGGACATCACAGTAGAAGTTATCTAGGACGTTGGGGCCACAGAATGGCAGCGGGAGCATCAGAGACAATTGCACAATGGAGTGGACAAAGCCTCCTACCCAAGCCATCACCACCAGTCCCACACAGAGCTGAGCATTCATGATGGTGACATAGTGGAGAGGCCGGGAGATGGCAACGAGGCGATCATAGGCCATCACTGAGAGGAAGAAGACCATGGCACCCCCCAGGAAGTGGAAGAAGAAGAGCTGGGCCATGCAGCCCCGGTAGGAGATGGTCTTCTTCTCTGACAGGAAGTCCACCAGCATCTTGGGGGCGGTGACTGAGGAGAAGCAGAGGTCTAAGACAGCCAGATTGCGAAGCAGAAAGTACATGGGGGTGTGGAGCCGAGTGTCTGCAGTGGCAGTGACGATGATGAGAAGGTTTCCCACCACAGTGGTGGTGTAGACACACAGGAAGACCAGAAACAGGACGATCTGGAGCTCCCAGGTCTGGGACAGTCCCCGCAAGACAAACTCAGACACCCACGTGAAGTTCTCTGCCCCCATGCTGTCTTCTCCATCAACCTAGAGGGAAGGAACCACAGACATAGATGCACAAGGTCAGCGCCTGAGGCTCAGAACCAAGTTGTTCAGTTCTGTGTGAGGGTGAACCTCGTGGGCAGACCCTAAGCTCTGCAGCTGCCTTGTGTCTGGAGAGCTGACAAGTGGGTGCTGGACCTACCTGAAGACCCTCCTGGAGAACTTGAAACCTGCCATTCATAGTAGACACCGAGGTGGGAAGGCCCTTGAATTAAGGCAGATGAGGAGTGGAATTCAGGTCTTCCATTTTCTTCAGACTTCACTCACTGGTTTTATTGAGAAGTCCATTTCCACATGTGTCAGGTGGCCACCAAGAGGCTCAGCTGAATTTTCCAGGAGCTTAGGTAGAGTAATTCATGTGAATGCTACAACACAGTCTACTCTAAAGACTTCTCTCTGCTTCGGAGCTCTAAGTTTATTGCAGTGTCTGTGCATTTAACATGTCCCAATGTCAACAGACTTTCCATGTACTCTATGGTTTTACCACACAATTTAATCAAAAGGTTGGTTTTTGTTTTTTGCCAATGCCGGGCCCTGAGACTCAGGGACTGAGCACTGTCCCTGGCTTCTTTTTCAAAGCTAGCACTCTACCACTTGAGGCCACAGTGCCACTTCTGGCTTTTTCTATATATGTGGTGCTCAAGAATCGAACCCACGGGCTGGGGATATGGCCTAGTGGCAAGAGTGCTTGCCTTGTATACATGAGGCCCTGGGTTCGATTCCCCAGCACCACATATACAGAAAACGGCCAGAAGTGGCGCTGTGGCTCAAGTGGCAGAGTGCTAGCCTTGAGCAAGAAGAAGCCAGGGACAGTGCTCAGGCCCTGAGTCCAAGGCCCAGCACTGGCCAAAAAAAAAAAAAAAAGAATCGAACCCAGAGCTTCATGTAAAGGAGGCAAGCACTCTACCACTAGGCCATATTCCTAGTACCTTCAATCAAAAGTTTTAGGGCCATGGCTGTGCATTTTCTTGTGCTATTCAGTACTTGCTGAGGAGCTGCCATTGGCTGCAGGGTGGGTGAATAGTTATAGGATATGAAAATTCTTACTTGAAACCTGTGGGCACAGCTGGATACCTGGGCTGTGTAAATTTTTCTCACTTTCTGTGCAGGATCCTCTTAATCAGTACACAGGACTTAAGTTTAGACAGAAGAAACATGGGGCAAATAGATTCATAAGATGGAAAAATCCATGATGAAACGACTCATCCTTATCATTTTAGCTGAGATGGGGAGGATCTTTTGGGGTCTAGACAGAGAAGTCCATAGGACTTCATTTCAGTGATAGAAGCAGGGTGTGGTGGCGCTTGCCTGGGAAGTTAAACATAGAAGGCTAGCCTTGCAGGTGTGCAGGTGGGCATGAAGTGAGGCCCTGTCTCAAGAAGCAAAGGGTGGGGAGGGGGAGGAGAGACTGCTCCATGGTAGATTGCCTGCCTAGAAAATCATGGCTCCAAATTCCAAGACCAGTACTACCCCTAAGAAAATCCATAATGATTGCTTGAAGAAGACTGTGATGTTATGTCAAAACATGAATTTTGTACATGTTTAAAATAATCTAAGGGTAAAGTAAAGAAGGATCTGGATATAAATAAATGGGTATTGATGAAGTAAAGGAAGATTACAAGGAAGAGAAGTGGGAGAATAGAACTGATGGAGGAGGGGGACATGGAATGAAAAAGTGGATCCATTTGCAGAAGCCAATAGATGGGAAGAGAGAGTTTCAGGGCAGTCTCTCCTCTCCAGGTGGCCTCTTTCCTTCAGGTTGCTACAATCCCTTATTTACTGGTGACCATCCTCATGCTTCTTCTTCTCCTTGCATCCACTCTCATATTTCTTTCACACATTTGCCCATGAGACCTTTTTGAATACCAATCTGTTCATGCCTCTTTCTTGTTTGTAGTACTGGGGTTTGAATTCGGGGTCTCTTGTGAGTTAATCATGTTTTATACCACTTGAACCACATACCTGGCACTTTTGTTTTAATTATTTTTCAAATAAAGTCTTGAATTTTTCCCACTTTGGGCCTTGGAATATGATTCTCCTACCTGCCGTCTGTGTAGTTGACATTACATGTGTTGTTACTATTTGTAGCTTCTTCTGTTGAAAGAGAGTATAACTTTTTACCCAGGCTGGCCTCAAATCATCATCTTCCCAATCTCTGCTTACTAAGCAGCTGGAATGTAAGCCACAATGCCCAACACTGTGTGTGTGTGTGTGTGTGTGTGTGTGTGTGTGTGTGTGTGTGTGTGTGTGTGTGTGTTGGTCCTGAGGCTTGAACTCAGGGTATGGGCCCTGTCCCTGAGGTTTTCTTGTTGTTGTTCAAGGATAGCACTCTACCACTTGAACCATAGTTCTACTTCTAGCTTCTTGGTAGTGAATTGAAGAGAAAGCTCTCACAGACTTTCCTACCCAACCTGGCCGGGCCTAGAACTGCAATCCTCAGCCTCCTCAATAGCTAGGATTTCAGGTGTGAGCCACTAGTGCCCATCTTCAGCCTTCTTTTAATCATCTTTATTGGCTGCCTAGTGCTCACAGCTTAAACTTCAAGTATTAGAAGCCACCTAAAATTCTCTGTAGAGAGAACATATGTATGTATGTATGTGTACATATATGCATAGATATCCCTCCATATACCTTTTAAATCTATATACCTTTTAATCAGTATTCTTGAATCCCAGGAGCCAATGGCTATTAGGGAACTTGTAGTTCCTTTGTATTCCATCTATTTGGCATTTCTATATCTTTACTAACAATTTGGTTGTGTGTGTGTGTGTGTGTGTGTGTGTGTGTGTGTGTGTCTGTGTGTCTGTGTCTGTGTGTGTGTTGGTCATGGGGCTTGAACTCTGGGCCTGGGCACTGTCTCTGAGCTCTTCAGCTCAAGGCAAATGCTCTACCACCTTGAGCCACAGTGCCACTTCCAGTTTTCTAGTGGTTAATTGGAGATAAGGGTCTCACTGGCTTTCCAGCCCAGGCTGGCTTTGAACTGCAACCCTCAGATCTCAGCATTCTGAGTAGCTAGGATTACAGGCATGAGCTACCAGGTGCCCTGCTAACAATTTTTTTTGTATACTTCACTATATTTTTTTAAATCAAGAAGCATTGATATATGTACTTCTGTTTGGCTCTTTCCCCATTTCTCCCCTGAAGGATTAATTCTTTATTTCTATGGGTTCCAACAACACTTTGTAAACACATCCACTTAGCACTACTCCTTTTTCATCTGTTAACTAGATTGCAAACGCAGTAACAATGTAAGCCTAGCACGTGTGACAGAAACTGTGATTTAGTAATAAACAATATTTGCAGGGTTCATGTATTAGCATTGCAACTTTGTTTTGTAGAATTTTATGGAGAATTTCGTGGTGATTTTTCCTCATCCTTTTCATCCTTTGCCCTCAACATCCTCTCTCTAAACCATAAGATGAATCCTATGCTTGCTTGCTCTCACAGGTGAACTGGGGCATCTGCTTTGAGCATCCATTCCCCCTACAGGACTTCCCAAATGTCTCTTCAGCTTTAGACTTACACCCATCAGGTCCCTGTCACTGCAGCCTTCACACAGTTGCTGCAAGATCCTTCATAAAGCTGACCTCGTGCAGGCCAGCAAACCCATCTCTCACCTTCCTTCAGGCCAGCCTGGTCTTCACTCTGGGTCTACATCTTCTGGGAGAACCTTTGCTGCAGCTGCAGCTTCCCAGCCCCTGGCTGTCCCTCCTGTGTTCCACCAATGTGGGGGACCCGAGAGGAAGAGGGAACCTCCTTGAGGAACACCTGTTGGACAGGAGTCAGGAAGCAGAGCTGGGCCCATCACCACTGGGGCCAATGCAGCAATGGGAGTTGTTAAAAAGTTTCCATATGTCTCAAAACACACACTGCTTGAGAAGTCTTCCTTGGGGACCCAGAGTAGCAAGAACACTAAAAAAACTTAGACATTTGTGGGATGTGGGATTTTCAGGCCAAGAACCAAAGGACAAGAGGATTTGAAATGAAATTGAATCTGGGAGATTCTGAAGAACCTCTTGTTAGAGCAGCAAGAGAGCTATTAGAATGACACCCAAGAGAACCTCCCAAAGGGCTTGTGAAAGGCAGATGAGTGCCCTGCCACTCAGCAGGTCAAATTTGAGACAAGAGCCTGCATTGGTAACATGTTCTCAGATTCAGATAAAATGTGTTGCACCAATGTAGGGACCAGACCTCGAGATTGCACTTCAGCACTATGGACAGTTCTCGCTCATGACTCCATGATGCTGTTTAGATTTTCTTCCCTACTGTCTTCTTCCCCTTAAACCCAAATGAACTTTACCAAGATAAAGTCACAGATGGAAAATAGTTTATATACAACAGAAACCTCATAAATCACAAATCTTGTACTTCAGTTTGCCGACCAGACCACTATAGATGGTTCACTACCAGGCTCCAATTTCTATTTGCATTACCTATTAAGAGCCAGCAGTCTTTTTTTTTTTTTTTTTTGCCAGTCCTGGTGCTTGGACTCAGGGCCTGAGCACTGTCCCTGGCTTCCCTTTTGCTCAAAGCTAGCACTTTACCACTTGAGCCACAGCACCACTTCTGGCCTTTTCTGTTTATGTGGTGCTGAGGAATCAAACCCAGGGCTTCGTGCATGCAAGGCGAGCACTCTACAGCTAAGCCATATTTCTAGCCCCAAGAGCCGGCATTCTTTCAATATAAATCATGATTCTCTTCAAAGCAACAACTTTTTTTCATTCTCCGATTGTACCATCCTAAAAGGGTTTAGGAATCCTCTTTCATACATTTCTTGATATTATATGGTTTAAAACTTTTCCTGTTCTGTGCCTTGGCAGTATCAGTGTTACTATTCTCACTGTGATATCATCATTTTTTTTTGTGCCAGTCCTGGGGTTTGAACTCTGGACCTGGGCTCTGTCCCTAAGCTTTTTGTGCTCTACGCTAATGCTCTAAGACTTGAGCCACAGATCCATTTGCAGCTTTTTGTGGCTAATTGGATATAAGAATTTCATAAACCTTCCTGCCTGGACTGAACTATGATCCTCAGATCTCAGCCTCCTGAGTTGCTAGGATTATAGGCATGAGCCACTGGTACCCAGCTATATTATCATTTTAAAATGTATTTCTAGGGCTGGGAATGTGGCTTGGCGGTACAGTACTTGCCTAGAACCCATGAAACCCTGGGTTCGATTCCTCAGCACTACATAAACAGAAAAAGCAGAAGTAGTGCTGTGGCTCAAGTGGTAGAGTGCTAGCCTTTAGCAAAAGGAAGCCAGGGACAGAGCTCAGGCCCTGAGTTCAAGCCCCAGGACTGACAGAAAAAAGAAAGAAGGAAAGAAAGAAAGAAAGAAAGAAAGAAAGAAAGAAAGAAAGAAAGAAAGAGAGAGAGAGAGAGAGAGAGAGAGAGAAAGAAAGAAAGAAAGAAAGAAAGAAAGAGAGAGGGAGAGAGAGAGAGAAAGAAAAGAAAGAAAGTTATTTCTATCTTAGTCCATTTGACTGGCTACAATGGCACATCATAGACTTAGTGGTTTTTTGTTTTGTTTTGTTTTTGTTGCTAGTCCTGGGCCTTGGACTCAGGGCCTGAGCACTGTCCCTGACTTCTTTTTGCTCAAGGCTAGCACCCTACCTCTTGAGCCACAGTGCCACTTCTGGCCATTTTTCTATATATGTGGTGCTGGGGAATCGAACCTAAGGCTTCATGTATACGAGGCAAGCACTCTTGCCACTAGGCCATATTCCCAGCCTGACTTAGTGGTTTTAATTATAAGCAACCGACATGTATTATAGTTCTGGAGGTTGGTCAGTATGTATTAAGGTGCTGGTAGGTTAGATGTCTCATGAAGGCCAGCTTCCTTCTATAGACATTTTCTTTTCTATATATTCTCAACATATCAGAAGGAAGGGAAACCTTTCTCCAGGATCTGTTTAATAAGGGCATAAATCTTATTCAGATTATTTGACTTAATCACTCTTGAAATCATCAAATTAGTTTTATTTCTTCCTTCCTTCTTTCCTTCCTTCCTTCCTTCCTTCCTTCCTTCCTTCCTTCCTTCCTTCCTTCCTTCCTCTCTCTCTGTGTCTTTGACTCTCTCTTTCTTTCTTTCTCTTCTTCCTTCCTTCTTTCTTTCTTTCTCCTTTCCTTCCTTCCTTCCTTCCTTTCTCTTTCTTTCTTTCTTTTTCTTTCTTTCTTTCTTTCTTTCTTTCTTTCTTTCTTTCTTTCTTTCTTTCTTTCTTTCTTTCTTTTTGCCAGTCCTGTGCCTTAAACTCAGGGCCTGGTTGCTGAGCCTGAGCTCTCTTGCTCAAGGCTAGCACTCTACCATTGAACCACAGCTCCATTTTCAGCTTTTTTTGATAGTTAATTGGAGATAAGAGTCTCACAGACTTTTCCTCCCCAACTGGCTTTGAACTGTGATCCTCAAATCTCAGCCTCCCAAGTAGCTAGGCTTATAGGTGTGAACCACCAACACCTGGCTTCAAATTCATTTTAATACATGAATTTGGGAGAAAGAAAATATTTTCCTCTAGCTGTCACCAAGGGAGAAACTGAACAAATGGTACCTGAAAGCTTTCTATTATTCCTTACAACTTCAGGTTAATGTATATTACTTCAAATATAGACAAATTCAACTAAAATAAAAACATTTTAAAAGTTGGGTTCTTTTCCTTGAATCATATCTGTTTTCTTGGAATTCCCTTGTTTCTCATCTCCCTTGTTTCAGCGTCTGTCTTTTAGGTTGGAGCTTCTCTTCACCTGTTTGGTGGTCTGTGGCTAAGCATTCGTATTGAGAATGAACCCACAAAAGAGCTTGCTGGACCCACCATGCGTTAGCAAGGCCTGGGAACTTGTAGCCTCTTCAAGATCATCAGCTCAGTTGTTTTGTAAGAAGTTCCTCAAATGATAACTTGGAGCAATGGCCAGGATCTGTCTATTACAGGCACTTCATATCTCTAAGTAAAACCTTTCCAGCTGCTCTGTTAGCACTTAGCTGTCGGAAGCCTGTGTTGAGTGAGGAAGAGAGCTCGGAGCAAGTTTCCTTTTTACTTGGACTCTGCAGCTTCCCTAGGCTCCTCTGGGCTCATCATTCACAGGACTTGTCAGCTTGCTTAGACATCCGGCTTTATGGCCTCCATCCATGAAAGATTTTTCTTATTTTTGTGACTTTGAATGCCAATCAATTATTCCTCTTTCTGCTACCAGAGGCTTATTTTCACATGGCAGACATTGCCATTCTCAATCTTCTGTTTCCTGGTTGAAAAGTCTAGACATTCACTTTTCCATTTCCCTAGACTGGCTTGATGCTATGAGTCAGTGCTGGCTAGCCAGGTCATATGAAAATTCTACTACGATGCTTCTAGGAAATTCCTGCATTTCTCTCCCACAAAGGAAAACACTTCCCTTCTCACTGTATTACATTATCTGAGTATAAAGTTATGGTAGTTGGAGCTTTGACAGCCAAATTGATCACGAGGGAAACATTTAAGGCATTGAACAGCGCTGAGCCAGTGTAGAGACATAAAATTTCTTTTTTTTTTTTTTTTTTTTTTTTTTTTTTTTTTTTTTTGGCCAGTCCTGGGCCTTGGACTCAGGGCCTGAGCACTGTCCCTGGCTTCTTCCCGCTCAAGGCTAGCACTCTGCCACTTGAGCCACAGCGCCGCTTCTGGCCGTTTTCTGTATATGTGGTGCTGGGGAATCGAACCTAGGGCCTCGTGTATCCGAGGCAGGCACTCTTGCCGCTAGGCTATATCCCCAGCCCACGAGACATAAAATTTCTGAGCTACTGAATTCACTAACTTGATATTGCTTGTCCTCTGGTCTTCAACTTGAATAAGATAATTGGCTAAGGTAATTTCCCCAAGCTGGGCACCAGTGGCTCATGCCTATAATCTTAGCTACCAAGAGGATAAGATCTGAGGATCGTAGTTCAAAGCCAGCTAGTAGGAAAAGTCCATGAAACTCTTTTTTTGTTGTTGTTCTGTTTTGTTGCCAGTCCTAGGCTTGAACTCAAGGCCTGAGCACTGTCCCTGGCTTCTCTTTGCTCAAGGCTAGCACTCTACCACTTGAGCCACAGTGCCACTTCTGGCTTTTTCTATATGTGGTGCTGAGGAATTGAACCCAGGGCTTCATGTATACAGGGCAAGCACTCTACCACTAGGCCATATTCCCAGTCCCTCCTTTCTTGTTCTTATAAAGCCATTATTTCCATCATCAGGGTTCCATCTTTATGTTTTCATCTGACCCTAAGTATCCTCTAAAAACCCCTCTTCTAAAAATCAATAACAGGTGAATTTGGGAATTAAATTCCACAAACATCTAAACTTCTGGGGGACACACAGCAGGTAAGGGGCATGGTTTGAAGATATCTGAGATGTATCTGGCAGAGAAAGGGGGAAAACAAGAGGCAAGTGCTGCTGTGGGAAATGTTTTACACAATGTTGAAAATCAGACCACTCCATAAAATACTGGGGTGTAGAATGATGTGGGAAGACAAGGAACAGAAAAAAAAATATGAATGTCCTGGAGTTAAGATGAAACATGACTATTGGACATAAAGATAATCAACAGAGGTAGAACATGTTTTCTAAGGAGGTTAGAGAGTCTGAGTTTCAAACACCTTCATATCTGGCAACTGAACTTAGAGTCAGTGGAAGATTGGTCACTTTCTTGCAGCAAATTTGCTATACTTGGAATTTTCTCATTTTCAAAATTAACACTTAATAGTAGCAGTGGTGGTGGTAAATATAGTGACTTTTTTTGTTTTGTGCCAGTCCTGGGGCTTGAAATCAGGACCTGGGCACTGCCTCTGAGCTTCTTTTACTAAAGATTAGTGCTCTACCACTTGAGTCACAGCCCCACTTCCTCCTTTTTTGGTGCTTAATTGGAGAGAAGAGTCGCATCGGCCTTCCTGTCTGGTTTGGATTTGAACCTTGATCCTCACAGCCTCCTGAGTAACTAGGATTACAGGCATGAGCCACTAGTGCCTGGCTACAGTGACTATGAGAAAAAAACGATTAAAGGTGTGTAAATGCAGCTGGGTGCTACTCAGAAGTACTGAGATCTGAGAGCAAGGTTTGAATCCAGTTGGGGCAGGAAATGCTGTGAGACTTTGAGACTCCGGTAAATTACTCAAAAAAGCCAGAAGTGGCACTGTGGGTTAAGTGGTAGAGTACTTGTCTTGAGCAAAAGAAGCTCAGGGACAGTGCCCAGGCCCTGAGTTCAAGCCCCACAACTGGCAAAAACAAACAAACAAAAAACACAGGTGTGAAAATGTCTGACATGGGAGTAGGACTTGAAGAAATCTTGGCATCATCAGATTTATTGTATTTAAAAAATAATTTGTACCACTTTTCACCTGGGCTATCTCCAAGCTCCCGCAGGAAAGAGATTCGTCCTTTAAAGTCCATCTGTCTGAAGTTCACTCCCTACTGCCATTGGTGAGATGCCGGGCTAATCTCTTCATGGCTGCCTGCATCTCCTGGTTCCGCAGGGTATAGATCATGGGGTTGAGCATGGGGGTCATGACTGTGTAGCTGATGGACACAGCCTTGTCCAGGGGAAAGGGCGTGAAGGGTCTGGAGTAGATATAGATGCAGGGAATGAAGATCATGGACACCACGATGATGTGTGTGGTGCAGGTGGAAGCCGCCTTCCTCCTCGCCTGACCTGAGTGGGACCTGAGCATCACCAGGATGACAGTGTAAGAGACAAGGAGGAGAAAGAACCAGATGAGAACCAGCATCCCGCTGTTGGAGATCATGAGCAACTCTAAGAGGGAGGTGTCTGTGCAGGCCAGCCTCAGCACTTGGGGGACATCACAGTAGAAGTTATCCAGGACGTTGGGGCCACAATAGGGCAATGGGAGCATCAGCGCTAGCTGAACAATGGAGTGGACAAAGCCCCCTAGCCAGGCAGCCATGATCAGCCCCACACACAGGCGCGTGTTCATGATGGTGATGTAGTGCAGGGGCCTAGAGATGGCTATGTAGCGGTCATAGGCCATCACTGAAAGAAAGAAGACCGTCCCACCGCCCAAGAGGTGGAAGAAGAAGATTTGGGCCATGCAGCCCTGGTAGGAGATGGTCTTGGTCTCATGAAAGAAGTCCACCAGCATCTTTGGACAGGTGACTGTGGAATAACAGAGGTCTATGACTGCCAGATTTCGGAGCAGAAAGTACATAGGCATATGGAGGCGGGGATCGAGAGTCACTGTCACCATGATGAGGAGGTTCCCCACCACCGTGATGATGTAGATAAGCAGGAACACTAGGAACAGAAATTTCTGGAGCCCTCGGGTCTGTGAGAACCCTAGGAGGACAAACTCTGACACCCATGTGGTGTTCTGTGGTTCCATGGGCTTTTCCCCTTGTGCCTACAGAGAGAGCAAACAAACAAACAAAAAGCAACATACAATTTTAATCATTTTTCTTTGGAGAATTGGATTGCATTGATCAAAGTCACTCTGATTCAGCTTAGCAAAGCCTTTTTTTAAAATTTTATTTTATTTTTATCTTTTTTGCCACTCTTGAGGCTTGGACTCAGGGCCTGAGTACTGCCCCTGGCTTCTTTTTGCTCAAGGCTAGCACTCTACCAGTTGAGCCACCAGCACCACTTCTGGCCTTTTCTATATATGTGGTGCTGAGGAATCAAACCCAGGGTTTTGTGCATGCTAGGCAAGCACTCTACCACTAAGCCACATTCCCAGCCCCTAGCAAATCCTTTTGTAAGGATAAATACATCCTTAGAGCTCCACAGATTCATGCTCCTAACCACACCCTACATAAACCATAATCCATGCATTTATATGTAAGATTTTTTTCTCACTTCAGACCATGCTGTCCTATGCTCAGATTTACCTCTGATTCCTTTTCATACCTGCTACGCCCATCATCTTGCCACGTGAACCACAGACACCCCTCCCTATCTACTTGAATCAATTAATGGAGGAACAAATATGTCAGCATGTACCCAAGACCACAAACCTTACCAACCTGTGTGAAGAAATGGTGAGATGATGCAAAATAGAGAGTAAGGATTTAAATGAACAAATGCTTCATGGCAGGAGTTAGAAGACCCACCCAAGCTTTATTGCTGAAGGGAGAGAAGTAGGTGTTAGAAGAAAGTATTATGTACAAATTCATGTGTAAAGATGAAGGGGGGTCAGAGGATGGCTCAGTTGGTAGAGTGCTAGTCGGTGAGAAAAAGTATAAAGTATCGAGTTTGAGTTCCAGTCTTGGACCAAGAAAAAGAAAAGAAAGATGAGGTAAGGAAGCTGGAGTGATTAGTGCTTCCCACCTTTTTCACATAAATATTTCTCTAATGATGTTTGTTGACATTGGCTATTTCAAGGAGAATCCAAAGAAGCTCAAAACAAAATTTCTGCAAATGTCCTATAAAACACATATCCTTGGACACTCTTTAGGAACATTTTAGGAATTGTGGCTTGTAAAACTTTAATGGAGCTGGAACTGTGGCTTGCCTAGCATGCATGAAGCCCTGAGTATAATTCCTCAGTACCACATAAACAGAAAAAGCCAGTGGCTCTGTGGCTCAAGTAGTAAAATGCTAGCCTTGAGTAAAAGAAGCTCAGGGACAGAGCCCAGGCCCTGAGTGCAAGCCTCAGGTCTGGCAAAACAAACAACAAACAAAAATACTTTAATGGGCAAGACCAATGTTACAATAAAAGATACAGGAAAACAATTCTTCAGTTCACTAAGCAAAAACTCTAGAACACACACTTGAAAACACAAACAAAAGAAACTTGTGTTTTTAGTGTTAAAACCCATTTCTTTGGATTACAATGTTTTTTTCAGGAAAATGTGTCCTGAGGTTCTTCTCTAGGAAGACAGAAGAACATGGAAAGATCTCTCATCCATGGTTCTCATTGGATACATTGAAGGACCACAGCGAAGGCACTGATATTCTTCCAAGAAAAGTGAACACTTATTTTGTAAAAAGCATCACCACCAATCTCTATAGAGAACTATAGAACAGAATTGTCACTTCAATGATCTACGAGGGATTGCAATACCAAAAATATTGTCATGTTTATCTTCATATATATCCTTAGGTATGTATGTAGAAATGATGCTCCAAGAAGATGCTCTTGGTTTATTCTGTGATTTCCCCCAACTCAACACATATGACAATTTGAAAAGCATCCCCACGGGTCACTGGGAGCCCCTGCAAGTCCTTCGGTGGGAAGGATGTGCTGAAACAGGGGTCAAGTGGGCTTATTCATGCACATCAGAGAAGGAAGTGCAGAGACAGGCAAAAGTGGGCAGGCATTTCCTGAGGCATTGTGAAACAACACAACAGAGGTCAGTGTGCTCTGTCTCTGGCCTTGTGTCCCTGCCCTACTGCATCGCCAAGGTTAAACTGCATGGGCAATAGCTTCAATGACATGGGTTCTCTTTGAGAAAACTCTGATCCCTGATCCTATACCCTAACCCTAACCCACCCACTTGGTTGCTGACTACTGAAATGCCAACGGCATATTTCATTATCTTTGGTTTTTATTCTGTTGGTCATGGGGCTTAAACTCAGGGCCTGGGCACTATCCCTGATCTCTTTTGCTCCAAGCAAACACTCTACCACTTTGACCCACAGCTCCACTTCTGGTTTTCTCATGGTTAATTGGAGATAAGCATCTTACGGACTTTCCTATGTGGGCTATGAATGAAGATCCTCAGATCTCAGCCTCCTGAGTAACTAGGATTATAGGGATGAGCCACCAGTGCCCAGCTCATTATCTTACCTTATGGCATTTGTCCTTATTAAGATTACAGCCATTGTTAAGTTACAACATAGTGCATATGTCTGCTCCTAATACATATCTTCCCCTATGGCTCAAAATGTTTTTTTTAAGGATTTTTCAGGGCTCTTTATATAGATGGATTTGAGTTCATATGTAGATGGATTTTTCAAGTGTTTCTTTGCAAACTAGCTCCTACCATTTCCACCACTGGTGGCAATAATAATCATCTATTGTTATTGGAGTCATTTTTCATCCTAGTAGTAAAAGTTTATGGAGTGTTTGTTATGTGCTGGGCATTACACTAAACATTTTATAAACACTATCCTATTTAAGGCATCTAAAGGCATGCTACATACTATGAATTACCTCCACTTTACACCTAAGTAAACTGAAGCAGAAAAAGATCACACCAAGAATCAGTTGCCACGTGAAAATTCTGAACCAGGGCTGATGGACACAGAACCTTCTCTCCTCACGACATTCCTTTTCTTCTTGCTCGGGCTCTACACTGATCCTGGCTCCTCAAGTTCCAGCTCAGTACCCCACCCAGATTCTTCGGATCCTATTCATCTATCTGAATTCTACTCTTCTTTGGAGGTTCAAGAGAGATTCGAAATGCTTCTGTAGCATTTCTATGAACTGGAATTTCTCCACAAGGGTTGAGAGATGTCTCATGTGTGATTTCAATAAAAGTCCAGTTCATTGCATACTACAGAGTGTCTTGTGCACACAGAGCCCATTACATAAATGGTCTCCAATAGAATACTTGGTAGTTTGAGAGTGGATAGAATCTGAGAATGAGCCAGACCATTGACAATTGAGAAAAGCAGCCACTCCATGAACAAATGAAGTTTAAGGGACAATGAAAGGAACTGAAGAATCCTAGTTCCTAACATGACAATGTTTGTGGATCTAGGAGCATCCTCTTTGCAAGGTTAGCATTCTTTCCACGAATTCGTAAGAATCTTGGGGAATGCTTCCTCTACCTATGTGCACAGAGAGTAGATTAAAGAGTGGTTCTAAACAGAAAACAAAAGCAAGAGACATGAAGGAGGGATGTGTGTATGCCTGGGTGGGGAGGATTCCAGATTCCTTTCTGTTGTTGTTACTCATCCGCGTCTCCCATTAGACTTTGTTCTGAAGAAATGGGTCCACATAGGACTGAGAGAGAGGAGGTGAGAAGGGATGCAAAGTGAATGAAGCATGTGGTCATCTTGGGAGCAATTGTAGCTTTTATTAGACACCAGATTTAACAGCAGTGAGGGATATGGTGGAGGAGTGGCCACATGTGAGAAATGAAAATCTGGAGTGTGCGGGAGAAAGGTAGGCAGGAGAAGGAGGAAGGTGGAGGAAGAGACGAAGATGAAAAGGGAAACAGCAGAGGGTGGAAAGTGTGAGAGTAAGACCAAGTTGTGTTTTCTGCGAGGTGTGGGAAGAAGCTGCGGTAGGGATGTGGGAGGCCAGGGAGAGAACAGTATGTCTATATTCTGCTCTCCCTACCACCCTCGGTCCTCAACTCTGCCCAACACACAAGCCAGTATGGCAAAAACCAACTGTCCTCAGCTCTCAGTTCTCCAGCATTCCTTCTATTTTCCCCATGCTTGCTTGGCAGCGGCTCTACCACTGGAGCCACGCCTAACACTGTTTGGTTGTTGTTTTACCTCTTGTTTATTTTAGTTATTTTTCGATTATGGTCTTGCACTTTGGGCCCATCGCCAGCCTCACACTGCACTCTTCCTGCCTCTGCCTCCCACAGAGTTCTGCTTCCAAGCATGAATCACTCAGCCTCGCTTGGTTGTTGAAATGGAGTCGTGCTAACTTTTTGTTCACGTTGGCACCTTTAACCATGATCCTCCTGCTCTCTACCTCCTAAGTAGCTGGGATTATGGACATGAGCTGCTGTGCTCCTTCCAGCATTCTTGCCTGGTGATGAATCCACACCTTCCTTCCAGCCTGTGTGTGTTTTACAATGGGTTTGCTTCAGGGTTGACTTGACTGTGGGAAAGACACCAGAGCTGGCACTCACCTCCAGCCCCAAGTGGCCAAGTTGACTTTAGAGCCTTCCATCTTCCAGGCTATCCTTCAGCAGCTCCATTCTCCTCCTGTCCTCATTCAGAACATGGACATCTATAGGATTGGCTCTAAGAAAAGGGCCATTCCTCAGAGGACAAAACTTGAGCTTAATTCCTGAAAGCAAGCTGAGCTCAGGCTGATGAGGAAACAGGAGCAATGGGAGTTATTAAAAAAGTGCATGCGTTGTTGCATCAGATGCACTTAATCACTGAGAAGCTGTCTTGGGGTTAATGTTTGAGTACACATGCTAGGACCAAGATAAAGAATAGGAGGGAAATCAATTCCCAGTGGGGATAACAAGAACCAAAGCTGCACCATAGACATGCTAGGATTCTCCTTCTCCCATCACCACATTAGTAGGAAAATTCACCTACGTCCTAAGTCCACAGTCCTGGCCATCCCTTTCCAGAGTAAACCCTAAAGCCTCGCTCACGTGTTTTCTCTCATCCCAACTCCTGATCCGCTTTCTTCACAGCCCGAATGGTCACCTCAACATATATGGACTAAGTTCACACTCAAGATACAATTCACATATTATAAAAATGTACCATTTTAAGCCGGGTGCTCATGTCTGTAATCCTAGCTACTCAGGAGGCTAAGATCTGATGATCGTGGTTCAACCCAGATCAGCCACCAGAGAACTGGAAGTGGTGCTGTGGCTCAAAGTGGTCAAGCAGAAGAGCTCAAGGACAGCACCCGGGCCCCGAGTTCAAGCACCATGACTGACCAAAAAAAGCACCATTTTAAAATATTCAATTTAATGAGGTTTAGTATATTGATAAGCTTGAGTATGCGTCATCAATATTTAACACCAGAACATTTTCATCACCCTGAAAAGAACCCTATCTTGTGTCTTTCATTTATGTCTTCAAGTAGCATACTTCACTCCTATTTCTTACTAATATTACATTGAATGTATATACCACTCTTGTTTAATTATTTGTCAATTCATGGATGTCTGAGTTATTCCAGTGTTTGACTACTATGAATAAAACTTCTAGGAAAGTTCACGCACAGTATTTTGTACGGATTTAAGCATTCATTTCTCTAGGTGTACACCTAGGTATGGAATTGCTGGGTTTATGGCAACTATGCTAACCTTTTGAGGAAGGGCCAGACTGTTTTCCAAAATGAATTCATAAATTTACATTCCTACCAGAAGTTCGTAGAATTAAAATGTCTTCATGTCATCGCTAGTCCTTCTATTATTTGTCTAGTTTCCTAGTGGAAATGAAGTAGTATCTTGTGTTTTTTTCCACTTATATTTCCTTAATGGTCAATGATATTAGTCTTTTTATATGCTTATTGGTAATTGTGTATCTTTGGAGAAATATCTATTCAACTCCTTTGTCTAGTTTTCAAATTGAGTTTCTTTTTTGTTGTAGCTGAGTTTGCAAGTGCTCTTCATAGTGGTGACAATAAGCCCTTAGACGATGTGTAATTGACAAGTATTTTCTTTCTTTCTTTTTTTCTGTAGGTTATCTTTTCAAATATCAAGATGTGTGTGTGTCTTAAGAATGTGTGCATGCACACTTCTGAGATGGTGTTGCTATGTTGTCCAAGCTGTCCTGGAACTCATTATGTACCCTGGCTGGAATAAAATTCACAATCCTTCTGCCTCTGCTTCCCTAGTGCTGGGATTCCTTGTGTGCCACTATACCTGGCTGCTTTTACATTATTAATAAAATAATTTGGATCACAGAATATCTTAATTTTATGAGATCCAATGCTTATTTTATTGTTGATTTTACAATTTGGGTGTCCAATTTAAGAATCTACTGCAACATCTGAGGTGGTAAAATTTGTTCCTAAGTTTCCTTCTAAGGGTTTTATAGTTTTAGCTTTTATACTTACTTAATTGATTCATTTTTAGATAATCATTTCATATACAGTCCAACTTCACAGTTTTGCATGAAGTTGTCAGATTAGGCCACTTCTCTCTTTTGAGAAATTATTCTCCACTGACTGGCCTTGCTAAAAATCAGTTGGTTTATTTATGGACTCTCAATTCTATTCCATTGGTCTGCATCTGTATTTTTTCCCAGTCCTAGGCCTTGAACCTAAGGCCTGGGCACTGTTCAAAGCTAGCACTCTACCACTTGAGCCACAGTGCCACATTCAGCCTTTTCTGAGTGAGATAAGAGTCTCACGGACTTTCCTGCTCAGGCTGGCTTCAAACTGCAATCCTCAGAGCTCAGCCTCCTGAGTAGCTAGGATTACAGGTATGAGCCACTGGTGCCCAGCTATATCTTTATTCTTTTTTTTTTTCAGTTCATGTCAGATATGTAACATGCTTGGGAAGATGGCCTAGTAGTAAGTTGCTCATCTCGTATACATGAAGCCCCTGGGTCCGATTCCTCAGCACCACATATATAGAAAAAGCCAGAAGTGGTGCTGTGGCTCAAGTGGCAGAGTGCTAGCCTTGAGCAAAAAGAAGCCAGGGACAGTGCTCAAGCCCCGAGTTCAAGCACCAGGACTGGCAAAAAACAAAACCAAACAGATGTGTAACATGCCCACATCATAATAACAAGGTTTAGAGGAGGCACATGTCACGTAAACATGTGAGAATCCAATCATCATGCTTATAATAGTACCACATTGTTTTGGTTACAGTAGCTTTGTAATTAGTTTTGAAATTGGAACATATAAACACTAATTTGTTTCCCTTTGTCGACTTTTTTTTTTCTACTTGGGGTCCTTTTCAAGTATATATAAATTTAAGAACTGGCTTTCTGCCAAAAAAAATTCTACCAAAAGAAATTTTTTTTTTTTTTTTTCCGAAATGCAAAAGAAAGGCTTTATTTAGGCGAGCTGCAGCCTGGACCTCGTCCTACACACCGACACAGCGGAGGTTAGGAGGAAGGCCATGAGCAGAGTTTTATTTTTATAATTTTTTTTTCAAAAAAAAAATTTTTTTTTGGCCAGTCCTGGGCCTTGGACTCAGGGCCTGAGCACTGTCCCTGGCTTCTTCTCGCTCAAGGCTAGCACTCTGCCACGTGAGCCACAGCGCCGCTTCTGGCCATTTTTTCTGTATATGTGGTGCTGGGGAATCGAACCTAGGGCCTCGTGTATCCGAGGCAGGCACTCTTGCCACTAGGCTATATCCCCAGCCCCTCAAATTTTTATTATCAAACTGATGTACAGAAAGGTTACAGTTTCATACATTAGGCATTGGATACATTTCTTGTACTGTTTGTTACCTTGTCCCTCATACCCCCCTCCTCCCCCTTTCCCTTTCCCCCCCTGAGGTGTTCAGTTCACTTACACCAAACAGTTTTGCAAGTATTGCTTTTGTAGTTGTTTGTCTTTTTTTACCCTGTGTCTCTCAATTTTGGTATTCCCTTTCAATTTCCTACTTCTAATGCCAGTATACACGGTTTCCAATATACTCAGATAAGATTACAGAGATAGTGTAGGTACAACCACAGGAAGGTGATACAAAAACATCATCAATAATAGAAGCTAGATACAGATGGGACGTTGAAAGTAGTTACAACTGTGATATAACAATCGTTTCCATAACATGGAGTTCATTTCACTTAGCATCGTCTTATGTGTTCATAAGGGTATAGCTATTGGGCTCTTGTGATGCTCTGCTATGACTTGCCTAAACCTGTACTAATTATTCCCAATAAGGGAGACCATAGAGTCCATGTTTCTTTGGAGCCAGACCCAAAGAAACAAAAGAAATATTTTTTTAAAAAGAGCCATTAGAGTTCCAACTGAAATTCTATTGAATTTGTTGATCACTTTGAGGGTTATTTTCATCTTTGCAACACTAACCTTTCCAATTCATAGAAATAGAATGATGGTGTTTCCTTTTTCAGGTTTTCATTAATTTCTTTCAGCATGTTTTATCATTGTTGTTTGTTTTGATCATTTCCTTCCTTTCTACCTTCCTTCCTTCCTTCCTTCCTTCCTTCCTTCCTTCCTTCCTTCCTTCCTTCCTTCCTTCCTTCCTTTCTTCCTTCCTTCCTCTCTCTTTCCCTCTGCCTCTCCCTCCCCCCGCCTCTTTCTCTCTTTCTTTCTGTCATTTTGCCAGTCTTGCAGCTTGAACTCAGGGCCTAGGCACTGTTCCTGAGTTTCAAGGCTAGCACTCTTATCACTTGAGCTACAGCACCACTTCCAGCTTTTTGTTTATGTAGTACTGAGGAATCAAACCCAGGGCTTCATGTATGCTAGGCAAGCACTCTACCACTAAGCCATATTCCCAGCCCCTTGGTCATTTTTTAAACACACAATCTTGGAAGTGGATGTGTGGCTGAAAGATAGGGTGCTAGCCTTATACAAATAAAACCAAGAAATAGTGAGAGGCCCTGAGTTTTTGTTTTTCCAGGCCTCCCTCTTGAACTCAGGGCCTGAGCACTGTGCTTGGCTTCTTTTTGCTCAAGGCTAGCACTCTGCCACTTGATCCACAGTTCCACTTCTGGCTTTTTCTATATATATGGTGCTGAGGAATCCAACCCAGGGCTTCATGAATGCAAGGCAAGAAAAGCACTCTATCACTAAGCCATATTCCCAGCCCCAGGCCCTGAGTTTAAGGCTCAGTATCAGCATCAAAAAAGAAAGGCAGGCAGGCAGGCAGGCAGGCAGGCAGGCAGGAAGGAAGGAAGGAAGGAAGGAAGGAAGGAAGGAAGGAAGGAAAACAAAGAAAAGAAACAAAAAATTAACATAAATGGAATTGTTTACTTAACTTTCTTTCTTGACTTTTTGTGTGTTGGATCTTTGACCAAGAAACCTTGCTGAATTTATTAGCTCAAATATTTTTTGTGGAATATATATTTGCATAATCTACAAACAGTGATAGTTTTACTTTTTCCTTTCAAATGTGAATGTCTTTTATTCCTTTTCCTGCTTAATTGCTCTGGCTAGGACTCCTAATACAATTTTTAAAAATAGCAATGACTAATGTGAGAACCTTTTGCATCTTACCTTAAAAGAGGAAAAGCTTTTAGTCTTTCACCATTGGTCAAAATGTCACCTGTAGGTTTTTCACAAAAGCTACTATTCTATTTCTAATTTTAAGAGTGTTTTTGAATCACGAAAGTATTCTAAATTTTCTTTCCAAATGTTTCTGTGTTTTTATTGATATAATTATGTGGATTCTTTATTATGTTATTTGTGCTATATTACATTGGTTGATTTTTTTTTTTTTTTTTGCCAGTCATGGGGCTTGAACTCAGGCCTGGGCTGTGTCCCTGAGCTTTTCTGTTCAAGGCCAGTGCTCTACCACTTTGAGCCACAGTACCACTCCCAACTTTTTCTTTTTAGTTTATTGGAGAGAAGATTTGGCTCTGTTTTGCTTTTCTGAGCTTGAAAGTCATTGTTGTTGCTTAGTTGAGCTCTTTGATTATTTTTAAATTCAGGCATTCATAGCTACAACCTTTCCCTGAGCACTGCCTTTGCTATACCCAAAGAGTCTCACAAGTTGTGTTTTCCTTTCATTTGATTCTAGAAACTTGCTGATTTCCTTCCTTATTTATTTAAAGACCTTCTATGTCTATTCTATCTAATTTTGCTTTGAAATTTGTTTTGTCAGATATGAGAATAATACTTCTACCTACTTGCATGCTTTCCATCCTTTCAGTCTAAGCCTATGTTTGTCTTTGCCTTTACAACAACAAATGATCAGGTTTTGTTTAATCCAATCTGCCAGTCTGTATTTTTTTGACTCAAGAATTAAGCCATTAACATGCCTATCAATACTAATTCTTTATTACTCAAAGTCGTGAAGTAATTCCTGCCATTTTTTATTGGCTTTGTTGTACTTTATTTTTCCTTGCTCCTAATTTGCCCATCTTCTCATCTAGTGAGATGCATTACTTCTCAAATTTTCATGGTGTTTATTATCCTCTACTTTGTGTGTAAAATTTAGGTATCTTCTGCAGTGCTGGTTTAATAGTCATGAATTGGTCTAGTTTTTGTTTATCATGAAAAGTTTTTATTTCTCCTTCAATTATGAAGGAAAGCTTTGCTAGGGCAGTATCTGGGTTGACAGTTACTATGTTTCAGAGGTTGAGAGTCATTATTTTATGCTTTACTTGCTTTTAAAGTTTCTGGTGTGAAATCTGCTGTTATCACGAAGGGGTTGGCTATAAAGATGACTTAGCAATTCTCTCTTGCAGCTTTTAATCTTCTTTCCTTGTGGATGCCTAATGTTTTAACGATAATAAGACATGGAGAGAGATTCTTTTCTGGCCTTGTGCATGTAGAGTCTTAAAAGCCTCTTGTAGCTGAGCAACCATCTCTTTCTCAAGATTTTGAATGTTTTCACCTATTTGTAAATATACTTTCTTCTTTTTCGTTTCTTTTCTTTTTTTTTTCCTGGCCTGGCACTGTTCCTGAGCCTCTTTGTGCTCAAGGACAGCACTTGAACCACAGCACTAATTCCAGCTTTTTCTGAATAGTTTATTGGAGATGAGAGTCTCATGGACTTTCCTCCCTGGGCTGACTTTGAACTACTATCCTCAGATTTCAGCCTCTTAAGTAGCTAGGATTACAGGCATGAGCCACTGTCTCTTCTCCTTTTATGCCCATGATTCACAGGTTTGGTCTTTTAATAGCATCCCAGCTAAGTTGCATATTTCATTCCCACTTCTTTAGCATTTTTCAGATTTTTCAGATTTTCTTTAGCATCTGTTCTATTTCATCATCCACCTTGTCTTCAAACCCTGAGATTCTGTCTTCAGTTTGATTCTGGGTGCTAGAATGACTTGAACTGAGTTTTTTGACGTGAGCTTTTCATTTTCAGAATCTCAATTTAATCCCTGCCCCGCCCCCCCCCCCATAATTTCTTCTATATCATATTGGCTTTCTTATTTCATTCAGCTCTTATTTGAGTGTTCTTGGAATTTGTTCAGGTGTTTATTCATGTCCTCTTTGAAAATTCTTTGTGATTTCAACCACTTCATTGTTGTTTTTTTGTTACCATGGAGTTGTTGAGTTTGTTGTTGTTATTTTGAGAATTGTGTTGTCTGTTCTTTTCCATACATCTTGTGTTTCTGCATTGTGCTGTGCACATCAAGGCTAGGTCATTGGTTGGAAGTTCTAGTTACAATCTTTCGGTTGAAATAGTCTCACTGTTCAGGCAGAACACTGTAGTGGTGAGGGAGGGGGGAAGGAGCTATTTCTTACTACTGGCCTGGGAGGTTATGGTTCAGTAGTGAAGCATTCATCCACACGCTCAAGGCACCAGACCTGATTCCCCAGAACTGCTAGTAAACCAGCTAGAGGCTCATGTAGAAGGATGGGTCGTGTGCTCCCGAGTTTCTTTCTCTTATAGAAGCTTTCCTTCTTTGTGTATATGAATCTACTCTGACTCCAGAGAAGTTTACCAGTGAAGTCACCACTTGCTCCACAAGCCCCTCATCTTGTCTCCACAGGGACAGCAAATGTATAAGCTGTGGTAGTGATTTCTGAATGAGTCTGAGAGTGGAGGGAGCAGACAAATTACTGTGTTCTACACTTGCTGGGGATAACTGAGGACTTGCTTGCTGTTTTTCCTTCAGAGAAGATGCTATGGAGGTTTCATGACTCAAAGGCCAAGGCAATTATTACCCATGCTCTCTCTATTGTCACATGCCACACCTCCACGTCCTCAACTGTACAGTGAGCACAAAGATTACAGGTAGGCCCCACACAGGCCTCTTCAGTTCCAGGTAGCTCCTTTTTACTCAGGAGGCTGCAATTTGCAAATTACCATTTGAAGCCAGAAGCCAGCCAAGGCATAAAAATCCAAAAGATTCATCTCCAACTAGCCAGCAAAAAGAGAGAGAGAGAGAGAGAGAGAGAGAGAGAGAGAGAGAGAGAGAGAGAAAGCCAGAACTAGAGGCATGAATCAAGTGGTAGAGAGCCAGCCATAAGTGAAGTGAAATTTTCAAGCAATGTGCAAGACATTGAGTTCAGGCCCCAGTACTTAAACACACACACACACACACACACACACACACACACACACACACACACACACACACTACCCTAAAGCCACAGTAATTGAGATATCATGAGATTGATGACAGAATACACATATAGCCTCCTGAGAAGCTAGGGTTATAGGCATGGGTCACCAGTGCCTGGCTATCTCACTTTTTGAAGAGCTGTGTGGAGTCACATTTTATTCTGTCCTTACCAAAAATGCTAAAAATAAAATGATAATGTTTTGGCCCCTTTCCTTTCAATATTTCTGCCTCTTATATTCCAAAGTTAAGTGTAAACAGTTTTTATTATGTTGCTTTGTTTCTATTCATCCACAGAGCCCCAACATATTCTTTCTGTTCCATCAAGTCTTTCTATGGGCAGGAAGAGTAGAAGCCTCCGGATTCTGGAGGAAAGAATTGTCATGGGTTATTATTAAATAGTCCATGGTAGAATACTCTGGATCCCCTGCACTGGACCAGGCAGGGGAAAGGAGAGAGAGAGAGAGAGAGAGAGAGAGAGAGAGAGAGAGAGAGAGAGAGAGAGAGAGAGAGAGAGAGAGAGAGAGAGAGGGATCACTGAATTCTAGCCAAGATTATACCCCAAATGATATATGTATCTTTGAGTAGGGAATAAGATCATAGAATTCTGGAACTCTATGGAGACTTAAGAGGCCGACTTTCATCTTTTAATGCAGGAACTGAGGTTTGGGACATTAGACAAGTTGTTCCAAGTCACACACCGTAATGGCATCACTGAGGTTCCCACATAGGACTATCCTACCAATGCTGTCTCTATGACCCCATGCCAAGCCCCCATTTTTCATCTGTACAATGAGCACAATAAGGATTATAGATAAGGCCCACCATGCTAATGGTGACATAGGAGTTTGGCAAATGGAAAGTATCATTCAAAGAAGAGATTACTGATGTCACTGGCAATCCCAACTGGAAATTGATGCATTTCTGTGCCCCAGTGGAAGGTCAGAGCCCAAAGGACATCTAAGCTGGCTTGCCCACCTCTCCTGGGGTCTTCAAACTTTTAATGGCAGTACTAAATAGACAGCCAAGGCTTTCTGCTGCTAATAAGGCCCACTGGAACCACTTTAAAAGTTGTGCTCAAAAATATTGGCAACAAATAACAACAAATGTGTTAAGGGAGGTGGGGTTATAAATGGTTTATCTTAGTGGGAGAGGGAAGGGAAGGAAAACCTGGGAGAAAAAGAGAGAGAGGGTGACCCTGTTCAAAATGTACTCAATACCTGACTTATGTAATTGTAAGCTCTCTGTACGTCATCTTTACAATTAACATTTTTTTAAAAGAATTGTTTGGCTAGGAATGTGGCTCAGTGGTAGAGTGCTTACCTAGCATGCATGAAGCCCTGGGTTTGATTTCTCAGTACCACATAAACAGAAAAAGCTGAAAGTGGTGCTGTGGCTCAAGTGGTAGAGTGCTAGCCTTGAGCAAAAGAAGTTCAGGGACAGTGCCCAGGCCCTGAGTTCAAGCTCCAGGACTGGCAAAAAAGAAAAAAGAAAAAGAAAGAAAATTTGTTTATCTTCTCACTTTCTGCTTTACAAATTGATTGCAATGTCATTTATTGTTTTGTATATTGTACCTAACATATTCTGCCAGATTCAGTATACAAGCAAATTCTTGTTGAAAATACAATCAATTTTTTTCTTTTTTGATGTTCTTCTTTTCTTTTTGTTGTTTGTTCATATATATAAATGTCTTTGAGAGGCATAGAAATGGAGGGACAAAGGCTGAACAAATGAGCAGTGGTACTCACTAGATACTTTGTTGAAAATGAACTCTATAACTTGTGAGTGGGAATGGGAGGGAAAACCTAGGAGAGCAGGAGGGAAGGGGTGACAGTGTCCAAAAAGAAATGTACTCATTACCTGAATTGTGTAACTGTAACTCCTCTGTTCATCACCTTTATAAAAAGCAATGAAGTTTTTTAAAAGGAACCAGGAGTTTAAAATAAAATTTCTTAAAGAATAAGATAGAAGCTTGTCTGGAAACACTTCTGTGCTCAATGTGGGTGATTATTTTTTGTGCTGGTACACTTGAACTCAGGGTCTTGAACTCAGCTATTTTTGCTCATGGCTGGGGCTCAACCATTTGAGCCTCCTTACCAGCTTTATTGCTGTAATAGAATTTAGAATTTAACACTTTTCTGCCTAGGCTGGCTTTGAACTGCAATTCTCAGATTTCAGCCTCCTGAGTAAGAAAGATTATAGGTATGAGCTATGGTGCGCAGCTTTAATGTGGTTGATCTGGGCAGGGAGGGGGTACAGGGAGGACCTCTTCTTGTCTCAAGGGACTCACAAGTTAATTAGGTAGAGAGACTCAGATACATATAAAGGCACTCAAGAGTCAGGCATTGTGGCTCATGCCTAAAATCCTAGCACTTGGAAGGCTGAGGCTAGAGGAACCACCTGGGCTACATGATAAGATCCTCTCCCAAGAAACAACGCACACACCACCACCACCACCTAGAAAGCAATCCTACTAGGGAACGAGGCAAAAGTTACAGGATGAGAACTTAGCCGTGCTTGGGAGGGAAGGGAGGAGTTCAGCAAAGGAAGGACAAGTGTGATTCTGGCAGGCTGAATAAGATGCTGAGATGAAATAGCACAGCATACATCGCAGAAACCCAAGCACTTCACCAAGCCTGGAACACAGCCCATTGCTGGGAAATCAGGGTGGAGAGGAGTGCCAGAGAAGACTAGTAGCTTTGAGGGACCAGCTTGAGGAATTCAGATTTGTCCTGTAGATGGAACTAGTGGGAAGATGTTACTCAGGAGAATGATACACGGGAAAAAGCCTCTTTGCCAAAGGAGGAGATGGGAGAGTTAGGGCAACCTGAAGGGGGCAGCTCCTTTGTTTATTCATTGCCTATCTTGTTTGAGAAAAGATTCAATGACACCAGTGATGGCTTGAAACTCTATGTCTCTGACTCATCTTACCTCAGCTTCAGACCCTTCGTAAACATTGCATTCATCTGATAGTGCATCGCTGCAACATAATACCTCACATAAACAAGTCAAGGAAGGAATGAGATACTTTTGCTCATGATTTCAGAGATTTCAGTCCATGGTTTGCTGGCTCCATTACTTCAAGCCTGAAGGGAAGGGTAACGTTATGGTGGTGGGAGTGTGTAGAGGCTGTAAGATTTATAACAATATGAGGATTGAAGGAAGAAAGAAAAAAAACACCACTCTAAGCCAAAAACAATTAGGCACCCTTCAAATGAGTGAGTAAATAAACCTACTGGAGCATATCTATATAATAAAATCCTGTTCCATTATATAAAGCAATTGAGGGGCTGGGGATGTGGCTTAGTGGTTGAGTGCTTGCTTAGCATGCATGAAGCACTGGGTTCAATGCCTCAGCACCACATAAACAGAAAAGACTGGAAGTGGTGCTGTGGCTCAAATGGTAGTGTACTAGTGCTGAGCAAAAAGAAATTCAGAGACAGTGCCCAGGCTCTGAGTTCAAGCCCCCAGAATGGCTAAATAAATAAATAAAATAAAGCAATTGAATATTGATACCTGCTATCGCTGAATGAAAGAAGCAAATAAAAACTTTAAAAAAAAATTAACCAAGGTTTCAGGTTTTGGCAGAGATGAAGAAGAAAGTCTGGCCACTAAAAAGTACAATGAAGGACTTTTTACCCCCTTTTCAGGAGATGAAACTGTTCTGTATCCTGAGGAGACTACATGAATCGACACTCATTAAAATTCACAAAACCAAGGAGAGAGAAGATGGCTCCATCACGATAGTGAGGCACCCCAACTCGCTCCAATGGAATAGTGAGCTGGGAGCTCCAGCACCCAACACCCCATCAAGAATCCAGCAAACCCAACAACCAGAAGCAACAGGGGAACTCAGGAAATGAAAACGAACAAAAAAAGAAGAGCCTATAACCTACACTGAGCCAGAAAATCTCTGGGGTACCCCTACCCACCCGCCGACCCTGGCCCAAACAGGGCCAGGCTAGGAAAGGGGACCCGGCGCCGGCAAACCAACAGCCGAAAAGTCACGCCAGGAGTGCAGAGTCCAGATAGCAGGAGCTCCACAGACCCCAGGGGGAGCGCAGACCGACCAAGACACCAGAGCTGCGGGACCGAACGGCTGGGATCAGACATAAGCATCAGGGGAACTGGAGGTGCAGACAGGGAGAGCCGGGGCCGCCACCACCAAATGACCTATCGCCGCACCCCAGCACCACAGCCCCAAAAAGCCCACAGCAGCGCGGGACACACACTCAACCCAGGACCAGTAAGTTCCCCATTGCCCCCGCCCCCCACAAATGGGAGACCAGCTCTAGCAGAGACCCAAACCCTACAAAGAAGCTAGAGCTCCTTCCCTTCCCCTCCTTACCCCAAGGGAACAAAGCAGCTCCATAGCTGGCGGCGCTAAGACCTCTGGGAGGATGCGGGAACTAACAGAGGCGGAGCAGCGCCAAGGCATCCCTCCCAAAGCCCCAGCAGATCCGCCTGAACCTGGCCACACCGGCTCCACCCCCTCCCCAGCAGGGGCCCTGGGACTGGTAGGCACTGGAAGCCGCAGGCTCGCTGGTGAGCAACACCAGCACAGCAGGGCCAGCTGGGCCTGAACACATGCCCCACACACAGCGGAGGCACAGAGAGTCTGTGGGCACCAACCCGCGCCTGAACACTTGATCCTGCTGGGGCCCACGCATACTGCCCCCAGCAAATTCACGAGAGGACACAAGCACCCTCCAACAACTTGGGGCAACACAACCCCAAAGGAAGCACTAGAGTGCACATGCACGCGCCCCCTGGAGGGCCAGCGTGGGCCAGCGTGCTAGCCCTCCAGCAGGAGGACCTCTTGCCCAAACCCCTGCGGGAGCACACAAGTGGACACAAGTAAGGGTGACCACCTCAGCAACAATCGAGAAGGTCACGCTCACCCATTGGGCAGTAAGGTTCAACAGCCAAACTCAAACCCAGAGCCAGGACACAAACAAGTCTCCCATTGGTGGACCAGCGGGAACCAGCACAAAGCCAACCCAGGGAAGCCACCCACAGATCTCCAGATGCACAAATAACAAAGAAATATAACAAATTTCATCAAAGGACAAGCCAACTCACCAGCTCCAAAAAGCAGTACTACCGAAGAGGAGATGGAGAATAAAAAAACAACTGAGGCTATGATAGCAGAAATGATGGAAAGCCTCAGAAACAAAATCAGAAAACAATTCCAGGAGTTTAGAGTGGAAGTCTCGAAGGACCTTCAGGAAGCCAAGAAAGAAATGGAAGCAAAAATGGATACAGTGCAAACCTCCATTAAAGAAGACTTTAACATCCTGAGAAATGAAATGCATGAAAAAATAGATTTAAAATACAACTCTTTAAAGGAAGATATTTCCACGATCAGAGCTGATCTGGCAACCATAAATAGCTCTCTGACATCCATAAACTCCACACTTGAATCCACAGCACAAAGAATTGACCATATTGAATCCAGAATCTCTCTCGGACGATGATGCAGCCAATAAGAACCAGAAAATTACCACACTCCAAGAAACGGTAAAGCTCCAGGGCAGACTAATCCAGGAGCTAGTGGACAAAGACAAGAGATATAATCTGCGCATAACTGGAATAGAAGAAGGAGCTGAGTACCAGAGCAGAGGGCTTCAACATATTTTCAATAAAGTGATTGCAGAAAACTTCCCCAATCTCACAAGGGACCTCACCCAGGTAACCGAAGCCTAAAGGATGCCTGGCAAACCAGACCCTAGAAAAGCCTCACCCAGGCACATAATAATCAAGACTTCAGATCTCAAGAATAAAAAGCAAATTTTGAATGCAGTCAAAGCGAAGAAAGAAATTTATTACAATGGGAAGAGGATCTGAATAACAGCAGACCTCTCCACACAAACCTACCACGCGCGAAGAGAATGGAAAAACACCATCCAAGTCCTACAGGCCAACAACTGCCAACCTAGAATAAAATATCCAGTGAAGCTAGAGTTCATATTCGAGGGGAAAACCAGATCTTTCCATAGCAAAGAGGATCTAAAGGAGTATGTGAATAAAAAACCAGCCCTACAGCGAATTCTAAGAGGGGAACCCCACCCAACAGAAATTGTACAGGACACACAGACAGAAACAGAAAGAAACTACAATAGCCAGAGCCTAACAGAAAGAGCAGCTCACTAAAGACAAGAAGAAAAAAGAGAGAGGAAAAACAGCCTAACAGGAAAATGTAAGGAGAAAAAACACTCTTATCCTTGATCTCTTTGAATATAAACGGTATAAACTCTCTGATAAAGAGGAGCAGACTGGCAGAATGGATCCGCAAACAAAAAGTTGCCATCTGTTGTCTACAAGAGACCCATCTTACATCAAGGGATAAAAATAGGCTCCGAATGAAAGGATGGAACAAGATCTTCCAAGAAAACGCACCTACCAAAACGGCAGGAGTAGCCATCCTGATCTCAGACAAGCTGGACTTCTCATTAAAATCAACTCAAAAAGACAAAGAAGGACACTACATTTTAATACAAGGAAAAATCCAGAATCAAGACATCACGGTGATAAATGTATATTCACCGAACAAAAGAGGCCCTACATATGTCAAGCAAATTCTCACAGAACTACAGAACAAGATAGACCCAAACACAATCATAGTGGGTGACTTTAATACCCCACTCTTTCCAAGAGACAGATCCAACACCCAGATGATTAGCAAGGGAGCTGAAGACCTAAGTAACACCATATCCCAAATGGATCTGACAGATCTATACAGAATCTTCCACCCTACAGAGACCCAATACACCTTCTTCTCAGCAGCCCATGGATCATACTCCAAAATAGACCATGTCAGAGCCCACACAAAGAACCTCAGCAAATACAAAAATATTGATGTTATCCCATGTATTATATCTGACCACAGTGGAATAAAGGTAACCCTCAATAACAACGGTGGCCACAGAGGCTATACACATTCTTGGAGGCTAAACCCCACACTGTTATCCAACACTTGGGCCAGAGACCAAATTAAAGATGAAATTAACAAATTCATAAGCCACAATGACAATGAAAATACATCACAAAGAAACCTATGGGATATAGCTAAGGCAGTACTGAGGGGCAAGATCATCGCCCTCGGCACTCACATTAAAAGAATGGAAACAGAGCAGGTGAATAACCTCACGATGAAACTAAAACAACTGGAGAAACAAGAAATGATCGAATCTAAAATGACTAGGAGGAGAGAGATCATAAAGATTACAGAAGAGATAAATCTGATTGAAAATAGAAAGACCAATCAACAAATAAATAAGACTAAAAGTTGGTTCTTTGAGAAAATAAATAAAATCGACAGACCTCCTCGCAAGACTTACAAAAAAAAGAAGAGAAGAGACTCATATACGTAAAATCAGGGAATCCACCGGAAAAATTACAACAAATACACACGACATCCAAACAATCATAAGGAACTATTTCCAGAACCTCTACTTACTAAAAAACAATAATTTTACAGAAATGGATCAATTTTTAGAGAAGTATAAACTGCCCAAACTGAACCAAGAAGAAATAAATCAACTAAATAAACCAATAACATAAAGCGAGATACAGGGGGTAATCAAAAACCTCCCAACAAAGAAAAGCCCAGGCCCAGACAGATTCACCAACGAATTCTATAAAACCTTTAGTGAGGAGCTAATACCAATACTCCTCAAACTCTTCTGCGAAATAGAAACAGAGGGAGAAATCCCAAACTCATTCTATGAAGCTAATATTATACTCATCCCCAAACCAGGCAAAGACCCAACAAAAAAAGAGAACTACAGACCAATATCACTAATGAACACAGATGCAAAGCTCCTCAATAAAATATTAGCTAACAGGATCCAGAAATTGATCAAGAAAATTATACATCATGACCAAGTAGGCTTCATCCCACAGTCACAAGGATGGTTCAACATCCATAAATCAATCAATGTAATACACCACATCAACAGAACTAAAATCAAGAATCACATTGTTATCTCAGTTGATGCCCAAAAAGCCTTTGAGGGCTGGGGATATAGCCTAGTGGCAAGAGTGCCTGCCTCGGATACACGAGGCCCTAGGTTCGATTCCCCAGCACCACATATACAGAAAACGGCCAGAAGCGGCGCTGTGGCTCAAGTGGCAGAGTGCTAGCCTTGAGCGGGAAGAAGCCAGGGACAGTGCTCAGGCCCTGAGTCCAAGGCCCAGGACTGGCCAAAAAAAAAAAAAGCCTTTGACAAAATACAACATCCATATTTATTAAAAACTCTGGAGAAAACAGGAATAGATGGAACATTCCTCAAAACAATAAAAGCCATATACAACAGACCAACTGCTAACATCTTATTAAATGGGGAGAAACTAAAATCATTCCCCCTAAACTCAGGAACAAGACAAGGATGCCCACTCTCCCCACTTCTTTTCAATATAGTGCTGGAATTCCTAGCCATAGCAATAAGACAAGAGGAGGACATCAAAGGGATCCACATCAGCAAGGAAGAAATCAAGCTATCCCTATTCGCAGATGACATGATCTTATATCTGAAGAACCCAAAAAACTCCCCAAACTCCTACACCTAATAAACCATTTTGGCAAAGTAGCAGGATACAAAATCAATCCACAAAAGTCAGCAGCTTTTCTGCACACCAGCAATATACAAGCAGAAAAGGAAATTATGGAAATGATTCCTTTTACAGTAGCCAAAAAAAGAATAAAGTACCTAGGGATCAACCTAACCAAAGACGTGATGGACCTATTTAATGAGAACTACAAAAATCTACTAAGGGAAATCAAAGAAGACACAAGGAGATGGAAAGACCTCCCATGCTCATGGGTAGGCAGAATCAATATAGTGAAAATGGCCATATTTCCCAAATTGTTATACAAATTCAATGCAATCTCCATCAAAATCCCAGCTACATTCTTCACTGAAATAGAGAAAGCAACCCATAAATTCATATGGAACAGCAAAAGACCTAGAATAGCCAAAGCAATTCTAGACAAAAAAAGCAATGCAGGAGGTATCACAATACCAGACTTCAAGCTCTACTATAGGGCCATCATAACAAAAACAGCCTGGTATTGGTATAAAAACAGACTGGAAGACCAATGGATTAGAACTGAAGATCCAGAAATAAAACCGCACTCTTATAGTCAGCTGATATTCGACAAAGGAGCTAAAGACATACAATGGAATAAACAGAGCCTCTTCAACTACTGGTGCTGGGAAAACTGGGCAGCCATATGCAGAAAACTCAAGGTGGACCCTAGCCTATCACCATGCACCAAGATCAACTCAAAATGGATCAAGGACCTCAATATCAGACCTGAATCCTTGAAACTACTGAAGGACAGAGTAGGAAAGACCCTAGAACTTATAGGCACAGGAAGGAACTTCCTGAATAGAGTCCCAGGGGCACAACAGTTAGGGGAGAGACTCAACAAATGGGACTACTACAAAATAAAAAGTTTCTGCACAGCTAAGGACATAGCCACCAAAATAGAAAGACAGCCAACCATATGGGAAAGGATCTTTACCAGTACAGCAACAGACAAAGGCCTAATATCTGTCATCTACAGAGAACTCAAAAAACTAAGCCCCTCCAAGCCCAGTAAACCAATTAGGAAATGGGCAAAAGAGCTAAAGAGAGACTTCACAAGAGAAGAGATAAAAATGGCAAAGAAACATATGAGGAAATGTTCAACATCCCTGGCAGTAAAGGAAATGCAAATAAAAACAACCGTGAGATACCACCTCACTCCAGTTAGAATGGCCTATACTCTGAACTCAGGCAACAATAAATGCTGGAGGGGGTGCGGGGAAAGAGGAACCCTTCTCCATTGTTGGTGGGAGTACAAATTAGTACAACCACTTTGGAGAACAGTATGGAGGTTTCTCAAAAAGCTCAACATAGACCTACCCTATGACCCAGCCATACCACTCCTAGGCATCTATCCTGAATAACAGGTCCCAAGATATCAAAAAGACATTTGCACTTCCATGTTTATTGCTGCACAATTCATAATAGCCAAAATATGGAAACAACCCAGATGCCCCTCCACAGATGAATGGATCCAAAAAAATATGTACCTATACACAATGGAATATTACATAGCGATTAGAAATGGTGAAATATTGGTATGCGCAAGGAAATGGTCAGAACTTGAACAAATAATGTTGAGCAAGACAAGCCTAGAACACAGAAGACAAAGGGGCATGATCTCCTTGATATATGACTGTTAAGGAGGGGGAAGGGGGAGACAGTAGAGACCAGGTCTGCGAAACCAAAAACTTCTTGTCAAATGGTGTAGGTCAGCAACCCTACATTATGTAACTAAAACCAAACAACTACTCAACATATAAAGGTCAAAAATAGACCTCTCAGTGGATCACAACAGCTCAAAAGCTATGTATCTACATTCATATAAGACTATTGTTGACATATTGTCTACTGTCAACATTACATTTAAAGCCCTAGGCGAATTTTCTTTGGCATAGGCCACGTGGCTACTGTATATGTTCTCAGTACACTGTGTATTATATATATGTCTACCTGACCTAGGGAAGGGAAAGAAAAACAGAGTGTAAGATAGCACAAGAAATGTACACACTGCCCTACTGTGTAACTGCACCCCTGTGCACAACACCTTGTCAAAAAATTTGTGTTTAATTAATAAATAAATTACAAAAAAACCCTAAAATTTTTTTGTTTAATTAATAAATAAATTATTTTTTAAAAATTCACAAAACCATACACCAAAAAGTCAGCTTTACTGGAAATTAACTTAGAATTAAAATTTTTAAAGCTGTGAAAACATAGATAGATGTGCCTATGTTTTAGAAGATAACCTCCCACACACCATTTCTTCTAAAGTAACTGAAAAATATGTTCCCGATGTCATGATAAAAAGAACAAATAGTTGGGCGTCATGGCTCACACCTATACTCTTAGCTGCTCAAGAGACAAGAAAGTCTGTGAAAGTCTTATCTCCAATTAGAAACCAAAAAAGCCCAAAATGGAGCTACGGCTTACTGTGGCCCAAGTGAGAGGCCCAGCCTTGAGTAAAAAAGCTAAGGGACAGAATAGGTAAATGAATGAAAAAAATAAATAAATAAAATAAAGCTCCAGGACATCACTGGTATTCTGAGTTCAAGCCACAGGACTAGCACAAAAAAAGAAAAGAAAAGGAGGAGGCACTAGTCACTGGTCACTGGCCTAACGTCATTTTGTCCCTCTCTGGTTCTGTCTTGCCTCAAACTGTTTCTTGTGTTTTTCACTCTCTTCTCAGTTATCTTGGGTCCTGGGAATAGCAGGACTGATAAATAAGCATCTTCATAACCAGGGACTGAAACCATCCCCCAAGTAACAGCAAACCACATAGGACCATCACCCTGTGATGTGATCACACACTAAATGAAGGCCATTACCCATGAAGCTAAGTCTGCACCTAGAGCTGGAGCAATCTCAGGAGAACCAGATCACTCCCTCCAGTGAAGACAGTGGCAAGCACTTCTCCAGAACCCCTGCCCAACCATAACTGACCAAAATTACCAACTTTATCAACAAGGCAGACCTCAGTATTCTTTTGTTTCAGGAGGATACAGTCTAATGATGATGTCAGGCAAAAAATATAAGACCCTACTTGAAAAATAATTAAGGCAAAACAAAGAGCTAGAGGTAAAGCACAGTGATTGCATAGGGAATGAAGCAGAACTCAAGCTTCTGTTATATTATTCTGGAAAACCACTTTGAGTTTTGTGTTTAAATATAGGAACACAAGCTGAGAACTAGTGGCTCATGCCTATAATCCTAGCTACTCAGGAGGCTGATATCTGAGGATCGCAGTTCAAAGCCAGCCCAGGCAGGAAAGTCTGTGAGACTCTTATCTCTTATCTCCACAAAAAGCTGGAAGTGGTTCTGTGGTTCAAGTGGTGGGGTGCTACCCTTGAGCTAAAGAGCTCAGGGACAGTGCCCAGGCCCAGAGTTCAAGCCCCATGACAGACAAAACAAAAAAAAACAGTAGACATACTAGTTATTAGAAAATTATTTACCTAAAAATATAATCATGTCAGACTATAATCAAAGGATAATATTTTTGTAGCTATAAGAATTGTTAGATAAATAGATGCGCTTTTTCTGTCAGTTGGAATAGAATTTTTGCTAAACTAAAAAAAAAAAGAAAAGACTCAAAAACTAGAATTAGGCTGGTGATGTGGCTTAGTGGTAGAGTATTTGCCTAGCATGCATGAAGCCCTGGGTTCAATTCCTCAGCACCACATAAACAGAAAAAGCTGGAAGTGGCGCTGTGGCTCAAGTGGTAGAGTGCTAGCCTTAAGGAAAAGAAGTTCAAGGACAGTGGCCAGGCCATGAGTTCAAGCCCAACAACTGGCAAAAAAAAACACCCCAAAACTAAAATTAAAACCAACTGAACAACTCATGGGGGGACAGGGAAAAGGGGGAGGGGAGAGGGGGGAAATGAGGGAGGAAGTAACAAATTGTACAAGAAATGTACCTTCTGCCTTATGTATGAAACTGTAACCCCTCTGTACATCACTTTGACAATAAATAAGTAATTATTCAGAAAAAAACTAAAATTAGAAATAAAAGAGGAGACAGAAACACAAAGGATCCCACAGAAATACAAAGGATTATGGAAGTTTTTAATTTTTTTTTCCTCAGTCATGGGGCTTGAACTCAGGGCCTGGACGCTGTCCTTGAGCTGTTTCGTTCAAAGCTAGCACTTTACCACTTTGAGCCACAGTGCCACTTCCAGTTTTCTGGTGGTTAATTGGAAATTAGAGTCTCACAGACTTCCCTGCTAGGGCTGGCTTTGAACTGTGATCCTCAGATCTCAGCCTCCTGAGTAGCTAGGATTACAGGTGAAAGCTGGGTGCTCAGGTCTATCTAAATCTTTCTTGCTTGTACATACAAACAGAGAGAGCTATATTTACAATTATGTTTAGCAGACAACTGTTTTAATTGAACCTAAAATGCAGGTATAGTTTCACAGCAGAAAAACTGAAATCTTATAACGCAGTACCTGCTGGGCAGATTGCAGCCTGAAGTAGTTGTCACTGCTGACATCTTCTGGAAAGATAAGGCAGCTGCAGTCACCAAAACTCATCTGGGTCTCCAGCTTGGGAGTCCATAGACAGAGCTAAATATGCTTTCAAGAAGCACAGTATTGAGGTTGGTGGTGTGGCTTAAGTGGCAAAGCCCCTGCCTAGAAACTCTAAGACCATGAATTCAAACCACAGTACATAAAAAGAAAAGATAAAGAAAAAATGTTGTAATATCAATGTTCATGATATACAAAGATTGTATTCATATGCACAGAATTAGGTGACTGAGTCAAGCATGAGTCAGAAGAGTCAAAGCCCAAGCCAGGCACTGGTGGCTCATGCCTGAAACCCTAGCTACTCAGGAGGCTGATCTGAGGATTGAGAGTCAAAGGCAGCCCGGGCAGGAAAGTCCATGAGACTCTTATCTCTAATAAACTACTCAGAAAAAGCTGAAAGTGGTGCTGTGGCTCATGTACTAGAGCACTAGTCATGAGCACAAAGAATCTCAGGGAACAGCAATCAAGCCCTGAGTTCAAGCTCCAGGACCAGAAAAACAAAAAAGAGTCAAAGCTCCAAATGTAGAAGTGATTTAGAACTCTCTAGGACTAATTTTTTAATCTTTACTTGTAAGTACTGTATTTTAAATTTTACAAATAAATAACTCTCCACCCCTGCCCCTCCCTAGCCCCTTGATAGTTATGGAGCTTAAACTAGAGGGCTTCCTACTCTCCCTTGTTATTTCACTGATGGCTGGCACTAGTTGATCCATGCCCTCAGCTTTTTGCTGGTTAATTGGAAAAAAGAATCTCACAAAGCTACTCAGGAAGCTGAGATCTGAAGATCACAGTTCAAAGCCAACCAGGCAGGAAAATCCAGGAGACTCTTTTGTTCAAGTAACCACCAGAAAACCAGAAGTGGCACTGTGGCTCAAAATGGTAACATGCTAGCCTTGAGTAAAAGAGTTCAAGGACAGCACCTAGGCCTTGAGTTCAAGCCCTACCACCAGTAAAACAAAACAAAACAAAAAGAATCTCACAGATTTGTCTTTTGGGCTTTGAACTGAGATTCTCAGATCTCAGATGCCTAAGTAGCTAGATTTAGGCATGAGTCACCAGCAACCAGCTATGAATACTTCTAATAGAGATATTTTGCTAAAAATTCTAGGCAATAAAAACATTGTACCATGGTTCCTTTGCAAATATTTTTAATGCTACAAAAACAGTTTTGGTGCTGGGGATGTAGTTCAGTGGTAGAGCACTTGCCTAGCATGTGTAAGGCTTTTGGTTTAATAGCCAGCAATTCCTGCCCCCTTCCCCAAATTGAATTATAATCCAAACCTAGAATTATTAAATAGAATGTGTGTGTATGTGTGTGTGTGTGTGCACGTGCGCACGCATGTGCTGATCCTGGGACTTAAGCACAGGGCCTATGCACTGTCCCTGAGCTTTTTTGCTCAAGGCTAGCATTCTACCACTTGAACCACAGCTCCACTTCTGGCTTTTTTGGTAGTTTAGTGGAGATGAGTCTCATGGACTTTTCCGGCCTGAGCTAGCTTTGAATTGTGATCCTCAGATCTCAGTCTCCTGAAATGCTAGGGTTATAGGTGTGTACCACCAGTGCCCTGCTTTCTCCTCCCCATTTTAAACAATTTTAATTAGTTTCATTATCCTATTTTCATGCATGTATATACTTATATTCACACCACCACTACCTTTTCCTTTTGCCCTCTCCCCTCTGACTGGTTTCTTCCAAACACTCCCCCTTTTACATACATGTCATAATTTTTTAAGGTCTAGATTTCACATATGAGAGAAAACATTCAGTATTTGTCTTTCTGAATCTGTCTTTCTGCATCTGATTTTTTTTTTTTTTGCTTAACATGATGATTTTTAGCTCCACTCATTTTCCTGCAAAAGACATCATTTTATTCTTCTTTATGGCTACATAAAACTCTACTGTGGGAGGCTGGGAATATGGCCTAGTGGCAAGAGTGCTTGACTCATATACATGAAGCCCTAGGTTCTATTCCTCAGCACCACATATATAGAAAATGGCCAGAAGTGGTGCTGTGGCTCAAGTGGCAGGGTGCTAGCCTTGAGCAAAAGAAAGCCAGGAACAGTGCTCAGGCCCTGAGTCCAAGGCTCAGGACTGGCAAAAAAAAAAAACCAACAACACAAAAAACCTCTATTGTGTGTGTGTGTGTGTGTGTGTGTGTGTGTGTGTGCGCGCGCGCACACATATATATATTTTTTTTTCTTTATCCATGAGTTGATGGGAACCCAGGCTAATGCTATAATTTGGCTACTATGAAAAATGCTGCTGTAAAAATGGGTGTACAGGTATTATATATTATTATATACTGACATGCATGCCTATGGATATGTATACCCAGGAGTGACATAGTACTATCATAGTGTAGTTCTATTTTTAGTTTGTGATCTCCATAGTGACTGGACTAATTTACATACCCACCAACAGTGTGTAAGGATTTCTACTGCCATCAACCCACAATCATTCTTCAACAACATATGCTGCATTCTGACCAGCTTATGTTGTTGCTGTTTGTTTTCTTGATTATAGCCGTTCTGACTGGGTGAGATAGAATCTCATTGACATTTCTATGTGCCTCTCCTTTTTGGCTAAGGATGTCGAACATTTCTTTGTGTATTTATTTAACATTTTTTACTTTTTCTTTTGAGAACTGTCTTTGCTGGCTGATTAATTTGATTATTTGTCCTTTTGGTGTTTAGTTTTTGGAGCTCTTTATATATTCTGGATTTAAATTTCCTGACAAATAAATACATTTTCTCTCCTTTTGTAAGCTGTCTCTATTATGGTTATTGCCTTTGTTGTGTAGCATGGCGGGGGGGGGGGGGGGGGGGCGGGAGGGCATGGTCGGTCATGGGGCTTTAACTCTGGGACTTGGCGCTGTCCCTGAGCTCTTCAGCTCTACTACTGTGAGCCACAGTACCACTTCCAGTTTTCTGGTAGTTAATTGGAGATAAGAGTCTCACTGACTTTCTTGCCCGGGCTGGCTTTGAACCATTATCCTCAGATCTCAACCTCCTGAGTAGCTAGAAGTACAGGAGTGAACCACTGATGCCCCTGCTTGTGTCAGTTTTTGCTATTATTTCCTGAACAATTGGAGTCCTAGTCAGAAAGTCATTGTCTATACCTATATCCTGAAGCGTTTTCCCTGTTTGAAGTTTTGTTTTGTTTTGTTTTGTTTTTTGGCCAGTCCTGGGCCTTGGACTCAGGGCCTGAGCACCATCCCTGGCTTCTTCCTGCTCAAGGCTAGCACTCTGTCACCTGAGCCACAGCACCCCTTCTGGCCATTTTCCATATATGTGGTGCTGGGGAATCGAACTGAGAGCTTCATGTGTAAGAGGCAAGCGCTCTTGCCACTAGGCCATATTCCCAGCCCTGAAGTATGTTTTGAAAGGTATGAGTATAGATACTCCTGTTAGATTTTTGGCTCCAGTTTCTCAGTTTCCTAGAACGTCTTTTCCTGTTCTTTCACCTCAAGTTTGGGTTTATTTCTTTGCCCCCCCCCCCAAAAAAAAAGGCTCATGGACTTTGCTGACTGAATTGGCTTTGAACCACAGACTCAGATCTCAACCTCTTCAGTAGCATTGAGCTAGGATTATAGGCATGAGCCACCACCACCCAGCTAGGTCTTGTTTTTTTAATCTAATCCACCAGTTTGTTTTTCTATTGGAGAATTGATATCATTGACATTCAGAGTTATTATTAAGCAATGTACAATAATTCCTGCCACTTCATTGTATTTGTAATGTTTAATTTTTTCATAGTCCTCATTTGCTTACCTACTGTTTTAGTGAGATTTATTATTTTCCTATGTTTTATGGTTGGCTTTATCTTTTTCTTGTGTGAGTTGGATTTCTTCAAATAACTTTCTTCAATGCTCATATAGTAGACATGAATTGCTTTAGATTTTATCGTTGAATATTTTTTTTTTTTTTTTGCCAGTCCTGGGGCTTGGACTCAGGGCCTGAGCACTGTCCCTGGCTTCTTTTTGCTCAAGGCTAGCATTCTGCCACTTGAGCCACAGCGCCACTTCTGGCCGTTTTCTGTATATGTGGTGCTGGGGAATCGAACCCAGGGCCTCATGTATATGAGGCAGGCACTCTTGCCACTAGGCCATATCCCCAGCCCTCATTGAATTTTCTTTCTTTCTTTCTCTCTCTCTTTCTTTCTTTCTTTCTTTCTTTCTTTCTTTCTTTCTTTCTTTCTTTCTTTCTTTCTTTCTTTCTTTTTTTTCCAGTCCTGGGGCTTGGACTCAGAGCCTGAGCATTGACTGTCCCTGGTTTCTTTTTGCTCAAAACTAGCACTCTGCCTCTTGAGACACAGCACTACTTCCAGCCTTTTCTTTTTTTTTTTTTTTTTTTTTTTTGCCAGTCCTGGGCCTTGGACTCAGGGCCTGAGCACTGTCCCTGGCTTCTTCCCGCTCAAGGCTAGCACTCTGCCACTTGAGCCACAGCGCCGCTTCTGGCCGTTTTCTGTATATGTGGTGCTGGGGAATCGAACCCAGGGCCTCATGTATATGAGGCAGGCACTCTTGCCACTAGGCCATATCCCCAGCCCTCATTGAATTTTCTTTCTTTCTTTCTTTCTCTCTTTCTTTCTTTCTTTCTTTCTCTCTTTCTTTCTTTCTTTCTTTCTTTCTTTCTTTTTTGCCAGTCCTGGGGCTTGGACTCAGAGCCTGAGCATTGACTGTCCCTGGTTTCTTTTTGCTCAAAACTAGCACTCTGCCTCTTGAGACACAGCACTACTTCCAGCCTTTTTTTTTTTTTTTTTTTTTTTTTTGCCAGTCCTGGGCCTTGGACTCAGGGCCTGAGCACTGTCCCTGGCTTCTTCCCACTCAAGGCTAGCACTCTGCCACTTGAGCCACAGTGCCGCTTCTGGCCGTTTTCTGTATATGTGGTGCTGGGGAATCGAACCTAGGGCCTCGTGTATCCGAGGCAGGCACTCTTGCCACTAGGCTATATCCCCAGCCCACCTTTTCTAAGCCACATTCCCAACCCCTCATGTGATATTCTTATTCCCTTTAATTAGGAAGGACAGCTCTGGGGGCTGGGAATATGGCCTCGTGGTAGAGTGCTTACCTCACATACACGAAGCCCTGTGTTCCATTCCTCAGCACCACAGGTGTTTATTTTTTTATAAAAAGCCAGAAGTGGCACTGTGGCTCAAGCTTGAGCTCTGGGCCTGGGAGCTGTCCATGAGCTCTTCAGCTCAAGGCAAGTGCTCTACCACTTCAGCCACAGTGCCACTCCTGGTTTTGTGGTGGTTAATTGAAGATAGGAGTCTCATGGACTTCCCTGTCCAGGCTGACTTTGAACCATGATCCTCAGATCTCAGCCTCCTGAATAGCTAGGCTTATAGTCATGAGCCACCAGTGCCTGGCTTATTTAATGTTTTGAGAAAAAATATGATATATAGAGGTTTTCTGGTCTTGTGTGTTTGGGGTTCTAAAAGTCTTCTTCTTCCAAATGGTCACTTCAAGATTTGGGACATTTTCTGGGGCTGGGGATATAGCCTAGTGGCAAGAGTGCCTGCCTCGGATACACGAGGCCCTAGGTTCGATTCCCCAGCACCACATATACAGAAAACGGCCAGAAGCGGCGCTGTGGCTCAAGTGGCAGAGTGCTAGCCTTGAGCGGGAAGAAGCCAGGGACAGTGCTCAGGCCCTGAGTCCAAGGCCCAGGACTGGCCAAAAAAAAAAAAAAAAAAAGATTTGGGACATTTTCTGCTATTATATGTTCTCTATGTCTTTGGCTTGCCTCTGTTCTCCTTCTTCTTTGCCCAGGCTTCATAGGTTTGATCTTTCTTTTTCCTTACCATTGTCTGAAAAGTTCTAATTCATCTACTTTACCTTTGAGCCATGATACTCTGTCTTTGATTTGATCTAGTCTATTATCAAGGATTCCAGTTGAGGTTTATTTGACTTATTAAGCTTTCCATTTTCAGAATTTGCGTTTTTCTTTTTCAGGATTTCAATATCTTTCTTGAATTCCTCTTTCATATCCTGCATTGGTTTCCTTATGTCATTTAGCTTTTAATTCGAATGCCATGGAATTCATTCAGGGGTTTATTTGTATCCTCTTCAAATTAATTGGCCATCCCCTATAATCATTCTTTGAAATTTCACCCACTTCGCTATTGTTAGAATCTGTTATTGAGGAATTGTTTGCTTTTGGAAGGATCATGTTGCCTTGGATTTTCATATTTCCTGTGTTTCTACAGTGGGGTTTGTGCATCTGTAGCCAAGTCATTGCTTGGGGGTTTCCATCATGTGTTCTCAATGTTCACACAGGATTGAATAGTGGCGGGAGGGTTGATAAGTAGTTTATCACCCTGGACTTGGGTTATAACACAGCAGCTAGACCTTTATGCTTAGGGCACCAACTCTGTTCTCTAGCACCACTCAGAGAAAAGAAAACTAGTTGGAATTTCCCTTGTAGTTCTCTCGTAGTTCCTAGTGTGCAGGTTGGTGCTATATATATGTGAGCAGGTGAAATGTCCACTTCAGGGTGCCTCTCACTTTAGCAGCTTCCCTTCTTTGTATACTGAAGATTATCCTGACCACAACAAGCTTTGCAGCCTAGATTAGGCAGGCTTACACTTTCTCACTAATACCCTCTGTTTGTGTATCCAGGGTCAGAAAGCCTAAGTGTGTCCCCTAAATTTGTCAGAGAGTAGGGAAAGCAAACAGAGCACCAAAACCTGGACTGGACTGGGCACTGGTGGCTCACGCCTGTAATCCTAGCTATTCAGGAGGCTGAGATCTGAGGATCATGCTTTGAAGCCAGGTGGAGCAGAAAAGTCCCTATGAGACTCTTATCTCCAATTAACCACTCAAAAACTGGAAGTGGTGCTGTGGCTCAAATGGTAGAGTGCTAGCCTTGAACACAAAGAGTCTCAGGGACAGTGCCCAGGCTCTGAGCTCAAGCCCTGTTGGGCTCTGGCTATAACTTTAAGGGGAAGTCCCGAGAGGCCTGCCTCTTCTCCCGCCCTGGGGCTGCGTGGCTGTTAGTCACTCCTACCCCCTTCCGGGTCCAGAACCGGAAGAGGTAGCAAACCAGCCCCGCCTTCCGCCTCGGCCACGTGTGTGTCAAAATGGCACCAGGCCAGGCCCAAGGGGCGGTCCTATGGGATGTGATGACCGCCCATAGAGAAAGTTCTATGACATCACTGTGATGGGCAGCTTATCAGCCTATCGCTAGTATGCAGTTAGTCCCTCCCCTTCCTGCCGCCATTACTGTTATATAAACCCCTCCCCTGAGTAAAACCAGTGGAAGTTCCAGAAGCTTACCCAGAAAGCCCGCATGACTCCCGTGTCATTCTTTAAGTATGCAAGGGGAGGAGGGGCGTCTTGTGACTACACACCGCCACGGTTTGCACATTGGACTGCACTCCAGCTTTCTGCCCAGCAGGACAGGGTGAGACACGTGCGAGGGTGAAAGGGGTCCCGACAAAGCCCCACAACTAACCAAAAAAAAAAAAAAATCTGAAGTAGAAAGAGAAAATGGAAGGAATCAAGACCTTCAGCTGGGCTGGGGATATAGCCTAGTGGCAAGAGTGCCTGCCTCGGATACACGAGGCCCTAGGTTCGATTCCCCAGCACCACATATACAGAAAACGGTCAGAAGCGGCGCTGTGGCTCAAGTGGCAGAGTGCTAGCCTTGAGCGGGAAGAAGCCAGGGACAGTGCTCAGGCCCTGAGTCCAAGGCCCAGGACTGGCCAAAAAAAAAAGACCTTCAGCTACTGATCTGTGGCTCAGAGCTCTCAACCCATCTGGTAACATTCCACACACAGCTGAGAGAGTCAAGCCAAATACTCTGCCAGCCATGGGCCCAAAGTTCTGCTTCTTTTTTGGGAGGGAGGGTTGTTGTTTTTTTTGCAGTAATTCTCAGGAAACAAGGCTCACCTTCTCCAGAGAGGGCGAGGCAGCCAACCATGGTACCTGTCACCACCCTAGCTCCTCACTACTTAAATACCTCACTAGGTCCACATCAGCCCCTCCCACTCTGCACAGCCCCTCTTGTGGCTAGCCTCCATCCAGATCCTATGGCCAAGTGTCTCCAGGCTCCCTGGGGGCACAGTTCCCGTGTTTTCAGATGTCCAGAGTAACTCAGTCTCTAGCAACAGAGCCCTCTGCTCAAGATGGCACAACAGATCCCTGAATTGGCCTGAAGACATGTGGGAAGTGTGGGCTTGTCCCTGGCCAGGGCTGTTTTCCTTGTGTTTGACTTCCTCATAGGAGAGACAGGCTTGGAGCACAAACTGATTCCTACTTTTCTCTGCTGCCTTTCTGCTTCTCTCGGGCTTTTCATCTGTTCTGTCACCTCTTCTGTAAGTCCAGATGTTTTCCCTCTCTTTCTTCAGATTATAATCTCTTCTTTGTTACCCTAATTCTTACCATTCATGGAGCCAAACAGAGGGAGCTTCTACTCTGTCATCTTCCTTTACCTCTTGAAATAAGGCATTTCAGTAGGAATACTGAATTTTTTTTTTGCTTTCTTTAAACTATTCCATATAGCCTACTTTTATAATAAATACATTATGAAAAATAATCTAATATTATAAATTAAAAGTAAATATACTACATATGATATAAAATGTGTGTGAACTTCTCTAGAGGGTTTGACTTTTATTATGGATATTTTGCTATAGTAACTGATACTTTCTTTGAACCATCTTGATACTGGCCTCCCTGTTTTGTCTGTACTCACCCACCTTTGTTTAGCTTGCTGTAAAAAAGTTCTCCACATTCTTCAGCTTTTCAGTATTTGTGCCATAGTCTAGGTCTAGGGTAGTTTCTATCATAAAAATGGAAATGAAAGCTAGATGCTGGTAGCTCATGAGTGTAATCCTAGCTACTCAGGAGATTGAAATATGAGGCTCATAGTTCAAAGATGAGATAGAGTAGGAAAGTCTGTGAGACTCTTTCATTAATGAGCAAAAAGCTGAAATTGTGTGGGGCGGGGGGGGGGGGAGAGTTCAAGTGGTAGAGTTCCAGCTTTGAGCAGAAAAAGCTAAGGGAGAGTGCCCTGGCCCTGAATTCAAAAAGTAAATAATGGAAATAAACATTTCAAAACCAACACTATGTTGAAAATAAACTATACAACTTGTGGACGGGGATGGGAGGGGAAAACTGGAAAGCAAGGGAAGGGGTGACATTTTCCAAAAAGAAATGTAGTCTTTACTTGACTTTTGTAACTGTATCCCTTCTGTAGATCACCTTTATAGTAACAATAAAAAAAATTAATTTCAAACCTGCTGGGCACTGGTGGCTCATGCCTGTAACCCTTGCTACTCAAGGGACTGAAATCTGAGGATTTCGGTTCAAAGCCAGCCCAGGCAGGAAAGTCCATGATACTCTTATCTCCAATTAACCACCAGAAAACCAGAAGTGGATCTGTGGCTCAAAGTGGTAGAGCTTTATCGTATATGTGGTGCTGAGGAATCGAACCCAGGGCTTCAGACATGCAAGGCAAGCACTCCACCGCTAAGCCATATTCCCAGCCCCATTCTGTACTCTCTTGGGGACTAATACTTTAATGCTTTGTGTGCTCATCATACTTCACATACTCTTTTATCTCTCTTTTCCCCTGCCTTTCTCCTCTTTTCTTCTCTCCTCTCTCCCTCTCTTCTCCTGTCTCCTATTTTTCTCCACTATCTTCTTTGTTACTTCTTTCAGGATCTCTGAAATATAACAGACTTGAAGCACCAGAGCGCTTGGATTATAAGATACAATCATGTCCTTAAAAATCAAGGATGGGGGCTGGGGATATGGCCTAGTGGCAAGAGTGCTCGCCTCATATACATGAAGCCCTGGGTTCGATTCCCCAGCACCACATATACAGAAAATGGCCAGAAGTGGCGCTGTGGCTCAAGTGGCAGAGTGCTAGCCTTGAGCAAAAGGAAGCCAGGGACAGTGCTCAGCCCCTGAGTCCAAGGTCCAGGACTGGCAAAAAAAAAAATCAAGGATGTTTGTGGCTTAGTTATTGAGTGCTTGCCTAGCATGCATGAAGCCTTGGGTTCAATTCTTCAGTACCACATAAACAGAAAAAGCCAGAAGTGGCGCTGTGGTTCAAATGGTAGCGTGCTAACCTTGAGCAAAAGAAACTCAGGAACAGTGCCCAGGCCCTGAGTTTCAGCCCTGGGACTGGCAAAAAAAAAAGGAGGAGGGGAGGTGAAGAATGGGGGTTCAGAACCATGGACAGTGGCATTTAGCCATGGAAACCCAAACAAGCTATTCCTTACTCTGCAGCTCTTTCTAGTAGAGCCAGTCAAGGCTGGCAATGGGCACCTTGTAGGTCAAACCCAAAGTCTTCCTCAAAACCAGGCTGAGAACATTCCCCATAGAAAGATATCACTTAGGGCTTGGCATGTGGCTTAGTGGTATAGTGCTTGCTTAGCATGCATGAAGCCCTGGGTTTGATTCCTCAGTACCACATAAACAGAAAGAGCAGAAGTGGTGCTGTGGTTCAAGTGGTAGAGTGCTATCCTTGAGCAAAAGAAGCTCGGGGACAGTGCTCAGGCCCTGAGTTCAAGCCCCAGGACTGGCCAAAAAAAAAAAAAAGATATCACTTACTAAATGTTTATGTCCCATAAACATTTGGTTGATGGAATTAATTAAATAATTGATAATTGATAAATTAATTTATTACAGCAAAGGATCATACCTATGTGCTCATTAATTCATTCATTCAGCAGCTATCTATTGAACCACTTACAGGAAACTTTTGGAAAGGCAGGTTTTGTGTCCGAGGACCCTGTTCATTGGTGTGTGGCCAGTGCCCTGTGAGGACAACAGGGAGACCCACATGGGGCTGCTTGGCAGCCGCATAGATCATAGAAAAAATAGTTTGGCCTATTTTTTTCTGCTACAGTTCTGAACCACTTGTTTGTCCTTCTGTTCTCCTTTCATGATTTTTTTTTTATCAGTTGTGGGGCTTGAATTCAAGGTCTGGGTGCTGTCCCTGAGCTCTTTTGCTAAAGGCCAGTGCTCTACCACTTTGAGCCACAGCTCCACTTCTGGTTTTTGAATGGTTAATTGGAGATAAGAGTTTCACAGGGACTTTTCTGCCCTGGCTGGCTTTGAGCCACAACCCTCAGATCTCACTCTCCTGACTAGCTAGGATTACAGGCATGAACCATCAGCACCTGGTTCCTTTCATGATGTCTATCCATCTTTCAGAGCTCCTCCCTGGACTGAAAGTACCACACAGAGATAGGGCTTCCCAGATCCCTCCCAAGGCCTGGCCTTCCTCCTATAGCATCAGTGGGGTGGGGGTCTAGGTGCAAGCCGGGACCCAAGGCTGGGGGTGTATGATGCTGGAGGCAAGGCCCCTCCCAGTGTTACTGAAGCTGGGACTCTGCCAACTGGGGAGCTGCCTGGTGGGTTTGAGGTCTTTACTGACATCCTTCGTCCGGGCCCCTATCTCTTCCGGGGGGGGCCTCACTCCCCAGCACCAGCCATATATGCAATCAGAGGATTTTCCCCCAGGTCTGGGATCCTGTGAGCAGCCTAAGGATGTGCTGATCCTCACATAGCACCTCCTCTCTATGCTGCTCAAATCCCTAAGGTTTCTAATAGCCAGGGCCATCAAAATGACCTAAGAATTTAAGCTGCACCAAGTCCTTCTGCTCTGAACCTGCAGAGTGAAAGCACTATCTAGTCTTCCTGTCCTAAACAAGGCCTGGGGAACAGCAGGCCTGCGGCAGGTCCCGCCTTGGGTGGGCAGCATGACTCTTGTGTTATTGTGCTCTGTAGCACCTCAGTGAACACCAGCTGGGGACTTGGCTCTGTGACAGGATCTGTAACTGCTCAAGCACAAATGAGACAGGACCTGTTCTCTCTGGAAGTTTTGGGCTGATTGGAATGATTGACATCACCTACAAACTACAGGAGGGGCAGGAGGGGCCAAGGAAGTAGGATTGTGCATGCAGAGGTGGAAGAGAAGGACAGTCGGGGGCCAGGCTTGGGAGGAGAAAGCCATAGTGCCCTTGGTTAAGTGATGGGAGAAGGGGAATGAGTGGTAGGAAATAAGGTAGGAAAGTACATTCAGTGAGGTGGTAGAGGACCTGGGTGTCTGGAAAAAATGAGGTTAGCTTTTATCCAAGAAAAAATCATCCGAAGCTCCTGAAGGACTGATGATGGTAAAGTGGCAATCAAATGTGGATCTCCCTGCACCCCACCATGTGGCTTTGCCCTAAGGAGGGAAGGGGACCAGGACCATGGAGTCAGGGATGCTTGTGGAACAGCCCGAGCTCAGAGAGGAAGGCAGGGACCAACTCACTGAGTAACAGGCTGACTGGAGACAGCCATTAGTGTCTCCCAGTGCCCCACACCCAGAAGCCTGGTTCAGAACTTCCATGAGCCCCACAGGCCCTGAGAGGACAGACCCCAGGGTAAGGCCTTCTATTTGGGGAGAGGTGATAGGCTAATGTCTAGAAGAGTCCAGCACCTGGGCAGCTGAGGAAAAACCCCACAGCAAAGACCAGAGTGGGAGGTGAATAGTTGAAGACCCACCTAAGCAGAAACACACACACACCTCTTCTCTCTCCCTCCCCTCCCTCCCTCCCTCCCTCCCATCTTCCTCTCTCTCTCTTTCTCTCTCTCTCTCTCTTCCCTCTCTCTCTCCCATCCCCTTCCTCTCCAGTTCAAGTATATGACACAGTGGCTAGAGCAAGGGCTAATCTCACCTCTGCTGTGAGATCTTCTGCAAGTTTCTCCAACTCTTTGAGGCTCTGTTTTCTCAGTTGTATATTGCCAATGACAAGATCCATCTCCTGGCTTGTTTGTGGAGGTTAAAGTGAAATAATTACAGCTATGATAGACCTCATAAATATGGCCACACATTCCTGCCCTCCTGTATAAATGCATTTGCAAAAGGTGAAGTCTATTTCTCAGCCTCTTGAATCAGAGTTGGTAATTGCCTTAGGCCAAAAGGAACATAGCCAAAGTGAGCAGAGAACAATAGCCAAGATATGGAAACAACCCACATGCCCCACTACAGATGAATGAATCCAAAAAATGTGGTACCTATATACACAGCCATTAGAAATTATATAATAATGGTGTTCACAGGGAAATGGGCAGGGCTAGAACAAATCATGTTGAGCAAGACAAGCCAAAAACAGAGAGACAAACAGCACACGGTCTCCCTGGTATGTGAGTGTTAGAATCAAATAGTAATGAGATATGACAAAGCAAACAGGACCCAAGATAACAATACACAATGAGACCAAAAAAGGACAGACTTTGGAGAAAAGCACCAAATAGTAAGACCCAAGCACTACCTCATGGGTACTTAAAATAATATACAGACTGAAAAGAACTCAAAAGTTAAGGAAACAAAGGACCTCTCCTAAATTAGTCTTATAATATTTAGAGAACCCTATATTCTTTACCTCACATATGGTGTATACATGTGCACATCTGAGGGAAGATGGGAGGAAGGCACAGAATGAATGGAAAGCGGGTGAAAAAAATACATTAGAGGGGGCCCAACAGCTGCAATGGACATGGATGAAAGCAAACTAAGCAACTCAAGGGCAGTGGGGGGAGGGAAGAAATGAGAGAAAAAGAGGGAACAGATGATACTAAGCAAAAGGGAAGAAATGTACATATCACTTGACCTGGAAGGAATTGTCATATTGTTAATGTATGTACCATTCATAAGCTTTGTAGATTAGAATGACAATGTCCATCCTTGGAAAGGTTAAGAAAAAAAAAGATAAAAGCAGAGGGGTGGGTTGGGGGGAAGGAAAGTGGGAGAAAAATGAGGAGGGGTAACAAGGATGACCAGAAATGTATTCACTACCTTAAGTGTGTAACTGTAACCCCTCTGTACATCATCTTGACAAAAACAAACTGAGTGTGGAAGAGCCCTGCAGAGTGCTCAGCACAAGAGCTTGCCGCTCGTGCCATGTCAACAAGCCCAAGCTGAGCTGCTGGTGAGGACAGACACACAGTCCCGTGGCCTTCACAGCTCCATTCAACAGCCAACCAATGTACAGAAGCAGGACCACCATCTATGGCTGATGCAGACCCGTGGGTTGGCACAGATATAAGCAGTGCCACCTGCCAAACCATGAGCAAAGAATTTTGCTGCTTGAATCCGCTGCATGTTGGGTTGTTCATTATGCTACAAAACCTAATTGATATCCTTCTGTCTAAGATGAAGTAACAAGAACCAGATTAAGCTTCCTGCCTGAAGCAACCGAAATAATCTGGATGTTGGGTGAGTAACAAAACAGCATGACCACTGAGTGCAAGGAAGAGCCACGTACACGCTCTGACCACCCAGCTCACTGCCTAGGAAAAGGAAGGAGTCATACAGATCAGAGGCCCCAGAGGGAGATGGGAACTCCTGAGCTGGAGACAAGAGTCCAGAAGACAGTGGTGTTAGAGGTCTCAGGACAGAGTACTAGAGAGAAGAGGGTTGCACAGAAAGAACCCAGGAGATGTGCAAATGCCCTAAGTATCCTGCAAAGTACTGGTGGGGCTACCTGGGTCCTGCAAAAGAACTCATGGAAAGGATGACAGAACTGCCTGGCTCTTTTGTGTACGGGGCCAGAAATGGTGTCTGCAGCCAGACTGAGAAGACCCATGATTCATGCAGCAATGAGTAAAAAACTCAGCAAGGGGGCTGGGAATGTGGCCTAGTGGTAGAGTGCTTGCCTTGCATGCATGAAGCCCTGGGTTAGATTCCTCAGCACCACATATACAGAAAAAGCCAGAAGTGGCGCTGTGACTCAAGTGGCAGAGTGCTGGCCTTGAGCAAAAAGAAGCCAAGGACAGTGCTCAGGCCCTGAGTTCAAGCCCCAGGACTGGCAAAAAGAAAGAAAACTCAGCAAGGTCAGGCCTTATAGTACTAAGGAATAGAAACTCTTCCAGACCTACCTGATAAAAGACATCTAAACGATCAGACTGTCTCTGAGTAACTGCATCCCAGAAAAATCTAAGTTACCTGAAACTAAAATTTATAGTATTCATTTTTTTCGAGCAACTATACATTTATGCAATCATTTTACACACACTACCACATTATATTTTATATATCCTATTCAAAAAGTCACTAGTTATTAGCTCCTTAGTACTTATGACTAAATACATATACAGAGCCTGGCATTCAGCATGTTCAACAAATGTTTCCCACAATTTTCTTTCCATCCTTTCTTTTTTCTTTCCTTCCGTCTCTTTTTCTTTTTTTCTTTCCCTTCCTCTCTTCCCCCTTTCTCCCCACTCTCTTTTCTTTCTTTCTTTGTCCTGGGGCTTGAACTCTGGGCCTGGGCACTGTCCATGAGCTTTTGTACTCAGGACTACAACTCTACTTCTTGAGCCACAGTTCCACTTCCAGTTTTTTGTGGTTAATTGGAGACAAAAAAAAATCTCACAACTGGGCTGGGAATATGGCCTAGTGGTAGAGTGTTTGCTTCGTATACATGAAGCCCTGGGTTAGATTCCTCAGCACCACATTATAGAAAAATCCAGAAGTGGCACTGTGGCTCAAGAAGTAGAGTGCTAGCCTTGAGCAAAAAGAAGTCAGGGACAGTGCTCAGGCCCTGAGTTCAAGGCTCAGGACTGGCAAAAAAAAAAAATCTCACAACTTTCCTCTCCATGTTGTCTTCAAACTGTAATCCTCATATCTCAGCCTCTTGAGTAGCTAGGATTACAGGCATGAGCCACCAGTGCCTAGCCATTTGTCCCTCTTAAGATTCATTTCCTTCTGAGCACTGCCTGTAATCCTAGCTACTCAGGAAGCTGAGATCTGAAAATCACTGTTTAAAGCCAGCCCAGGCAGGAAAGTCCCTGAGACTTTTATCTCCAATTAACCCCCAGAAAACTGGAAGTGGCGCTGTGGCTCAAGTGGTAGAGCACTATCCTTGAGCAAAAAGAAGCTCAGAGACAGTGCCCAGGCCCAAAGTTCATGCCCCAAAACTGGCAAAACAAAACAAAACAAAACAAAAAAAACCAAAACCCCAAATCTTTGGCATTTAGGAGGAAATTGTTGTCTGGAAGAGTCTAAAATGAACAAACAGAGTTCTGGTTCCAGCTTGGATCTGTAACTACCTCCAGGTAGCCTTGAGCCAGCTTTCACCTTCTGAGCCTGATTGTCTCTGTGCAACGTAATATGGTATGTGCAGGTGTGTGTGCATGAAACTAGATGTCCCGTTCACTCCGAGCCTCAGGATGCCTCGAGTCCTTAGGCTGAAATTCTTAACAGTGGGAGATGAAAAAAAAAACAAAAACAAAAACAGAAAAGTGCATTTACAAGACACACACACCTTTTGCTTTTCTATCTTCTCCCAGAGCCTTTCCATCCCCTTGCGGCATTACCCACCTAGGACAGAAGGTGGCACTGCTTCTCTGTGCCTGTTCTACATCCATTTCAAATTTGAGCACTTTCTGTATCCAAAACAGTGTTTCTTAGCTCCAGAAAACAAGTACAAAACAGATTATACTGTATGGACTTTGTTTTCTAGAACCTTGCGCTGAAGTCACAAATGATAATATGAAATTAGAATAGAAATGAGACTTCTGGAAGAAAAAAGTGCTCAAAAGCACTATGCTAGCTGCTTTACAATTTGTTTCCAAATTGGGTGCCAGAGGTTTACACCTCTGTAATCCTAGCTACTCAGGAGGCTGAGATCTGAGGAACATGGTTCAAAACCAGCCCAGACAGGAAAGTCCATGAGACTCATATCTAGTCACCAAAAAGCCAGAAATAGAGCTGTGACATAAGTGGTACAGCACTAGCCTTGAGCAAAAAAGCCCAGGGAGACAGTGATTGTGGCTGACACCTATAATCCTAGCTACTTGGGAGGCTGAGATCAGAGGATCCCATTTGAAGACAGCCTGGGCAGGAAAGTTTATGAGAGTCTTATATCCAATAAACTACTCAGAAAAAGTCAGAAATGGCACTGTGGCTCAAGTGGTAGAGTAGTAGTTTGGATTTCTCTTGCTTTAATGGTTCATCCAGCATGTTTGGTATACTCAGTTCACTTCAATCTTTAATCTTCTGCCCTACAAAAGGCAGAAAAAGATGAGGGCCGCAGAAGCCTTGAAAACCTGTGTACCTTTAATCCAGGTGTGCTTGTGGGGTACAAGAATCTCTAAAGTAACTTTTTACTTTGTGTTTTCATTTCTATAACCTTTTTTTTTTTTAATGGACTCAAGTGGCCATATTAACTAAGAGTTGCCTCCCCATTTCAGTGTCCCTGTTTGTGGTTGCTGGTAGCTTTGACTACTTTAATTATTCAGTGCCAAGTAGGGAGTGGGGGGAGTTTCAGAGATAGACCTGATACCTAATGGTGCTCTCACGTTGCAAGGAAACCAAATGGCCTCTGATGTATTCTTACAAGGGAAGGCTGTAGGGGGCTCAAGCCACAGAAAAGTAGGGGGAAATAAGCGATGACCAGGCGCACACACAGGATATGCACAGGAGATGAATCTGGGACATGGCTGGCAGCAGGCACTCATTTCTGGTAGGAAATATGTCTTTGAATCACAACACAGAGAAACATTAACTAGTATCATTCACTTGAATTTCACAGTTTTGCTATTTTTCTATTTAATTTGTAAATTTGCTTCTAGTTTCATAGTCACATGAGAGCTTTATGCATGTTTTTTTTTTATCCTGTTTCATTCTTTGTTTGTTTTTGTTTTTTTTTGGCCAGTCCTGGGGCTTGGACTCAGGGCCTGAGCACTGTCCCTGGCTTCTTTTTGCTCAAGGCTAGCACTCTGCCACTTGAGCCACAGCACCACTTCTGGCCATTTTCTGTATATGTGGTGCTGGGGAATCGAACCCAGAGCCTCATGTATATGAGGCAGGCACTCTTGCCACTAGGCCATATCCCCAGCCCTCCTGTTTCATTCTTATGCACGCTTAATATAACAAAATTATCTTATTAGGAGTTCCTGGAATTTCTTATTTTTAATGGATCCCTCTAAGTAGCTCAGGCTGGCCTTGAACTCATGATTACAGATGCACATCACCAACACTTAGATAATTTCTTTTCTTTTAAAACATTGCATGCACTTTCAGGTCAATAAATCCTCAACTCATTCTTTTCTTCTTTCTTTTTGGTGCCAATCCTGGGGCTTGAACTCAGGGTCTGCACACTGTCCCTTAGCTTTTTTACTCAAGCTCAACTTGCAGCTTCAGGGTGATTAATTGGAGATAAGAATCTCATGGAATTTCCTGCCCTGGCTGGTTATGAACTACAATCCGCAGATCTCAGCCTCCTGAGTAGCTGGGATTACAGGGGTGAGCCGCTGGTGCCCAGCCTGAACTCATCCTTTAAGAGCCACATACTATTCCAGGGGATGGATGTATCACAATTCATTCACCCATTCCCCTAATCCATCCTGCTGTTTCCAAGGTTGCTTCCCAGGCTGTTATCAGCAATGTTACATGGCCTTGGACATGTGGCTTTCACCTCCACTCTGCTTTTTAGGATGGATTTCTAAAAGTAAGCTAGGGGCATTTTTTTTAAGTTTAATAGCTGTTTCCCACCTTATTATTTGCTCTTTTCACAAATGCACACTTGGAACCTGCAATGTGGAGGTTAAATGTATGGAAGTGAACAAGACAAGTGTGCAAATAGTAAGAGGTACTTGTATGGTTAGAGGGATCTGAGGGGGCTTTTTCTAGCTGGGGCAAGTACTATGTACTGCTACCATTTGTTATAGTGTCCTACTATTGCTGTATGTTTCACATATATTCCCCATTTGTACAAATCCTTACGGACTCCGTGGATTAGTTAGTTATCTATTGCTACATAAATGACTTCAAAACTTAGTGGCTAAAAGCAACAAACATTACCACACAGGTTTTCTGTGGCCTTCTTTTCATCCAGCATGTGGGGCACTAGCAGTAGCCACAGTCCCTAGCTGCTACTCAATTCAGGAGGGTGAACAACTGCTCTAGAGAAGGCAAGGGAAGAGAAGGGTATCTCAGGGCTTCACATTCCCGGCCCACACTGCAGGAATGACCTGGAAGCTTCTAGGCCTTTCCTGAAATAAGTCCTTGTCCTTGTCAACATATTCTCTAGCATTTGCACCTAGCTTTTGGTATAACAAATGCTTTGTGTTTTTCAGTGCCTGCTAGTAAAGACCCTAGGAGCAGTTTGCTCTCAGCTGTTGTGACCTGCATCAGGAGTAACTCTCCAACCTGACACCAAGTGCTACAATGGCTACATGACAGCGGCAAGAGGGAAAATTCACCTTTTGTACCTTTGGGATATTGAATGTGACTGTATTGTCTAGATTAGGGATGGACATACTATGGTCCACAGTCAAATCTTGCCCCTTGCCTGTTTATTGGGACACAGCCATGCACATCTGTTTATATATTGTCTATAGCTGCTTTTTTTTGCTAGGGTGGTAGTTCAGTAGGCAAGATAACTACATAGACATATGATATGGCCCACAGGCCAACAATATTTACTATTTGACCTTTTAAGAAAAAGGAAAAAAATGTCAATTCAGTCTAGATTTTAATACACAGAAAAGTAGAGCCTGGCATGGCTATAATCTCAGCTACTCAGGAGGCAGAGTTGGAGGATCACAAGTTCGTTAGCCCAAGCAAAGTTACCAAGCTTCCCATAGCAAAAGGGGAGTAGTGCTGTAGCCCAAGTGGTAGAGTGCTGGCCTACTGGAATTCATTCCTACCAAGATGGGGAAGGGGATATGAAGAGTGACTACATTAGGTACAGGGTGTCTTCAGGGTGAAAATGTTCTGGAATTAGTGGTCCTGGTGGCACAAGTTTGTGTATATATACTAAAACCTAATAATCTGTATGTGCGGCACCAAGTACAGGCCCCTCCAGAGTTCAGCAGAGGAGTCCGAACATAGTGATGAACTAGTCCCTCTTGTTACCTCAAGCCAGGATCAAACCTGGCCTGGGAGTCAGGAGACTTAAGTTCCACGTTCTAAATGCTCCCAAGTATCGGTATGACCTTAGATAAATTTGTCAGGTCTTTGATTCCTTTCCCCAAAATATGTGTGTGGCTAGGCAGGAAGAGAGATGGCTGGTGTAATGGATTGTGGGGAGAACTGGGAATGGGGACACTCAGGGAGTATCTATCTAGAACGTTTATTTTCTCTCTAGGCTTTATTAGACTCCCTATTATCTTCATCTTCATTTAAATAATCATCATCCCTTCCTAATTTCAAAGCATTTTCATATAAGTGCCATTTGTTTCTCCAAACCATTCCCTAGAAAAGAAACCTTTTATCTATTTTACAGATGGAATTGAAGCTTAGAGAGCTCAAGCAACTTGTCCAAGATCATACAAGTGTTGAAACTGGGACTCAATCCCAGGTCTTATGATTCTAGGTTCTGTATTCTTCCCACACTACCAGTTTCTGCAAAACCCAAGGTAGCCAGCACCTTGTGGTTGCTACTCCTGGGGCTTGAAGTCGGGGCCTGGATGCTGTCCTTGAGCTTTCTGCTGTTGGTTGTGAGACTTGAGCTCAGGGACTGAGTGCTGTCCCTAAGCTTTTTGCTCAATGCTACTCTACTACTTTAAGACACAGCTCTGCTTCCAGTTTTCTGGAGGTTAATTGGAGTTAAGAGTCTCATGGACTTTCCTGTCCAGGCTGACTTTGAACCATGATCCTCAGATCTTAGCCTCTTGAGAATCTAAGATTATAGGCATGAGCCACCAGTGCCTGGCTGGTGGTTCACACCTGTAATACTAGCTACTCAGGAGGCTGAGATCTGAGGACCAAGGTTGAAGCCAGCCCAGGAAGTAAAGTTCATGATATTCTTATCTCCCATTAACCACAAGTGAAAGTGGCACTATGGCTCAAAGAGCTTAAGGACAGTGCCCAGGCCCTGAGTTCAAGCCCCATGTCTGACCAAAAATTAAAGAGACAGAGAGAAAAAGCACTCATGGAGCTTATATTCTAGTTATGGGTGAACAAGTAAACAAGTAGGTCAAGCATTGACAGGAGGTATACAAAATTAAGTGAGTAAGGTAGATACTGATGGGCTCCTCTGTTAAAAAGGATGTTTGACCAAAGATCTGAAAGTGAAGGGAATTAGGGCACACACCTCAGGTCTCAGCTAGAGGCCACTAGAATTCATAGAACAAGGACTGACCACACCATGGCAGCAAACATTTCTGCTGGTTAGATTCAGTTTGTCCCTCTTAAGATTCACTCCCACTCTCCTCTTGCTTATCGTCCCTAGGAGCTAGGGTGGGGAGGGTGCGGGAGGACAATGACCCCTGAAGACTGCAGCCCTGGCATCATGTTTGTAATCTGCTTTATAGTTGGATTCAGTTAAATGGAGATCTCAGAAGACTAGAGATTGAGGGGCTGGGAATATGGCCTAGTGGCAAGAGTGCTTGCCTCGTATACATGAAGCCCTGGGTTCGATTCCCCAGCACCACATATATAAAAAAATGGCCAGAAGTGGCGCTGTGGCTCAAGTGGCAGAGTGCTAGCCTTGAGCAAAAAGAAGCCAGGACAGTGCTCAGGCCCTGAGTCCAAGGCCCAGGACTGGCGGGAAAAAAAGACTAGAGATTGAGGTAAGACAGACATGGATATTGACACTTGGACATCGTCTCTGTCCAGCCTGTTGTAACTGAATGCTGCAATTCCACAATTCCTGGCTATACTCCACAGCCCCTTCTGTGACCCACTCTCACATCTCCCCCTTCCAGGGCCCACAAGATGGCTGCTGCTCTCCAGAAAGCCCTATAGGATCAGCCTTCCAGGAGTGACACACCTACTTTGGCAGAATATGTCATCTACAGATGACATCTGACATTACTTCTATTAGAACAAGTAGTAGATGAGTTCTGGCCCTAGAGCTATCTATCATCACAGATAAAGTCCAATGTGGTCTAATATATTCTGCCCCTTACCCACAAGACTGCAGCCCTATCATTTTTATCATTAACTGTATCTATTATACCAGCAAAGTCAGTAACAGAAGTTTAGGTTCTATAGTCAGTTTTATTTTGGCAGTACTGGGGAATGAACTGAAGGCCTTGCATGTGTCTTGCTTTTTGAGACTGGGACTAACTGAACAACCCAGGCTGGCTTGGAACTTTTGGCCAGTCCTGGAGTTTGAACTCAGGGCCTGCATAGTCCCTGTGCTTCTTTTTGCTCAAGCACTCTGCCACTTGAGCCACTTCCAGCTTTTTCTGTTTGTGTGGTACTGAAGAATGGAGCCCAGGGCTTCATGCATGCACGGTAAGCACTCTACCACGAAGTAGCCATATTCTTAGCCCCAGTGTGGAACTCTTGATCCTCTAGTTGCATCCTCCCAAGTGCTGGGATTACTGATGTGTACCACCACACCATGTCCCAATCACTTTTCTCAATTTCTTGGGACCTTACCGTCACTGTCTAACATCAGTCAATAGAGATAGGAACTCTCTACCTACTTCTAACAGTTCGCTGGCCATTTTGTTTCCTAGTTAACACATTATTCTTCTATTCCACCCTAGGTACTTGTCTCTCTCTCACACACACACACAAACACACACACATATACAACCCCACCTCCTCCCCTCCCCTCCTCAGTATGTAGCATCAATGCTATTCAGCCAACCTTTCACTCTCCAAAAAAACCCAAACAGTTTAGAGGTGCATCAATCGACCTTTAATGTCCAAAAGAGGCATGGATGCAGAGCATAGGAGATGTGGCAGGGTCTCAGTCCTGCTCCAGAAATGAGGGAGAAATGAACACAAACCAGACACTTCCAACTGGCCACACAAAGTTTGGGAGGGCAGGAAGAAACACAGATTTGGACATTCATAAAAAAATAAAACCTAAAATCAAACAATTTTGTACCCACTGAAGGGCTTGAATGGGGAACTCAGTCACCACCCTAGTTCCCACCCTCTCCTGATAGCATTAAAAAGAAGACTCAGCATACACTAAAGAGCTTGGGGAAGGGACATTCTGCTTCCTCACCAACCCCAAGAATGGACTGGAAAAAAAGAAAAATGAGCTAAATCCCCCAACCCCACCCTTCAGTGTCAACCCTACAGATGAATTTTGAATGGGATTCATCAGAATCAGCAGCTCAATCAGCAATGACAACCCCACCCCATTCCTAGGTCTTCAATAGCCAAAATTTTCTTTGCATCCTCCTGAGATCTCCTCCCACTCAGCTCCACTAATCTACTAATATGTGGGACTTCATCACTGCAAGACTCACCTCCACTGAAGCTCTTCCCTGCCCTTTATTACTTCCATCCTACCTCCCCACCAGAGGCTGTAACCATCTGCAAAGTCACTTTTCCCCTCCACAGAGACCCAGCTCCAAGGCAGACAGCAGCATAGCCATCTTGTCCCAAAGCCTTCTCAGGGAGCAGGCAACCAAATAGGGCAGAAAATCTGATCTAGATGACTGGGGAGTGGGAGGTGGTAACACTTGTATCCACTCCCACACAGACATGCCAAAAGACTCACTTAGAACTAACCATGCCCCCTACCTACCCATACACCTAGATTCCACCTGTTCTGCCCCCTCCCTCCCCTCTACCCTGAACGAACACACACACACACACACACACACACACACACACACACACACGAAGAAACATAAAGGGAGACATTGATTTGGTTTGATTGCTAAGACCTAACTAAGGAACTACAGTCATCAGAAATTCCCTTGCCAGCCAACTAACAACAGGGGCTGCTCTAAGAGAACTCCAGAGGAATGAGAAAACCAAGGGTTAAGCAGGGAGCAGACAGAAGAAAAGAACAAAGAAAACAAATCAAGCTAAATCTATCCCCAACATCTTCCTAATGTGATCTCTGGCAGGAAGAAAAGGTAATCCACAAAGACACAGCCCTTACTTAGAAATCCTGACAAAGACAGCAAGACAAGTCTGCTCCCCACTCCCACACACCACAGAGGAACACATTGCAGGGCCCTTTAAAGAATCCACCCCCACCCCACACCCTGCCCTAAGCCATAAAATCACAGTTCAGTGGAATATTCTCCCTGGTACTAGATCAATTCCCCCCACCCTCCTCCTCCCTACCACTCTCTCCTTGTGAATCCTAATGCAGTCCTCCAGCAGTCTCCCAGGCCCTCCTCCTAAAGCAGCATCCACCACCAGGAAGAGGAAGCTGCAGTTAGTTCTACTTCCAGATATCTGTTTTCCTCAGCCCTCCTAGTCTTTGAGGCTTTGTTGAGGAACTTTTATTTTGTATAGGAAGAGAAAGAGAAAAAGGAGGAGGGGGGAGAGATTCCTAGTGCAATACAACCAAAAAAAAAAAAACAAAACACTTTTTTTAAATTTCAAAAAATAAAACATAAAGCAGCCTTCTTCCCCAGGCAACTAAACAGAAAGAAGTTTGGTTTTGTTTACTGCGACATACACATGAAATCGAGTATACAGTCCATGCAGTAGCACAGCCATTGGAGAGGACATCCTGATGCTGGCCCCAGTGCAAAACAGTCCCAGCAACGCCGCCTGCTTGCCATCGCTGCCGCCGCCACTGACACCTTCATCATGGCCACCTAGCCTGACTTGAAGAGGAGGATTGCAACTTGACCCAAGTAAAAATAGATGAAGTGCTTTGTCTCATGTGTGACGTAGCTGCCAAAATTTCGGCCAACAATACAATGCCAGGTAGGGTTATATTTCTTGTCAAATTCCTAAAGAATAAAAGGGGGAGAAGAAGGGTGATTAACAGAGCTTAAAGGATAAGAAATCAGAGTTAAAGTCTCTCCCTTCCTGCAACTCCAGCACCCACATTCAGTTGTTACTATCCTACTCCAACCCCTAGGCCAAGGCCTCAGCTACCAAACCCTAGGAGCTCAGTTTCTAAGTTTGGTTAGGACACTCCTCTCCTTATGAATAATGGAACATCACAAAGGCTCCATTATTCCTGTGTGCCAACTCTCTAGCACTCTACACCCTGATCATCTCTCCTTCCTCTATCTTATTCCTCCCCCTCACACCACCACTAGCACACTCAGTAAATCTTCAGCAAAGCAATAGGAGGAGCCAGTGGATGAAGGATGACTTCATTTCCATATAGTATGGTCAATAGGAACTGGTCTACTACTGCTTCACATGTTATTAAACTAGCACTTATAAATGCCAAAGCCAAGACAGCAATTGAGGACCAACTATCAAAATTACCGAGAAATAGTTCTATTAAGTCAATGTTAAAGGCAATCCGATAGAAGCACCATGCAGGCTCTAGATATCAGAACAAGGATCTACATGAGTTAAGCAATTCCCACACTTCTACCAGGGGCCCCAAACCAGCTAGATCCTTGTGAGCTAATCAGACAGACAGCTCCCTAGCACTCTGTGGCCCAGCCTGCTTAGGTCTAGATGCATCCTGCTGTGGCTGTGAAAAGGCAATAACTCTCCACCACAGACCAAGCAATGCTGTCAATCTTGAGGCTCTCTGTCTCACATGGGTGTCCCACATACAATGTTTGGCTTCCTAACAGCTCCTATCATCACACAATTCCAAGCCATACTAAGAAACAGGAAACCAAATCAAATGTCCATCTTGAATCTAGACTCTGTAGAAATACAGTAGTCACTTGCTTGGGTCTCTTATTTCAGAAACAAAACAAGAAAGCTGGACCAGATAATCTAAGAATTCTTCTAGCTCTGAATCTATGATTTTGCATTCTCTCCCCTAAACAGGTTGGTAAGGCCATCACTTAACATGAAGCTGCCATCTCCATTGGTTCTGTACCCTCTATACACATACACAGGTTTCTTTCTTAGGACTCCAGTTTCCTCCTCTTATCCCACCCACCTGGGGAGAAATTCTGTAATTCAACCTACCATATCCTAGTGGTATGGACCATTTTTTCTGAGGTGATCAAAAACTGGGTCTATGCTTGTAGTAGACATGGATTCTGGCTAGGAGTCAGGTGGCCCAGGTACCCATTTCTTTCTTCTGGCTCAGCTGCTTTTTTTTTTTTTTTCAGTGTTAACCTTTTTCATTTACACATTCACTAAAATTTTTCAGGAACCAAGTGTGTGAGAGTGTGTGTGTGTGTGTGTGTGTGTGTGTGTGTGTGTGTATATATATATATATACATATTTTTTTTTTTTTTGCCAGTCCTAGGTTTTGGACTCAGGGCCTGAGCACTGTCCCTGGCCTCTTTTTGCTCAAGGCTAGCACTCTACCACTTGAGCCAGAGCACCACTTCTGGCTATTTTCTATAGATGTGGTGCTGAGAAATTGAACCCAGGGCTTCATGTATACTAGGCGAGCACTTTACCACTAGGCTATATTCCCAGCCCCTAATATTAATAATTTTTTAAAAATTATGTAGTCAGGGGCTGGGGAAATGGCCTAGTGGCGAGAGAGCTTGCCTCGTATACATGAGGCCCTGGGTTCGATTCCCCAGCACCACATATATAGAAAACGGCCAGAAGTGGCGCTGTGGCTCAAGTGGCAGAGTGCTAGCCTTGAGCAAAAAGGAAGCCAGGGACAGTGCTCAGGCCCTGAGTTCAAGGCCCAGGAATGGCCAAAAAAAAAAAAAATTATGTAGTCAGCTCTATGTGTCTGCGGGTTTTACATCTATGGACTTAACCAACCATAGATTGAAATATTCAGAAAAAAATTACATCTGTATTGAATATGTAGAGTCCTGTCAGTCTCTAAACAATTCAATATAACTATACAGTATATTTGCACTGTACTAGGCATTATATGTAGGTATTTAAAGTATGCATAGGTTATATGCAAATAATACATCGTTTTGTATGAGGAACTTTATATGAGGAACATTATTTTATGTAAGTACATGGGGGGCTGGGAATGTGGTTTAGTGGTACAGTGCTAGCCTTGAGCACAGAGAGGCTCAGAGACAGTGCCCAGGCCCTGAGTTCAAGCCCCAGGACCGGCACACACACAAGAAAGTACAGGGCAAAGGGTGTGTCCTGGATCTGAATTCCCCACAGAAACCAAGGGAGCATATATTCAAGTCCATTTTTACCTTAACACTATAGGGAGAAGAGGATGACACAGTATCTAATACTTTTTTTTTGGCCAGTCCTGGGCCTTGAACTCAGGGCCTGAGCACTGTCCCTGGCTTCTTTTTGCTCAAGGCTAGCACTCTGCCACTTGAGCCACAGCGTCACTTCTGGCCATTTTCTATATATGTGGTGCTGAGGAAATCGAACCTAGGGCTTCATGTATATGAGGCAAGCACTCTTGCCACTAGGCCATATTCCCAGCCCTCACAGTACCTAATACTTTTGCGGCAAACTCCCTACCTCATGATGATTACTTTAAGGACATCCTATTTTAAGTGGTACAGTTTCCTGAAAACTTACAAATGACTTTATCCTAATGTTAATTCTAAATAGTTCTGAGCTGAGCCAGTAATATTTAATTCTGAACCTTTGCTACAGTCATTCCCTTCCCATGCTTTGTAGTCACTAATTATCTGTGAAAGGAACACACATCTCCAGCAGAGCTCCTATTAAAAACTCCTAATTGAGATAGATGGGATAGGAAAAGAATGATAACAATGATCAAGATGATCATGATGTACTGTATTCGTAAGTTAACATGTTGAATTGAAAATTCTTTGTACAACTACTTAAAGGCATGACTATGTATATTTTTTTTTCTTATACCTTTTTGATATAAGCAGCAATGTCCTTCTCTATGTTGTACTTCTCCATGGCCTGCGTGGCACAGTCAACAGCATCCTGTTGCATGTCCTCAGACATGTCTGCGTTCTTGATCACTGCCTTCCGGTCAGACATTGTGACACTGCAGTAAGAGAAGAGAGGTGAGGTTGACAATATCATGCTCTAGGCAATACACATGAGCTGCTAGGAGTGAGGCCTCAAAAGAACCCGGGAGTACACAGGGTAAGTTCTACCCCCCCACCCCAACCCCCACCCCCATCATGGGGCTTGAACTCAAAGCCTGGGCACTGTCCTTGAGCTTCTTTTGCTCAAGGCTAGTACTTACCATTTGAACCAAAGCACCACTTCTGGCTTATTATGTTTATATGGCACTGAGGAATCAAACTGAGAGCTTCGTGCATGCTAGGCAAGCATTCTACCACTGAGCCACATTCCCAGCCCCAGTACAGAGGGTAAGTTTAAGGAAAACACAGACATGAGGCATTAGGAGAGGCAGCTCCTAAGCTTTTTAGCAGAAACATGATCCCTACCCCCTTGGAAGCACTAGAAGTAGGAAAAAACATAATTGGCCACAAGTTTTTAATTCTGATACTCTAGACAGCACTGATATCCAGAATATTACAATCTATTACTGAGCTGCATCTTTAGCCAAGTCACTCAGTTTTTGTTTTTGCCTGTCCTGGGGCTTGAAACTCTGGGCCTGGGCAGTCCCTGAGCTTCTTTTTGTTCAAGGGTAGCACTTCTACCATTTGAGCCACAGCTCTCCACTTCTGGCTTTTTTCTGTGATTAACTGGAGATAAACATCTCAGACTTTCCAGCCCCTGCTGGCTTGAATAGTGATCCTCAGATCTCAGCTTCCCTGCTAAGTTACTCAACTTTTGTGTTTTCATGTCATTAACTAGAAAATGGGGACTCTAAGAGCTATCCTAAGGATAAAACTGGTGGCATAACACCCAAACAGACTATCCCTTAGTAGTGCATCATTGGTATCAAAGCAGAATTAGAAAGTAATTTCTGATCTTTGTGCCTTAGGTAAGTCCTCTGGACTAACTTGTTATCATTACTCTCATTTTAACAATGAGGTCAGCTCTCTATTGGGGGTTATTAAAAGAATGAACTACAGTTATATGAAAGCAGCTACCAACACGAAAGAATTCTATACCAGGGGCTAGCAGCCAAATTCGGCCACCACTTTTGTAAAATATAGTTTTACACTAACATGCTACAATGGCAGAGTTAGTAGTTATGAGTACATTCCATACATTCATACATTCTGGGCCATCCACGTCTGGTAGGTAGGGAAGATAACAGTAGCTTTCTCTCACCCAAGGCTGATATGCCCCTATAAGATAGAGAAGCTGGAAGTGATGCCATCATATCCTGTCCTTCATTCTGCCTCTCCACTTTTCTCACTAAATGTTTAAAACTCAATGTAAATTTTTGGAAGTTCTGGACACAGTTCTAACCAATGACTTGTCATTTCCCTGAATTTTTGCTTCCACATGTAAAATTTATTCACTCAAAAAATATCATCTAAGGATAGAGAAAGTTATCGTATTGTTACCTTATCCTTAGAAGAATGTTGAGACTGGAAGAAAAATGGAAATAGCTTTTCTTTACTTTTATAAAGTACCATAAGAACAGCCACATTCCTATGTCTGCTACTTCCTGGATCACAGCATTGTTGGAGAGGACTCTCAAGAAGACCAGCCAGTGTTGCCTCACTGTCTACAACACGGAGGTACTTTGCAGGAAGATGGAGCTACTGACAAAATCCTGCCCTTGGTCCTTGACCAACACACAGAGAGCAGCAACAATTCCCCTTTCCTATCCCCCAAAATACTACTCTGTGGCCAGTCCAGTGGCAGTTCATGCCTGTTTGACACAAGACTACAGCCTGTGTCCAGCCTGCTCAAGGAAAGGTCCCTTTAATCCTTCCAACCACTGAGTCCCCACTAGCCTCTCCACTGGGTGAACTGAAAGAGAAGGGACTCATGACTATTATTTCGGCCTGCACTAAAAGCACAGGCTGCATGCACACAACCTTCCAGCCCTTAACCACATCCAAGGTCTGGCACTGTCAAACTAGGCTGGGTCACTTCAGCAAGACACTGTTGGGGCAAAGAGATCAGCAACCTCTACCCCTACACCTCAGAGGGGGAAAGTTAGTGCCTCCAAAAGAGTGAAAGCTGCCTGCTTGAGGAAAGGTCACAAGAATCCAGTTCAAGGCCTGCCTATGTGACCTTGAGCTAGCAAACATCTTCATTTTTCCAAACCAAAGGTTGAAATGGAAATAAATGGGGCAACCTCAACGAATTTTGAGCAAAGTACAAGAGTGGCATCAATGTGGCTTTTTATTAGTGAAGTAGTGTCACCTGGTGGTCTATTCCAGGTTACCACTCAGAAGGGGGCACTGTTTACAAATCCAGAGGTGGGGGTGGGGCCTGGTCGGAGATGATGAAGTACAAATGTGAGCTTGGCACCATTTTCCCAGCAAGCTCACCTGCTCCACTGCCTCATCTCAAAAGTCCAAAGGAAGAACTTTGTCACAGTAATAAAAAGCCATCTTACTCTCCAGGAGTGAACTTGTAGTTACATAATGCTGGTCTTGTGACTACAATGCCACGATTCTTCACCCCTGGCCCCTCTGGAGTCTGATAGAGGTTAAGGTCCAGCCCAAACTACCCCTGCCCAAGGTGCCGGGGGAGGGGGAGGTAAGGATAGGGAGATTGCAAGGTGCCAGGGAGAAAAAGATGGGGAGATGCCCGGCCTAACCCCTCCTCCGGGGAAAAGAAAAAAAATAAATAAAGCAAAGGATCAGGGCCTCCAGATTGACGGATGGCCAGAGGGCCCGAAGCCAGCCGCCTCAGTCACGAGCCAGAGGCTCCTTTGAAAAGCAATGGGGCACTCCAGGGCAGCTCCCAGCCTCAGTCCGTTTTGCGATTAAAAAAAAAAAAAAAAAAAAGGCTAAACCTCGGCACGACACGGACCGCCTTTCCCTCGGCCAACACACACCAATGTACCTATTCCATCCCTCCGGACCTCCAAGGGGGCCGTGCCCTCCTCCACCCCGTCCTCCCAAGGGCCGCGGCCCCGAAGGGCAGCCCCGGTGGGGGCGGGGGAGGGACGGAGAGAAAGCATCCGCCTCCCCGCCTCCCCCACCGCCCGCCGCCCGCCCTCGCCGCCCGGCCGGGTCCGCAGGCCGCGGCCCGCCCGCCGCCCTCCCCCTCCAGGCCCAGAGCCGCGCCGGAGTGACGGGGCGTCCTCGGCGGCAGGAAGGACACCCTGGAGGGTGGCGGCGGCGGGAGGAGCCGCGTCACGCCCGAGCCCTCTCCACCCCTTCTTCCCCCAGACACCCCGCGGCCTCCACGCAGCACGCCGAGCCTCCCGGGGTGGGGGAGGGCGGCGGCCCCGGGCCTCCCCGCGGCGCCACGGGGGTCGCCGGGTCACGGGGTGGCGCGACAGGCAGGGAGGGGCGCCGGCTGGCCAAGCCGGGTCTACTCTAGGCCCCGGGGACCCCGGCGTCGCGTGAGGAGAGCAGGCCGCAGGGGCGCCGCGCCCGCAACCACCCGCTCACCTTCACGGAGTCGAGTCCTCACGGGCCCCGGGGGAGCCGCGAAGGGCTGAGGCAGAGCGCAGACAGGGGCGGTGTCCCCTGGGCTTGTCCTCCTGCAGCCGCCGCCGCCGCCCGCCGCGGTGTCCCGCGTCCCCGAAGCCCGGGCCGAACGCTCGCGCCGCCGCCCGCCCGCCCTGCGAGCTTCCTTTCTCCCCCCCGGCCACCCGCGCTCCGCCTCACGACGCCGGCCGGCCCGCCCGCCCGCCTCTCGCTCGCTCGCTGCTCGCTGGCGTCTCGCCGCTGCGCGCTGCTCCGCCGCTGAGCGCGGCCGACGCGCGGCCCCCCCTGAAATAGCGCCCCTCCCCCGCCTCCCCCCCGCCGCGCGCGCCGCCGTCCGCGCTCGCCATTGGCTGCGCCCGGCCGGCCCCGCACTGCGGGCTTCTCCCCGCGCCGCTCTCGCCCCACATCTTGTTTCCTCCCACAATGCCTCGGGGCGGAGGGAGGGCGGGGGGAGGGGGGAAGGAATGGGGAGGAGGGGCAAGAAGGTGTGGGGCGGGGGAGGGAGGGAGGACGTGAGGAGAGCCTGTGGAAGGGAAAGGAAGAATGCAGACTCCCTGCGCCCAGGGCTGGGGAGGCTTAGGAGACCCAGCCGAGGGACAGAAGGAGGGACGGGGCGGGGGAGGGGCAGGGGCGAGACTGGAGACCCCAACTCCAAGGAGGAAATAAAAAGGAGAGGAAGGATGGAGTTGTCACACTCGGGGAACAGATGGGGAAGGGATTCAGATACCAACCTCTAAGGAGACTGGAGAGGCCACGAAGCCACCGGCCTGGGATGAAAAGACAAGACACCCCTTTTTCCCCTAGCGCCCCAAATCTGTGGGAAGGAGGAGTACAACCAGCTTTCAGATGAAAGATACAGGCATGAACGGCCCCAGGGCTCCCCTCCCCTCCCATTCCAGGAAAGTCTTCTCTGTCCTCCCAGCTAGGGTCTTTGTTCCTGAATCTGAAGGCCTCTCCCCAGAACTCTGATCTTCAACTTCAGGCACCGTAGAGAGACCCTCAGCACAATTGTGGAGTGGGGAGCCTTGTTTTGAAAAACAGACCTGTACTGTGCTTGCAGGTTTATGCCCGCAGGTCCTTTCCTGGATGGAGGTAACAGTAAGCTGTGTTGTCATCTGTCCCATTAGGACCGGAGGGGAGTGAACAGAACCCCCTAGATGTGCAAACCAAAGCCTGTGAGGAGCTGGCACTGGTGACTCCTACTTGTAATCCTAGCTACTTAGGAGGCAAAGATCTGAGGATAGTAGTTCAAAGCCATCCCAGGCAGCAAAGTCCTGAGACTATTGTCTCCAATTAACTACCAAAAAGCTGGAAATGGAGCTGTGGCTTAAGTGGTAGAGAACTAGCCTTGAGCACAAAAGCTCAGGGAGAGTGCCCAAGACACTGAGTTCAAGCCCCAGTACCAGCACACACACACACACACACACACACACACACACACACACACATCACTCCACCTTATCCCTCACTTCATAGACAGAACCAGGCTCCAGAGAGGTTAGAGCCTTTGCCAGATCAGCTCAGGTTGGGCTAGACTTGGCTAGTAGACTGAAGAGTGGCACACACAGAGAGTGCGTGCACATTGGAAGTATGTCTGTCCCATATGATCCGCATTCCTCCCCTAAAGACACCTAAAAATTAGGTTTTTCTTCCCAGACTATGTCATTCACCAGGTGCCTACCTAAAGGAGTAGTAAGCCTTCACCAGTAGTAATTCTGCCCACACTGGGGATTAGCAAACTACTAGAGATAGCTCATGTCCATCTTTTTCCCCTTCCCTACCCTCAATCGTGATCTTAAGTCAGACTTATTCGGGGCCTGACCTGCTCTGACTGAGAGCATCGTAACTTGGTGTTCAGTTCATGTCTTGGAAACTGTCAGGTCTGGCCTCTGCTTCCTTCAGCTCTGTCTTTTCCCAACCACCACAAGTGACTCCTGAGGCAAGGCCCTTCACACAAAAGGTATTCTGACTTCAGCCTCCCAATTCATGAATGGAGGGTGGGGCAAAGGTGGGAAGGAAAGGGAGGAGGAAGGTTGGTTTGTCTGCTGTGGCTTTTTGTTGGGTTTTGTTGGGTTGTTTGGTTTGTTTCGCCAGTCCTGGGCCTTGAACTCAGGGCCTGAGCACTGTCCCTGGCTTCTTTTTGCTCAAGGCTAGCACTCTACCACTTGAGCCACAGCGCCACTTCAGGCTTTTTCTGTGCTGAGGAGTCAAACCCAGGGCTTCATGTATACGAGCCGAGCACATTACCACTAGGCCATATGTGGCTTTTGGGATGCTTGGAGAAAGAGAGCGCTTTCACAAACAGCTATTAGCTTCTAGCCCATTTCAAGTCCTAAAGGTCAGAACTGCTGTGTATCCCTGTGCAGGATGTTCACTGCCCAAGGACTACCAATGGAAGGATCTTGTGAGGGCTGAAATGGAGCCTGCACTCCATGTTTATGTACATCGATACAGGGGAATGACCAGATGACCTTTTTTTTTTTTTTTTTGGCCAGTCCTGGGCCTTGGACTCAGGGCCTGAGCACTGTCCCTGGCTTCTTCCCGCTCAAGGCTAGCACTCTGCCACTTGAGCCACAGTGCCGCTTCTGGCCGTTTTCTGTATATGTGGTGCTGGGGAATCGAACCTAGGGCCTCGTGTATCCGAGGCAGGCACTCTTGCCACTAGGCTATATCCCCAGCCCCCAGATGACCTTTTATAAGTGTGCACAACCCCTTCCCTGGAATAGACTAAGGAAAGAGTGGTTGTAATTTGTAAGATTAGGAAAATGAATCTTTGAGATGGCGAATAGCTTGAAGAGATCTGCAGTGTGGGTTGTGGTGAGGTGAAAATAGGGGGCTAAGAACTTCAACTAAGAGGATAACAGGAGTTAAAGCCAAGACTTGATTTTTAAGAAACAAGGGTAATGGGCTAGGAATATGACCTAGTGGTAGAGTGCTTGCCTCGTATACATGAAACTCTGGGTTTAGTTCCTCCGCACCACATATATATAAAAGGCCAGAAGTGGTGCTGTGGCTCAAGTGGTAGAGTGCTAGCCTTGAGCAAAAAGAAGCCAGGAACAGTGCTCAGACCCTGAGTTCAAGCCCCAGGACTGGCAAAAAATAAAGAAAGAAGAAGAAGAAAGAAAGAAATGTGGGTAGTGGTGTGTGTGTGTGTGTGTGTGTGTGTGTGTGTACTCAGGGCCTGGATACTCTCAGCTTTTATTTGAGGCTTGTACCTTGATCACTTGAGTCACACCTCCACTTCTGGCTTTTGGTGTTTACTTGGAGATATGAGTCTCACAGACTTTCCTGCCCTGGCTTCCAACAATGTTTCTCAGATCTCAGCCTCCCGAGTAGCTAGAATTACAGATAAGTCACAGGCACCCAGCTCAAAAACCATTCTTTATCCAAACATTTATCAACATCTTCAGGAACTACTATTCAACCAGACACAGTTTGGGACACTTGTGATCTACAAATTATTGCCATTTATGTAAAATGCTTTCTGTCTAGGATAATTACTATACAATGGGTTAACTATGATAATTAACATATCTACTTAACTTGGTAGATGTCTCTATTTGACACTACTTTTTAAGATTGCCCACGCTTCTGATACCCAGATAACAGTCATGTCTTATCAGTTTAAAAACCAAAGATGACTGTTGTTTTGGGCTCTTATGGGGGTCCCTTAGCCTACTTTAATTTCCGGGGTCTCCAAGGTCCAGTTACTGCTCAGTTTAGAAGTTTCATCTACATGCATGGTCTTTGCCATTGTCTGGATCTTGGGACGTTGCTATGCCCAGACCTATCTACTATGGGTGCCTTGAGGCTCTCCAAACTCTTCACATAAACCCCACAGTATTGTTCTGGAGTGAGGATGCCTTGATTCTAACCTCTTTCCATCAATCACAACTGTGCAGATTTGCTCAAGCTATTCATCATCTCAAAGTTTCATTTTCCTAATCTTACAAATTGACAACAATAATATCTACTGTTAGAGTTGAAGAAACATGCACAAAAACTCTTGGCCCAATACCTGGTCCATATAGATGATGAATAAACATTTGCTACTATCAACAACCAACTCCCAAACTTGTTTCCTTTTTCCTGTATCTCTTGCATTCACTCACAGCCCCACGATTCACCTACGTACTAGTCAGAGACCTAGGCGCTTCCTCAGATTTGTACCTCTCTCTTGCCCACCACATCTCCATCACTGCTTGCTGCTTGGCTGTTTTCCCAACCCATGCCTTTCATTCTCATGACAAAAGCCCTACATCAGGCATTTACCACCTCTTCCACTTGTTTCCCTGCTTCCATTCTAGGATCTTCTACCCCAAACCTACAATGTAACAGTCTACCAAAACTGCAGCTTGACAGATGCCTGTTATCCTAGCTACTCAGGAGGCTGAGATCTGAGGATCTCTGTTCACTGCCAGCCCAGGCAGGAAAATCTGTGAGACTCTTATCTCCAATTAACCACCAGAAAACTGGAAGTAGCACTGTGGCTCAAATTTGTAGAGAGCTAGCCTTGAGCTGAAGAGCTCAGGGACAGTGCCCGGGCCTAGAGTTCAAGCCCCATGACTGACAGAAACAAAAAACACAAAACACAAAACCTGAAGCTCACTCCTAGCTACTCTGGAGGCTGAGATCTGAGGATCCCTGCTCAAAGCCAGTTCAGGCAGATAAACCCAAATGACTCATCTTCAACTAACCAGCAAAAAGCCAGAAGTGAAAGTGTGGCTCACATGGTAGAGCACCAGACTTTGAGTGAACAAGCTAAGGGAGAGCATGAGGCCACAGTTCAAAACCTTGTGTGGCACAAGAAAAATACAAATCTCTACAACTTTCCACTTCCCTGCTCAGAATGAAGGCTATGTTCTTCCCCCTAACTTACAACCTTCCTTTGCTCCTTACACACCTGCCATACACCTGCTTCTTTGTTTTGTCTCCTCACACTTTGCATCTCACTCATCCTGCTTTAGTAGCACCATCCCTGCAGGAGTTTCACACAGCCAGATTCCGCACCTTTGTTGAAGTGGTTCCTTTACCCTCAGGCTTATAGCTTGCTTCTGGGCTTACTTCTTTGTTTGGGTGTCATCTGTGAGGCCTTCCCTGAATCCCAGGTCATGTGGGGGAGGAGGGATACATACTGGTTTGTAATTTCCAGAGCTTGTCACTGACCACTTCCTATTAAACCTGAAGATTAAAGTCTTACATTTGTCTATGTAATTCCTTGAAGGCATGGATTACATCTTCTTACTGTGTGGGCTGCAGGATTTAGTACTGTTCTGAACACACAGCAAGTTCTCTAAGTATTGGTGAATCTGGTCCTGCCTGTCAATGGCTGAAAAGCACAGCTAGAACATTCTCTCTCTCTCTCTCTCTCTCTCTCTCTCTCTCTCTCTCTCTCTCTCTCTGTGTGTGTGTGTGTGTGTGTGTGTGTCATGGGACTTGAACTCAGGGCCTGGGCACTGTCCCTTAGTTCTTTTGCTCAAAGCTAGCACTCTACCACTTGAGCTATATACCAACCAAGCACCACTTCCAGTCTTTTAGAGGTTCTGTGGAGATAAAAGTCTCACAGACTTTACTGCCTGGGCTATCTTCAAACCCAGATCCTCTTATCTCAGCCTCCAGTGGCTAGGATTACAGGTGTGAGCCATTGGTGCCTGGCTCATTCCTTCTCTTTCTTCACCCAAGAATGGTGTCTAGGCTCTTCAGTTTCTTTCCCCAGATCTAGTAACACATACATTACATTGGGCCCTCCCTGCCCAGAACAAATTGCCAGCTAAGATAAATCACTACCAGTCCTGGGGAAAGTCCAACCTTGTTTCCTGAATTGACTTCCTTCTCATACTTACTGGGTATTTGACTGAAATCTGTAAGTAAAGACAGTCCAACTCCAGCTGACTAGGTCGCCTAGAGGAAAGAGACAATGGAGGTGACAGAAGTCAAATGACCTGTTCAAAGACTCCAGGAAACTGGAAAAGGGTAGAAAATACACACACTGACATCCCCATCACACTGCAACTCTTGATACCAGTCCTCCAAACAAATCTCCAATGGAAAAAAACCTAAGGAAGTAAACAACATCACTAGAATTGCCAAGATCTGCTCCAGTTCTTCAAAAGCTCTGCAAGACACATTTCCCTGGGCAACTATTAACCAAGCCCCAAATATTGCCCCTACCTCCTCCACAAACTCCCTGAGACCTGGAGGGGGTCAGCCAAAGTCAACTTAGTGACTGCCAATGAGGGAGGCAAGCACTGGAGGAGGAATCAGGGAAGAAGCCCCAAGCCCAGTTTGGTTGCTAGTCATTTTGCTTTTCAGAATCTTTAGTCTTTTCAAGAACATGTAGGACAGATCATCTAGAGACAGCCACACAGTCTATGATCATCTGATTTCAATACTCATCATGAAAGGTACTTTCCACAAGGGAGCTTTTACCTCTATTTATATTTATTAATTTTTTTTTTTTTTTGCCAGTTCTGGGGCTTGGACTCAGGGCCTGAGCACTGTCCCTGGCTTCTTTTTGCTCAAGGCTAGCACTCTTCCGCTTGAGCCACAGCGCCACTTCTGGCTATTTTCTGTATATGTGGTGCTGGGGAATCGAACCCAGGGCCTCATGTATATGAGGCAGGCACTCTTGCCACTAGGCCATATCCCCAGCCCCTCTATTTATATTTAAATACCCTTGTTTTCTGGTCCACTCAGTGAGAATATATACCAAATGAATTTCCTAAGAGTTGGGATATCCCTTTGTTCATATTTATATTCTCCCAATGTGGGGCTATAAGCTTTCATTTTTCTTATGTATATGCCTAGGTGTGAAATCGCTGGGGTTTATGGTAACCCTAACTAAGATAATCCTTTGAGGAATAGTTTTCCAAATCAACCAAGAGCAGTATATGAGGGTTCCAGTTTCTCTACAACCGTAACAAGACTTACCTGACTCTGTGTGTGTGTGTGTGTGTGTGTGTGTGTGTGTGTGTGTGTGTGTGTGTGTGTGGGGTTTGAACTCAGGACCTGGGCTCTGTCCCTGAGCCTCTTTGTGCTCAGGGCTAGTGCTCTACCACTTTGAGCCACAAACCCATTTCCAGCTTCTGAGTGATTTATTGGAGATAAGAGTCTCATGGGGACTTTTTGGCCTGGCTGGCTTTGAACCAGGATCCTCACATCCAGCCTCCTAAGTAGCTAGGATTATAGGCATGAGCCACTAGTGCCTGGCTTATCTGATCTTTTTTAGTTGTTTTTTTTTTTTGTTTGTTTGTTTGTTTGTTTTTTTGGCCAGTCCTGGGCCTTGGACTCAGGGCCTGAGCACTGTCCCTGGCTTCTTCGTGTATCCGAGGCAGGCACTCTTGCCACTAGGCTATATCCCCAGCCCTAGTTGTTTTTTTTTTTAATAGTTATTATTAAGGAGTTGTACCAAGGGGTTACAATTGTATGTCAGGTAATGAAAAGAATGCTTCTTGGGCAATGTCATCCCTTCCTTCACTTTCCCTCATTTCTCCCCTCTTGTCCTTGCCCCCAAGCTGCATAATTCATTTTTTACATAGTATATATTGAATACCACGAGCACATTTGTTCACCCTTTCCCCCTCCCTTCCTGTGCCTTTTTTTTTTTTTTTCTTTTTTTGTCCCTGGCTTCTTCCCGCTCAAGGCTAGCACTCCGCCACTTGAGCCACAGCGCCGCTTCTGGCCATTTTCTGTATATATGGTGCTGGGGAATCGAACCTAGGGCCTCGTGTATCCGAGGCAGGCACTCTTGCCACTAGGCTATATCCCCAGCCCTCCTTTACCCATTTTTAAATTGACTTTTTTTTTTTTTTTTGGCCAGTCCTGGGCCTTGGACTCAGGGCCTGTGCACTGTCCCTGGCTTCTTCCCGCTCAAGGCTAGCACTCTGCCACCTGAGCCACACATAGTGCCACTTCTGGTTTTCTGGGTTTTCTGGTGATAAGAGTCTCATGGACTTTGCCTGGGCTGGCTTTTTTTTGGCCAGTCCTAGGCTGTGAACTCAGGGCCTGAGCACTGTCCCTGGCTTCTTTTTTTTTTTTTTTTTTTTTGCCAGTCCTGGGCCTTGGACTCAGGGCCTGAGCACTGTCCCTGGCTTCTTCCCGCTCAAGGCTAGCACTCTGCCACTTGAGCCACAGCGCCGCTTCTGGCCGTTTTCTGTATATGTGGTGCTGGGGAATCGAACCTAGGGCCTCGTGTATCCGAGGCAGGCACTCTTGCCACTAGGCTATATCCCCAGCCCCCCTGGCTTCTTTTTTGCTCAAGGCTAGCACTCTGCCACTTGAGCCACAGCGCCACTTCTGGCCATTTTCTGTATATGTGGTGCTGAAGAATCGAACCCAGGGCCTCATGTATACGAGGCAAGCACTCTTGCCACTAGGCCATATTCCCAGCCCTGGGCTGGCTTTTAACCACAATCCTCAGATCTCAGCCTACCGAGTAGCTAGTATTACAGATGTGAGCCACCAGTGCCCAGTTTATATGTGCTCTTCATATATTCTGGATACTAGACCCTCATCAGGGTCTAGTGGTTTACAGTTATTTTCTCTTATGGATTATATTCTTAATTTTTTTGTGTCCTTGGAAGCACTAATTTTGTAAAAAAAAAAAATTTGATCAAATCAACTTGTCTATTCTTTCTTATGTTACTATTTGTGCTTTTTGTATTGTGTCTCACAAACCATTACTTGACTCAAGATTATGAAGATTTATTCCTTTTTTCCTAAGAGATTTAACTCTTCCATGAAAGTCAATGATATGAGTTAATTTTTTAATACAGTGTGCAATAGGCTTCAATATCATAAGTTTTCATGTGGATATACTATTTTATGCCATTGGTGGAAAAGACATTCACCACTAAAATTATATTGGCAACCTTATCAAAAATAAGTACTCATGAACTAAATGGAAGCTTCCTTCCTTCTAAGCTGGTTGCCACTGCTCTTTTATCAGAGACAAAAACTAACTAACCAAACAGGATTTGGGATAGCAAAAGAACTCTACATTGAGTCTTTCAGGCTCTACTCTTGTAGAAGCCAGCAAGACATGACTGCCTTTTTCAACATTCATGCCTCACTGCTAGGCACTCACCAAAGCTTCTGGCTCTTCCTTTCAGACTCTTTTGAAGGCTACTTTTCCTCTGCGCATTCTTCAAATGTGATGTTCCTCAGGGTTCTGTTGTAGATTCTTTTCTCTTCTTCCTTGGTGATGGCAGATGTTGCCATGGCTTCAAATGCCAGCCATGGAGTGGTAACTCCCAAATGTACAGATGGCCCATGCAGACCTTTCTCCTTGAGATCTGTAGACTCATTGGATCCAACTACCTTTTGGACATCGCTGTCTTCATTATCTTTAGATCTAGCCGTGATTAAAGGAACATATTGTGTAAAATAGTTCCAATAAGGTAGAAGTCTACTTGTGTTTTAGATCAAAGTTGTCTAGAAATCCAGACCTGCTTCATTGATTCCACAGTATCAGAGTCTCCAAACTTCTCTGTTTTTCTACCATCCTCATGGTTTTCTCTCCCAGTCTAGAATGGCTACTCAGATTCCAACATCCTTTGTCTTTGGGCACTTTCCACAAGTCATACCATGTGTGTTTATGTCCAACCGGCCAGAGCATAGTCAGAAAACCAGTCAAGGCTACAAAGGAGTTTAAATAATTTTTTTTTATTCTGAGTGGCCATATGACAGAGTAGAAAAAAATGTAAAATATAAGTACTACATAGCTAAACCATGAGTATATCAAAGGCAATATAGCCAAAACAGAACTGGTTGCCTTTTAATCCGTCCACTCTCACCCACCCCAACTTCTTCAATTCTTTGTTTTATAGCCTGTTGTTTTCTGATTTAAAAGCTGTCCCTTATCTCTATCCTTATCTCTACCATCATCAACTGCAAAATCTATTCCTCTCAAGTGCTTCCTGTACATCTGCATTGTTTAATATTGTAGCCATCAACCACAGGTGCTACTGAGCATTTAAAAGGTAGCTAATCCTGCTGGGTGGCAGTGGCTCATGCTCCTAATCCTAGCTACAAAGGAAGCTGAGGCTTAATGATTGTAGTTTGAAGCCAGACAGAGCAAGAGAGTCTATAAGACTTTTCTCTCCAATTAACTACCAAAAAGTTGAAAGTGAAGGTGTGGCTCAAATAGTAGAGCAAGAGTTTAAAGCCCTGAGTTCAAGTTCTAGTACTAGCATACACACTCACATGTATGTGCACACACATACACATAATCATATGGGATTAGCTGTTTTGCATATGTGTGTGAGTGTGTGCTCACACATGCCTGCATCAGTCCTGGAGCTTAAACTCAGGGCCTAGGTGCTGTTTCTGAACTTTTTTGCTCAAGGCTAGCATTGTAGCCTTGAGACATAGTTCCCCTTCTGGCCTTTTGGTAGTTAATTGAAGATAAGAGCCTCAAAGACTTTCCTGCCCAGGCTGGTTTCAAACCAGGATTCTTAGATCTCAGCCTCCTGAGTAGTTCAGATTTCAGGCATAGGGGCTGGGGATATGGCCTAGTGGCAAGAGTGCCTGCCTCATATACATGAGGCCCTGGGTTCGATTCCCCAGCACCACATATACAGAAAATGGCCAGAAGTGGCACTGTGGCTCAAGTGGCAGAGTGCTAGCCTTGAGCAAGAAGAAGCCAGGGACAGTGCTCAGGCCCTGAGTCCAAGCCCCAGGACTGACCAAATAAATAAATAAATAAATAAATAAAAAAGATTTCAGGCATGAGCCATTGGCACCCAGCTGAAATGTGTTTTAAATATAAAATACCAGATTTTGAAAGATTCGTATAAAAATACCTTATTAATGTTTTTGTATTGATTATACATTAAAATAATGTTTTAAAATATTGGATTGAAGAAAATCTGTTATTTTAAATTAAATTCTGCTTCATATATATATATATATATATATATATATATTTTTTTTTTTTTTTTTGCCAGTCCTGGGCCTTGGACTCAGGGCCTGAGCACTGTCCCTGGCTTCTTTTTTGCTCAAGGCTAGCACTCTGCCACTTGAGCCACAGCACCACTTCTGGCCATTTTCTGTATATGTGGTGCTGGGGAATCGAACCCAGGGCCTCATGTATACAAGGCAAGCTCTCTTGCCACTAGGCCATATCCCCAGCCCCTCTTCTTATATTTTTAATGTGGCTAGTAGAAAATTTTACATTACATAAGTAGTTCCTATGTGGCTCTCCTATTTCTAAAGACAGCACAATTCTACAAAATAAAAATGTATGCATATTCATGTGTGTGCACACAACACTATGTTTATATACGCACATACCCACCCCCCATACACACACACACACACACACACACACACACACATATGAAAGGAGTTGTACTGGGGAGTTTGAGCCACATTCCCCAGTGGGGGTGGGGGGAGGGAGGGAGGAGTGAGGGGGAGATTGTGCTGGTACTAAGGTTTGAACTCAGGAACTTGCACTCTGAGCTTTTTAACTCAAGACAGATGCTCTACCACTAGAGCTACACCTCCATTTCCAACTTTCTGCTGATTGATTGGAGATAGAGTTTCCTGGGCTTTTCTGACTAGGCTAGCTTTGAATCAAGATCTTCCCATCTCAGCCTACTGAGTAGCTAGGACATCAGAGGGGAAAATAAACAGAAATCTGAGCATGTCTTATATCATCTTTAAACCTTTCCATTCAGGTATAGTGATCCATGTCTGTAATCTCAGCCCTTGAGAGGCGAAAGCAGGAAGATGGAAAGTTTGAGGCCAGTATAGGCCACATAGTGACTCAATCTCAACAAAATAAAGCAAAAATAAGACATGGCTCACCATATCTTAGGTTAAAGTTCATTTTGGTACTGGCATTTGGGCTTGAACTCAAGGTTTGGGCACTGTTCCTCAGTTTTTTTCATTCAAGGCTAGGGCTTTACCAGTTCTTTATTGAATCACAGCTCCACTTCCAGCTTTTTGCTGGCTAATTGGAAATAAGAATTTCATGGGCCTTCCTGCCTAGGCTGGCTTTGAATCATGTTCCTCCCATCTTCCATAGTAGTGAGGATGACAGGCATGAGTCACCAATGCCCATCTCAGAAGAGCATTCTTGAACAAAACCTATGCCTTTAAGTGGGCATACTTCAGGCTCTCTGCTCAATACCTCGCATCTTGGAGTATCAATTATCCTTTCCCAATTTATAAGGAAGCCCATTAGATTCACTCTATCTTTAATCCATAGTGAGATGGAGACCCCAGCACAGAAAACATGGCTAGATTCCCATCTGCCCTACCACACCTGAACCTTTTTATTTTCCTCTTGGCGCAGGAACTAGAACTCAGAGTCTTGCATGTGCTAAACATACATTCCACCACTGAGCTACACCCTCCCTCCCCAAAAGTGGATTTTGATGATGAGATGCACACAGAAAGCCCTTGCTCTTAGGCTAGGCCTTGCAATATGAAGAGGCTTTGTTATCCTTTTCTCTCCTTCCTTTCGTGCCCTATCAGATCACACAAAGCAATCAGTAGCCCCTGCAGTAGCTGCTGGCAGCTGCCAACACAAGAGGCTCTGTAATTACACACAGACTCCATTCCTTTCCTTTCCCAGAGTGCCTTTGAAAAGGAAATGGAAGGCTGAGCCTTTCAGAAAAGCAAGTTCTGACTCCCAGTTCCATGGTGGGAAGGCTTTAGGCCTTGCTATGATTCAGATCCATTCATTCATGTGCTCATTCCTTCATTCAAAACACAGTAAAGGACCCCAGCCTGTGCTTGCTGTGGGCCTGGTACTGGGGACACATTGAATGTGACTCTGCCTCTATTGTTGAAGAGTCACAGTCTAGTTAGTAAGGAGCTTAAAGGATAGCTACAGTGAAAACTAAAAGATGATGTGTGGTAAGGAAGGTATGAATCAGATCGTAGGCAAGAGAAAGATAATGTTGGTAAGGACAACTTCTTGGGTACTGTAAAATAGTGGCTGAAAGAACAGGCCCTGAAGAACACAAGACTGGGCTCTTTTTAACTGTGTAACTCTTAAGAAACAATGAGAAGGCTGGGAATATGGCCAGAGCGCTTGCCTCCTACACATGAAGCTCTCAGTTCGATTCCCCAGCACCACATATATGGAAAACGGCCAGAAGGGGCGTTGTGGCTCAGGTGGCAGAGTGCTAGCCTTGAGTGGGAAGAAGCCAGGGACAGTGCTCAGGCCCTGAGTCCAAGGCCCAGGACTGGCCAAAAAAAAAAAAAAAAAAGAAACAATGAGAAGAATATTGTGCTTATTGGGGAGTTAAAGTTTAATGTAAAGTAGCTCAATAAATGCTAGCTGCTATACAAGGGAAGGTAGCATATAACAAGAGTATTTTACTTGTGTGGAAGAAACCTGGAGTTTTGTAAAATGGAGCAAAGGAGAAAACTGTAGCATTTGTACAGAATTCCTTTTGACTACTGCATAGCCTATGAGAAGGAAAGAAAGAAGAAATAAGGCCAGGAAACTAAGTTAGGGTTAAATCTTGGAATATTGAATGCCAAAATGAATACTCTTGATAGGGCAGAGCACCCAAGCAATAGCTCTCATCTTTTGAGCCACACTAGGGAAGCTCTGAAGATGGGAAATCTCTGGGTCTCTAAAGTGGTCTGTGTTCTACATTCTGACACACACACACACACACACACACACACACACTCTCTCTCTCTCTCTCTCTCTCTCTCTCTCTCTCCCTTCTTTTCTTCTTTTCTGGTTTTTTTTGGCAGTACTTGAGGATGAACTCAGGGCTTCCTACTTACTAGGCTGATACAGATTCTGCTGACCCACACCTCCGGCCCAGTCTTCTTTCTCTTTCTTTCTTTTTTTTTTTTTTTTTTTTTTGGCCAGTCCTGTGACTTGAACGCAGGGCCGGAGCACTGTTCCTGGTTTCTTTTTGCTCAAGGCTAGCACTCTACCACTTGAGACACAGCGCCACTTCTAGCCTTTTCTATATATGTACTGAGGAATCAAACCCAGGGCTTCATGTATGCAAGGCATGCACTCTACCACTAGGCCACATTCCCAGCCCCCAGCTATTTTCTTCCTGTAGGAAGAATAGAGGTAGACACAAAGGCTGGGAAAAGCCTCCAAAAAGAACTGTAGGGGTAGGCTAAGAACTTGGCTGGACCAAGATGATTAGACTCATGGTCATTGTCACTAGCTTTGGTTTTCCCCTGGGGTTTGGCAGAACCCCCTCAATCTTATTTGGGAAGAGTGCAAACTGAGTGCAAAGGCGTCATCAAACACAAAACAATCTGAGCCAGAGGCCCTGTTGGGAGAATGCCAAAGAGAACAAGGGTTCTAGCATATGATAGCTGGCTCTGCAGCCTCCTATCCCTGCGCCAAAGAGAAAGAGAGATTATGGGGGTCATTCAAGATCTGAGGGATTATTTCAAGTAAAAGGAGCCAGATGGGAATGAGTTGTCACCTGGAGGAGTCAGGAGACTTCTACTCCTGTCCAGTTTATGCCTCTAACTCTCTGTGATTTCCCTTGGGTCTCTTCCTTTTCAGTGAAACAAAAGGATTTTGATAGGAGCCCTCAGTGGTCTTTAATAGCTCAGAATTCTGACATCTGGACTCAGGCACTGCCTGGACCCTCGGGATTTGGAGGGATGGTATATGCCCTACATATTGGAAGGGATTCAGAATAGGAAAACTGAGATGGGGGGGTGGGGAAGAAGAGAGGGACTATGTACATCCCCCAGATGAGGTGAAGGCTGCTATTGTGATGGAGAAGAGAAGAGAAGAGAGAGAGAGCAGGGAGGTGAGGAGGCCGGTGGCCTCTCTGGGTGCCTGACTTCTGCAGAGCAAAGGAGCGTCACCTCTTTTCTTCTCCCAATTTGAACTACCTCAGGATCCTGTGGAAAAGCTGCATTATAATCGATAGCCTCATAAATAAGTGAAGAGTCAACGCATCCTGTCTCCAGCTCAGGGCTTCTTCTGGAAAATTGAACCTTGACCCACTTCTGTCCTCCCATTCTGGTTTCCTTCAGAGGCCTCCAGAGGGAAGGAGCTCAGACAGATCATCTCAGACAGCCCCAGGCCCTCGAATGCTGACCTCCAGATGCCTCATACGCATGAAGAGGGGCCAGAGACTGGAGTCTGTGCCCTCCTCCAAAACCTACCCAGGCAGGCCCTTCTTGTCTGGGAGTAACCCTTCTCCCTGTTCCCCGGGTGCGCCCACAAGTGGGGGCACCCACGCTTCATCGTGTCCTCCCTGTAGCTCTCACTCCTGGTGTACTGTGGCCTCTCCTTTCAGCTTCAGTCCTTTGCCTCTCACCTTCAGATTCTGTGTCTTGCTGCACAGGATGAGCAGCAAGAGGAAGGCAGTTATTTGCTCTGCACCTCTGGAACCCGCCCTGTCTAACCTTTTCAGATGTCTTGTCATTCATTGTAAATGAACTTTTCAAGCTCTGGCCAAGAAAATGCATTTCTGTGTGTCAGAGACAAAGACACTCAGAATTTATTTCATGGAAGAGCAGCAGGTTGCAGGTTAGCAAGTCGACTGGAAGACATTTCCTTCCACTCTCCACTTCTGTCACAGTACTCAAAAAGAAATTGTTAACAAGCCAAGCTGAGTATTTTGGGACCCTCCCCCATCCACCGTGGTGGCAGTCAGCCTTGTGTGGTGATAGACAACAGCCTTCTTCTGGGTGTGCCTTAAAACATCTCAGGCTTCTCCATTACTCTAATGCCTCAGTTTCCCCCTCTAGCTCTTTGGGTTCTTTTTTGTTTGAGGTTAGCACTCTACCACTTGAGCCACAGTGCCACTTCTGGCTTTCTCCATTTATGTAGTACTGAGGAATCGAACCTAGGGCTTCATGCATGCTAGGCAAGCACTCTACCACTAAGTCACGTTCCCAGCCCCTGGGTAATGGTTTTATTTGGGTTTTTAACACTAGGCCTTCCATCTACTAGACAAGTGTTCTATCATTTGAGCAACACTCCTGGCATTTTGCTTCAGTTATTTTTCAAATTATGTCTTGAGCTTTTTTGCCCAGGGACATCCAGGACTGTGATGATTCTACCTGTGCCTCCCCATAGCTGGGATGACTGATGTGAATATCACACCCAACTCTGTGTGTGTGTGTGTGTGTGTGTGTGTGTGTGTGTGTGTGCGTGCTGGTCCTGAAGCTTGAACTCAGGGTCTGGGCACTGTCCCTGAGCTTTTGTGCTCAAGGCTAGTGCTCTAGTACTTGAGCCACAACTTCACTTCTGGTGGGTAATTGGAGATAAGAATCTCACAGGCTTTCCTGCCTGAGCTGGCTTCCAACTGCAATCCTCAGATCTCAGCCTCCTGTGAGTAGCTAGGCTTAGAAGTGTGAACCATTAGCACTCAGCTCAACTTGGTTTTTTTTTTCAACTTAGTTTTTGAGATGAAGTTTGTGAACTTTTTGCCAGAGGTAGCCTTGAACCAATATCTTCTTTAGCTCTACCATCTGAGTAGCTGGGATTACAGGTATGTGCCAACACATCCAGCTCTTGTTCACAATTATGGATCACTATGTTCCAGCTATTCCCTGGAGACTGAACAGTCTTTCAATTAAAAGGTTCTGCCAGGCACTGGTAGTTCATGCCAGTAATTCAAGCTATTCTAGAGGTTGAGATCTGAAGATCTTAGTTCAAAATCATCCAGGCAAACAAATCCTGACAGATTCTTATTTCCAGTTAACCAGCAAAAAGCTAGAAGTTTGGCTGGGAATGTGGCTTAGTTATTCACTGCTTGCCTAGCATGCATGAAGCCCTGGGTTCAACTCCTCAGCACCACATAAACATAAAAGGCTGGAAGTGGTGCTGTGGCTCAAGTGGTAGAATGCTAGCCTTGAGCACGGAGAGGCTCAGGGACAGAGCCTGGGCCCTGAGTTCAAGCCCCAGGATCAGAAAAAAAAAAAAAAAAAGCTGGGGGCTGGGAATATGGCCTAGTGGCAAGAGTGCTTGCCTCCCATACATGAAGCCCTCGGTTCGATTCCCCAGCACCACATATATAGAAAACGGCCAGAAGTGGCGCTGTGGCTCAAGTGGCAGAGTGCTACTAGCCTTGAGCAAAGAGAAGCCAGGGACAGTGCTCAGGCCCTGAGTCCAAGCCCCAGGACTGGCAGCAAAAAAATAAATAAATAAAAAAGCTGGAAGTGGCTGGGTATTATAGGCTCATGCTTATAATCCTAGCTACTTGGAAGGCTGAGATCTGAGGATCAAAGTTCAAAGACATCCTGGGCAGGAAAAGTCCCTGAGACTCTTCTTTCTTTTTCTTTTCTTTTGCCAGTTCTGGGGCTTGAACTCAGGGCCTGAGCACTGATCCTGGCTTCATTTTGCTTAAGGCTAGTACTCTACCACTTGAGCCACAGCGCCACTTCTGGCTTTTACTGTATATGTGGTGCTGAGGAATCAAACCCAGAGCTTCATGTATGTGAGGCAGGCACTCTACCACTAGGCCACATTCCCAGCCCAAGATTCTTATTTCTAATTAACTACTCAAAAACCAGAAGTGGAGCTGTAACTCAAAGTGGTAGAGGGCTAGCCTTGAGCAGAGCCCAGTTCCTGAGTTCAAGCCCCAGTACTGGTCTCACACACAAAAAAAAGTTTCTGACTAGAAAATACCATACCCTTCCTTTTTCTGTTCTTTAAATATAATAGTTATACTGTCTCATTTTCTTCTGAATTAGCCATAGCAGGACTTTTCAGCCTCCATGGCCTGCCTCCTAGCTCACTGACCAGGGTCAGCCATCTTCTCACCTGACCAACGCATCTGTAGCCATCCCTTCCCCACCAACATAAACAAACAGGGTTGTTTGGAGGATATCTACACTGAAGTTTGTTTCCCTGGTGCTCGTGATGGAGGTTTAATTGTCTCAGGGTACAGTTCAGTCTTATAACTAGTAATCCAGACACCTCTAGTTTGGCCCCTTCCCAGGTGACAGGAGGTAGTCCTGGCACCACAGAAAGTAGCATAAGAAGATAGGCACTAGAGGTTCATGCCTTTAATCCTAGCTATTCAAGAGGCTGAGACCTGAGGATTGGGGTTCAAAGCCAGCTCAGGCAGGAAGTCTGTGAGACAAGTCTTATCTCCAATTAACCACTAGAAAATTAGAAGTGGAGCTGTGGCTCAAAGTAGTAGAACTCTAGCCGTGATCAGAAGAGCTCAGGAACAGTGCCCAGGCCCTGAATCCAAGCCGCACGACTGACAAAAGAAAGAAAAGGAAGGAAGGAAGGAAGGAAGGAAGGAAGGAAGGAAGGAAGGAAGGAAGGAAGGAAGGAAGGAAGGAAGGAGACATAAGATTCTGCTTCATGTATCCCAAGAGGCAAGGGTGGCCTGTAGCATAGTTTAGAGGCCTAGAAAGCTGCTGTTTACACATGGGTAAGGCTGCCTCAATGGATCCCCCTCAGTTTGGGAATAGCAGTACAATGGATTCCCTACTCTAGCCAGTCTGTGAGAGTCAGGCAGTCCCAGCATTCAGGAGGTTGAGGCAGGAGAACGGCAGGTTTGAGGTCAACTTAGGGTACATAGCAAGTACAAGGCCAGTGTGAGATACATAGCAAAATCCTCAAAATTCCAATGGCAGGGCAATGTAGCTCAGTAACAGAACACTTGCATAGTATGCACAAGTTCCACCCCAGCACTGTATATACTGTATAAAAAGAGTCTATGGGTAAGGCACAGAAATCTTCAGTCACAGCTCTTATGGTTAAAAGAGCCAAGAAATTATTTGGGGTAGAGTGCTCTAAGGGAAAGGCACATACTTGACAGGCCTTCCCCAGGCTCTCCCGGAGGGCAATCAGGTCCAGCCTGAAGCTCCTGGCTCTCCCCATAGCACAGGCTGGGCTGGCACTGAGCACATGGGTTATGTCTGTCACCAAGAAGGAACTGGCAGCAGGCACAGCAGACTATGTTTTCTTTGCAAGCTGAGGGAAGCTAGAGGAAGCTGAGAATTCCTCTACTGTGTCTTGAGGAGGAGGGGAGAACAGGGAAGCAGCTCTCTAAAGGAGGAATTCTTCCAGCTCTTCTAAGATGAGGAAGGAGAGGAGTGTAGGCCAAAGATGGGAGGACAACCTAAAGCCTTATGGAGGGCTTGGGGTAGATGCCAAGAGTGTGGGTCTTATCTGCAACCATCCAGGGACATATCATAGTGGTAATTGGCACTTATTAAACATTTTCTCTGTACCAGTCACCATGTCTGAATGTAGTTGCACTCTGAAGGCAGATTGTGTAAGGGCTGGGAACAGTGACCTAAGCAATATAGCCTGAGTTCAAGTCTCTGATTATTATTGCAGATGTAGGTCAGGAGTAGAGCTCTGTGACATCTCAGAGCTCAGTTAACATCTCTGTTCCCCACTAATGAAATGGGAATGTATCAGTCTGGTCCAAGGGCAGAGAGGGAGAGACAGGGAGAGAGAGAAGGTAGAGGCCTCAGCTGGGTTTACATGGATAACCAATAATATCCCAAGCCACCAGGTGGCCGTCCAAGGGACAAAAGCCCCATGAGGTGAGCTCTGGAGGACGTTTAGTCCCGGTAGTAAGCTCGGCGGGCTCCGTGCTCCAGATGGAGGAGGCCTCAGGAGCTGGGGAGAGTGGGGGAGGCATAGAAGGAGCAGTGCCCCCTCGGTGGCCTTACGAGGAAGCGAAGCACTACCGCCTTCCCAGTTTTGGCACCAGATGAAAGGTTCCAGGCAGGGAGAGAGCACGCGGAGAGAAGTAGAGGCGATTGAAAGAGAGTTTATTGGGGTACGCTCTCGGGCACCCCTGTAGTAGGGATCAGAGAGGTCATACCTGGGCCTGGCTCAGGCAGGGTTTCTATGGCAGGGGCTAAAGGCGGTTCGGCCAGAGGTGGTAGTGAGCACATGGCTTGTTCTGCAAGTCTGGGTGGTTCCAGTTGGTCTGACTCCTGCTTCTAGGAACTGCTGATGCCAGATGGTGTTTCCCGATAGGAAGGTGGTTTATTCCCGGCACACCCTCCAGTGGCCTGACAATCAGGCTCCGGACACTCATGCTTGTTATCCTAGCTACTCAGCAGGCGGAGATCTGAGGATCTCAATTCAAAGCTGGAAGTCAGGGCAGCAAAGTCCATGAAATTCTTATCTCCAAGTAACCACCAGAACACCAGAAGTGGATCTGTGGCTCAAGTGGTAGAGCACCAGTCTTGAGTGAAAAAGCTTAGGGACAGTGTCCAGGCCCAGAGTTCACATCTCGGTACTGGCAGTAAACAAACAAATAAAATGGGAATGCTACCCATCTGGTAAAATTTAAAGATCAAGGGCTGGGGATATGGCCTAGTGGCAAGAGAGCTTGCCTCGTATACATGAGGCCCTGGGTTCAATTCCCCAGCACCACATATACAGAAAACGGCCAGAAGTGGCGCTGTGGCTCAAGTGGCAGAGTGCTAGCCTTGAGCAAAAGGAAGCCAGGGACAGTGCTCAGGCCCTGAGTCCAAGGCCCAGGACTGGCCAAAAAAAAAATAAAAAAAAAAATTTAAAGATCAAGTGCATCCATAACATAAAGCATAGTGTCTATCATGAAGTAAGCTGTAGACAAGATTTGGCTATTCCTATGTTGTTGAATCATCACCCAAAAGTCTGAAGTAAATATTAATTGCTGAGGGTCAAGAAGCCCAGTGACTGGCCTTAACTCCTCAGGTCTCTTTGAAAGTGCCTGAGTGTGCTCTGGCGTTTTCCTTGACATCTCTTATCTTTAGGAGGAAGCAGCTTCTGTGGGGGTTATCTACCTCACCCATGGGGGGAGGGGGAGGGGCAGATTCCAGCTCACACCAGAGCCTCACCTGAAGCAGAATCCTACTTAGATCTCAGGACTGCTCCTGAGGTCTGGCTTGCCTCCTGGGGCCAAGCTGACTAGAGACTTCTAGGCCCTGCCAGAATCCTTTCCACTGCCTTTAGCCACACCTAGAATCAAGAGTCTCTCAAGATGGGGAGGGGGGAAGCTTAGCCTCTTCCCCAACCCCTGGGGCCTTCATTTCCCATTCTGCAGTCCCTGGTCCCCTCCCTCTGCCCCCTGCAGGACTGGAGGGACCCTTTCAATTTCAGGATAAACACACAGTCCTTCTAGCCCAGCCCTCTGACAGCTCACTGCTCCCTGCCCCACCCCCCCAATCCGCAGTGCACAGCTAGCTCTATTCCCCTGCCAACTTGGCAGCTCGTGGCTGCTGTTACTATCAACACCTCTGAGGGAGAAGAAGAGGAGTCAGCTCTGATCGCGTGGCGCACCGAGCTGTAAATTCGTGTCGGAGCCAGCGCTGGAATGTCTCCCAAACTCTCCAGGCTCCCGGTTGGGGAGGGGAGGGTGGGATCCGTATTGCTGAGAACACAAGGAGCTGAGGAATGACTGATCAGAGCAGCCTAGGTTCCAATAGCTCTCCCAGCAGAGCTGCCATCCTCACCCCACCCCCAACACACGCACACACACCATAAGTGGCTCCCATAGAAAATGTCAGAGGAGGATGCTGGGGCCCTTGGGATGCAGGACAGGGCTAGATATCTGTCTCACCCCAGTTCTTCACACAGTCCAAGGGAGATGGATGATTTCAATTCCCAAGTCAGTTGGTTGCTCAGGGCTTTGGAGCTTAGCTAACAAAAAAACACAACAGGTTTTTCCTGTTCAGACTGTGAGCTCTGGAATGTATGGACTGTGACTTTTCCCCTCATTTTTCTTGTATAGTATGGAGGTCAGATCTGGCCAGCACCATCATCGGCGATATGGTGAGTTGCACTATCTGGCATCTTGTCTTCATGGATGTGCTTGAATTCCTAGAGGAAGGGAAGTCCCATCCTCAGGTGATGGGTGTTCCTGAATCCTAGCAGACAGGGGTGGGCACTTGGCCTACACTGATCCTGTCAGTCAAGTGCCTGGGTCAGGGAGCTTCCTGTGACTCAACCCCCTGACCTGACCCTTAATAGGGTCAGGCCAGCTCAGGCGCCATTACACGGTTCGTGTCCTGTGTCCTGTGTTCTGGCTCTTCTGCCATCACCATGGTGTCCTAAGTCAGCTCTCCATTGGAGCTGAATTGGTTTGCTGGTATTGTTTTGCTCTTGCTTTCCTTTCTGGCCTGTTTCCTGACAGTGTTGAGGGTATTTGTGGGCTGCAGGCCTTTGTAACAACAGTAGCCTGCAGATAGCTACTGCTGTAATAAAAACTCCAAGATTCGATCCTTCAGTATGTGGCTTCTTGGACCCTGTGTTTGGAGTCCTTGGGTCTTCTACCAGTTTGGAATGGGAGTCCGTAAGGGACCACACTTTCTACACCAAATGGAAACAGCCCCACAGACAAGCAATCCTTTCCTTTCTAGCCACTGAGGTCCAGTCCCTTGGCTCCATAAAGCAGCTGGAGCCCTTCCTTAGGACTCTTGGGACACAGGAAGAACAGAGAACCTAAATCTTCATTGATCCAGTGCCCATCCTTGATTATTTCCCCCACCTCAGGCCCTCTGCCCCTCCCACTAGCCCCAGCTCCACAGGTACCTGAACTCCCTGCCCTAGAGCTATAATTGACCACTCCCACTCACCACTCTGACCTACTTATATAAGTGACCACCTGGATTAAGGTGCAGACACCATATTGCTCCCTCTACTGTGGGAGATATGGCCCCACTAATAAACCTCCTTGGAAACCTTCTTCTGTCTGTGACTATCCCCACATGGTCCCCTGGGATATCTGGGACAGATTCTTTCACCCTTGACCAAAGCCTGCCTGAAGCCCAGTCTGCAGTTGGTCATCCACCCCTTGATAAGACTGAGGGTGGTCACTGCACAGCCCAGCTCAGGAGCTATGCTCCCCTTGCCTTCTCAGTGGTCAGCCCCAGGGTCTTGGTGTCAGCAACAGTGGTAGAATCAGGGATGCTTAGTGCATCCAAGAATGTGAGCCTGAGCTTTCACCGGGGTGTTGTCAGCTAACATACAGTGGGTACCCCACTAGACTACAGACAGTGGAGATAAATACATGAAAATCATGCTGGCATACTCATTGAGCTATGCTTGGCATTTAGAATCAATACATTTCCTTTCTGTTTCTCCTTCCTTTCATTCTTCTTTACCTCCACCTTCCTGGTAAAGGAGACCCTCCCTTCCCCATCCCCAGAAAGCCTGCAGACTTTCCAGGGGCCCAAGCAAGAACAACAACAACCTCCACCTTCCTGGTAAAGGAGACCCTCCCTTCCCCATCCCCAGAAAGCCTGCAGACTTTCCAGGGGCCCAAGCAAGAACAACAACAAAAGAAGAACTCATTCAGCAGGCTGGGATGTAAATAAGCCTAGAGAGACGGTGCCATTCTGGGCTGCACCTGCGAGCAATCCCTCAGATGAAGCCCTGTCAGCGTTTCCATGACAAAATTGTATTTCTCAATGCCTCTCTTCCAGCTTGAACAGCATGCCTTGTGGTGAGACTTGACACTGAAAATGCTTTCTTTTTTTTTTCTTCCATATTTTTCCCTAAAAAAAAAAAAGGTTACACACCTTAAAAATGCACATGCTCGTTATATGTTTTCTCTTCATTCTGAGAGTATTGTGAGTATAGCAGGTGATACACACATGAAAAGTTCTGCTGTGGAGAGATATCACAGCAAATATAGAGCCACCATACACTGTAGTAAGATGCTTCCCTCCCCCAAACATTACCTGCATTCATTTGCCTGTCTCAAACTCTGAGAAATCCACCATTAGACTAAATTTTACTACTTTTTTTTTTCCAGTCCTAGGGCTCAAACTTAGGGCCTGGGCTGTGTCTCTGCACCTCTCTATGCTCAAGGCTAGGGCTGTGTCTCTGAGGCTCTTTATGCTCAAGGCTAGGGTTCTATCTCTGAGCCTCTCTATGCACAAGGCTAGGGCTCTGCCACTTGAGCCACCGCACCACTTGCAATTTTGTCTGTGTATGTGGTACTGAGGAATCAAACCCAGGACTTCATGCAGGCTAGGCAAGCACTCTACCACTAAGCCACATTCCCAGCCCCTAATTTTTATTGCTTTTGAGCTTAAAGGTTGCCTGCCCCTGAGTTCAAAATCCATAACTGACAAAACAAACAAACAAAAACCACCATATACCATACATGTTCATATGTACTCACCTGACCATTCTCCTCTCCTGCACTCATGGCTGCCTTGACTTCCACTTTCTGGACTTCCCCAGGACATGCTCCCAGATGTTCTCTCCTAGAAGCTTGGCACAGCCCGTGATCATGCAACAGAACTCTTCTAACTAGCATATTTATGTGTCACCAATGACCTTTCATACCATTGTCCTTTGTAGGACGATGAATCAAGGGGAAGGGTCACTTCTCTTTCATGACAATAGGAAACTGAGGCAGGAGGGTTTAGAAGGCTGTATACCATTTAAACAAAGAGCCATGGTGTTTTCATTTTGAGCAAGTGCTGAAAATGCACACATTCAGCTTCAGTGTCATGAACTTCCTGATACCTTTGCATGGATCTCCTAGGCAAAGAAGGCTGGCCCTGCCAGGTACCGGTGGGTCACGCCTGTAATCCTAGCTACTTGGGAGGCTGAGATCTGAGGATTACAGTTCAAAGGCAGTCTGTGCAGAAAAGTCTATGAGACCCTCATCGCCAGTAAACTACTCAGAAAAGGCTGGAAGTGGCGCTGTGGCTCAGGTAACAGAGTGCTGGCTTTGAGCAGAAGAAACTCAGGAACAGCACCCAGGCCTTAAGTTCAAGCCCCAGGACCAGCAAAAATAAATAAATCAAAATGCTGGCCCCACTTGGATCGCTTGGCAGCCTAAGCCCTGTAAGCTCCCAGACATCACATTCAACACCTGAAGCATCCTTTCAGCTATGCCCTTGCTTCAAGATGAACTTGCCTGACCTTCCCTCCCTCCCCCAGAAAGAGGGATACACCATCTGCATCAGATGTGAGTGAATCCACTCAGACCAGACTGTGCCTCGCTGTTCCCCAGCCCACAGCACAGTGAATCTGAGCTGTCATGCGGTCTTGGAAGGATGGATGGTTTTTATTGCAATAGCAGAAAGCACAAGGCAACCAGCTTAAACAATAAAGAACTGAGTGGTCCATGACAGTGAAACAGTTTGAGACACGATGGCCTTATGCAACATCTAAACCATCTGCTCTACGTTGATTCATTTTGTCCCTTCACTCTGTTGTCCATGGGGCCAATTTCATCCTGAAACTCTGAATCATCAAGGTTGTCACACAGTTGCCAGCAGCAACCAACGCTGTCTGCACCTTTGTTCACTCTTGGGAGAACAAGATGCTTTGGGGGGAGTGCTTATGGGAGAACATACAAGTTTCTTTCCAGAACCCTTCAGCCGCTTCTCCCTAACCCTTACTGCCACAGACTGTAAAATGTCTATCTCAATCAGAGCCCATCTCTGACACAGGTACACTGTGTGGCTGGAAAATTCAGGATTTGGTGTAGTGACCCTCCCTGGGCAGAACCTTGCAGATATAAAAATACAACCCTTGGGCTTTCAAGAAAGGAATTGAGGACTCAAAAGAATAATTTTGTGACTGCATTGGCTCTGATCTGTGGTAGAAAACTGAGCAAAAGCAGACCAGAGCCATCTCAAGAGAGGGCTTTCTACTGTTTGTTTGTTTTTGCCAGTCCTGGGGCTTGAATTCAGTCTCTGTCCTTGAGCCTCTCTGTGCTCCAGGATAGCACTCTACCATTTGAGCCACAGTGCCACTTCTGGCTTTTTCTGCTTATGTGGTGCTAAGGAATTGAATCCAGGGCTTCATGCATGCTAGGCAAGCACTCTACCACTAAGCCACATTCCCAGCCCTGGGCTTTCTACTTTCTAGAAAGGGAAGAAAATGGAATTTGCAGGCAGCAAGCTGAGCAGAAGGTAAACCATAGAGAGCGTCAGACACCTTGGGTTATATCTTTCTCCTTTGATTTTGATGAGTGATCATGAGTGGATCATTAACCTTCTGTGGCCTCTGTACAGAAGCAGGAAGATGATCATCCCTTCCATGTTGCAGTGTCCCTTGTGTAAGGTTACAATCCCACAGAAGCAGTTAAATCTTTGGAAGATCCCAGGCTTGTGTACCTCTGGCCATCTACAGAATAAACAACAGAGCATGTTGAGTGAGTTCTCTGGCCTGTTCTTGTTTTGTTTTGCCAGTGGACGTGGGAAGCCACATCCCACAGTCGTGGAGCTTGAACTCAGGGTCTGAGCACTGTCACTGGCTTCTTTTTGCTCAAGGCTAGCACTCTGCCACTTGAGCCACAGCGCCACTTCTGGTCGTTTTCTGTATATGTGGTGCTGGGGAATTGAACCCAGGGCCTCATGTATATGAGGCAAGCACTCTTGCCACTAGGCCATACCCCCAACCCCGATGCTCTGGGTTTGATTCCTCTGCACCACATAAAAAGAAAAAGAAAAAGCTGGAAGTGGCACTGTGGCTCAAGAGGTAGAGTGCTAGCCTTGAGCAAAAAGAAGCCATGGACAGTGCTCAGGTCCTGAGTTCAAGCCCCAGGACTGGCAAAAAAAAATTTTTTTTTGAACATCTTACAGAAACACTGAGCCCATGATTGGTGTGATTAGAATAATTATGGAAGTCTCTTGACCTCAAAATCTTCACTACTATCCCCAATTTCATCCCTCCTCACCTGACTAGAATTAAATGTATTCACCAGATCTGAAATTTCACCAGTATGGAAGCCTAACTTTGCCTTTAAGCCAAATGTAAATATCGTTCCCTCAAAAAAGTAATTTAGTTACATATGATTGATATTTCTATTATATGCAAGTCACTAGGTAAATGTTTTTTGGTTTGGGTTTTTTTTTTAGGCATGAGCTGCCAGCACCCAGCTAGGTAAATGTTTTATTACCTCACTTATTCTTGAGTATGAATAAACTGAGTATCAATGGGAAAAAAATTATCTGGATCTGAATGCAGTGGCTGATGCCTGTAATCTCAGCTACTTAAGAAGGGAAGATTGGAGGGTCTTAGTTTTTATTTTTGTTTTTGTTTTTTGTCAGTTGTGGGGCTTGAACACTGGGCCTGGGCACTGTCCCTGAGCTCTTCAGCTCAAAGCTAGCACTCTACCACTTGAGCCTCAGAGCCACTTCCAGTTTTCTGGTGGTTAATTGCAGATAAGAGTCTCATGGACTTTCCTGCCCAGGCTGGCTTTGAACCATAATCCTCAGATCTCAGCCTCCTGAGTAGCTAGGATTACAGATGTGAGCCACCAGTGCCTGGCTGGATGGTCTTAGTTTGAAGCCAGTGCAAAATGAGGAAAAAGTTAGCAAGACTTCATCTCAAAAAACAATCAGGGAGTGATGATTCATGTCTTGGCATAGGTAGGAATATGGACGTGTCAGGCTGACCCAAGGGAAAGCTAAGGATGCTATCTAAAAAATAACTAAAGCCACAAGGGCTGGAGAGCAAGGCTCAAGTTGTAGAGCACTTGCTCTTGAGTTCAGACCCCAGTACCAGGGAAAACAAACAAAACAAAACAAAATTACTGAGAAACATGGAAGAAGAAGCTGAAGTCAAATTTTACCTTTTTTTCTCCTGGGCTCTGGAGACTGGCCCTGGACTGGAGACACAGCACAGGGGGTTTGCAGCATAGGTCACCAAGAAGGTCACCAAGGCAAGGTCACCAAGAAGGAAGAAGAGAAGTGAGGGCAAGGGAAGGATGGGAAAGCAGAAGATATCAGAGAACAAAATCCTAGCCCATTCCAATTTTGTAGCCTTTGAAAAGAGGAAAAGCAAGTCTAGAGATGTAATGGAGTCTGGTACCAGTAGCTCACGCCTTTAATCCTAACTACTCAGGAGGATGAGATCTGAGGATTGTGGTTTGAAGCCAACCAGGGCAGGAAAGTCTGTGAGACTCATCTTCAATTAACCACCAGAAAACCAGAAGTTGTGCTGTGGCTCAAAGTGGCAGAGCACTAGCCATTGAACCAAAAAGCTCAGGGACAGTGCCTAAGTTCTGAGTTCAAGTCCCAGGACTGATTAAAAAAGAAAGAAAAGGGGTTGGGGATATGGCCTAGTGGCAAGGGTGCTTGCCTCATATACATGAAGCCCTGGGTTCAATTCCCCAGCACCACATATATAGAAAACGGCCAGAAGTGGCGCTGTGGCTCAAGTGGCAGAGTGCTAGACTTGAGCAAAAGGAAGCCAGGGACAGTGCTCAGGCCCTGAGTCCAAGGCCCAGGACTGGCAAAAAATGAAATAAAATAAAATAAAATAAAATAAGAAAGAAAAAATGCAGAAAGAACAGCCAGTGACAGGGAAGACTCTAGAGTCCTGGGAGCAACTGAAGGAAGTGTTTCAAAAAGAATGGAATGTATGTGTCTATAATCCCAGCACTTGGGAAGCAAGGCTATAGGATTGAGGGTTCAAGGCCAGCCTGGATGACATAGTACGATCCTGTCTAAAAATTTTAGAAAAAAAAAAAAAAAAGAAAGGAAGGAGAGGGTAAGAAGAAAAGAGTGGTTGAATGACAAAGCACTATTGATGGCTCAAACAGAATTAACCACTGAATTGGTTCGCACAGAATTTATCGGTGACCTTGAGAAATGTGACTTTGTGTCATGATCAGGAGAAATGCTTGAGTGTGTGTGAGAGGTGGAGAATGGGAAGTGAGGAAATAGAAACAATGTGGGCATTCTTCTAACTTTTGCTATGAATGATGAGCAGACGCATTTTGAAGTAAATGGAGGGAGATGTAGGGTCAAAGGATTTTTTCTTTTAGATGTGAGAGTTGTTATATCCCATTAGTATGCTGAGGAGAATGATCCAGTCACTAGGGAACATTTGGTGATAGGGATGAGCGGGTAATTACCAGAGTGATGCCTTTCATAAGAGGGGAAAGGATTATGGGCGAGGGGAGGGGCTTGCCTCAGATAGACATGTGGATGGTCTCTTCACTGCAGGAGGAGGGAGGGCAGTGTATGGAGGCCTGACTATTAAAAGGAGATATTTTTGGAGCTTGGAGCTGGGAAGACAAGGAATTTTTTTTTCCTGAATTCTTTTTTGTTCAGTGGGAAGGAAATGATGTCACCAGCTGTCACTGAGAATTGAGGAGAGCCATGAAGTGGACTGAGAAGACAGGCGATAGCATATAGTGATTGGAAGGAGAAGTAGAGAGAGTGTTGGCTGGCTGGGCAGTGGGGAGGCCTTCCTTAGATTAATCATCATGAATGGAAAGGGAATCTTTCAGCTTGGTGCTGTTTTTTCTCTAGTTATATTCAGCAACTGGCAGGGAGGCATAAAATAGCTAAAAGTTAGAGACAGCCAGTGCTGGAGGGGTTTTGTTCATTTTGAGACTAATGTAAGGCGGGGCATGGGGAGTGAGTCTTGCTACTTAACCCATCTTGTCTGGAACTCACTGTGTAGCCCAAACTGGCCTCAAATTCACCATCTTAGCCTCCTGAGTGTTGGGATTATAGATATGTGACCTAGTGTTGGTGTTTTGCTAGATTCATGAGTTGGAAGGGAAGAATATCAAAGACAGCTGTATCAATTATCTCTCTATGGCTGTGAAACAAATTGCTGAAACACTTAGTGGCTTAAAACAATAAACATAAATTACCTCATAGAGGCTGTGAATCAGAATTTGGAATTTGGAAGCAGCTTGCCTGGGCACTTGCATCCTGGTGTCTGTCTGGGAGCTATAGTCAAGATGTTAGCTGAGCTGGGCTGGGAATGTGGCTCAGTGGTGCTTGCCTAGCATGCATGAAGCCCTGGGTTAGACTCCTCAGTACCATATAAACAGAAAAGGCTGGAAGTGGGGCTCAAGTGGAAGAGTGCTAGCCTTGAGCAAAAAGAAGCTTGGGGACAGTGCCCAGGCCCTGAGTTCAAGCCCCAGGACTGGCACGCACGTGTACACACCACACACACACACACACACACACAGATGTTAGCTGGGGCTGCAGTGTTACCTGAAAGCTTGACTGAAACTATATCTGCTTCCAAGATGGAGCACTGGAGACTGGTAGGTAGTTGCTGTTTTTGTTGTTGGTGGTGGTTGGTAGAGAAGAATCAGTTCCTCTCCAGTTCTTCTTCACAGGCTGCTTGAGTGTCTTTACAACCCGACCAATGCTACCTCCCAGGGCTGGCAATCCAAAGGGGAATTCAAGAAGAAAATACCCTTTTTTATGTTGTTGTTGCTATATTTTATTTGTTAGAAGCAAGTTACCAAGTTCAGTCCATACCTTTGAAGGGAGAAATATTATTATGGACTATTCAGTCTTTTCCCTCTCCAATTTATTTGTTAAGTCCTAACCCCCTAGAGCTGTATGTGGAGAAAGGGCTCATAAGGAAGTATAGTACAATCATGTGTCATGGAATGATGGGGATACTTTCTGAGAGAAATGTGTCATTAGGCAATTTTGTTCTATGAATATCTGAATGTACTTATACAAATTAAGATAGCCAGGATATATAGCTGTGGCTTGAGCCACAGCTCTTCTCCCAGTTTTCTGGTTGGACAGAAGAGCTTCACATGCTTTGCTGCTCAGGCTGGCTTTGAACCATGAGCCTCAGATCTTAGCATCCTGAGTAGCTAGAACTAACAAGCATGAGCTACCAGTATACTTGGGTTCCTGTCCTTTTAGGATGAGATGCTAGAGAGCTTAGTAGTTCTCTATGGGCAGGTGCTAAGAAGAGACTACAGAGAGATAGTAAGAAGGTAGTCATCTAAAAGCCAAGCAAGCCAGGTGCTAGTTTCTCATACCTATAGTCCTAGATACTCAGGAGGCTGAGCTCTGAGGATCACAGTTCAAAGCCAACCAGGGTAGAAAAGTCCCTGAGACTCTTATCTCCAATTAACTACCAGAAAACCCAAAGTGGTGCTGTGGCTCAAGTGGTAGAGAGCTAACCTTGAGCTGAAGAGCTCAGGAACAGCGCCCAGGCCCAGAGTTCAAGCCCCCCCACGACCAACTAATAAATAAATAAAAACCAAACAGAGAATACGTCCCAGAAACTAAACTGGCCAGAATTCTGATCTTGGATTTCCTTCAAAACTGTAAGAAAACAAATTTCTGTTTTTTAAGCCACCCATCTGTGGCATTTTCTTACGATGAACTTAATACAAGTTTCAAAGAACTTGCAGGCCTTATTTTAATATTACCACAAAGCTAAGGGTATTAGTACTGATGTTTGGTTTTGGTTTTGTCTTGGTAAGTTGCCCAGACTGGCCTCAAACTCCCAATCATCCTGCCACAGCCTTCCCCAATGCTGAGATTTCAGGTGCATGCCATGCTACCACACCTCCTTTACGGTGATAGAAAGTGGCCTCTGAGAAAGAAGGGAGGTGACAGCATGGTGGAGTGGGCTGGAAGACTGCTGTCTGGAAGAAAGATCTTTGCAGGTGTAGGAATGCAGGAGAAGGAGGACTAGGGGCACCGGTAATATCTCACTCAGTGTCACCTCATTAACATAAACTCATTAACATAAACTCAAGGCTTCTTAGGAATAACTGGAAATTCCATGGGTTTAGGAGCTCTGTGTTATTTTGGAGACAAAAATCCATATATATATATTTTTTAATTATTTATTTTTATTTTTTTTGCCAGTCCTGGGGCTTGGATTCAGGGCCTGAGCACTGTCCCTGGCTTCTTTTTGGTCAAGGCTAGCACTCCACTTCTTGAGCCATAGCACCACTTTTGGCTTTATCTGTTTATGTGGTACTGAGGAAATTGAATCCAGGGCTTCATGCATGCTAGGCAAACACTCTACTGCTAAGCCACGTTCCTATCCCCCATATATATATATATATATATATATATATATATATATATATATATATATATTTGTTGTTGTACCACAGCTTGCCTAGCAAGTGCGATATGATACCAAGTATTAATGTCCTGTTGTTATAGATGAAGCCTCCAAGGTACCGAGAGGTTAAGTAATTTGATTTAGGGCACAAAGCCAGTAAGGGCCAGAGTTAAAAGTTTTGCAGAATTGTGTTCAATGAAAGACAGAAGCTGGACTATTTTAGGTAAACCCTCTCTAGGGCTTAATCCTCAGCCCCCACATTTAAGAATGTCTGCAAATATTCTTTCCTCCTCCTCCACTTTCACCCCCTCCTCCATCAGACAATTTGAGTTAGTTTCTGTTATTTACAGCCAAAAATACTCTGACCAAGTTATGCCAAAGGGCAGATTAACCAGTGGACCATGTGAGTTGTACAAGAGTGACAAAAAAAAATTTCAAGAGACAATGACTAAATTCCTTTTTGGAAAAGAACTATTTGAATTTAAAACATAGGCTGTAGGGCAGAAATTGGACATTGAGTGCAGAACCAAAAGAAGTGTAGAATTGTTCAACTTGAAAGTTGAGAGAATTTTTTTTTTTTTTGCCAGTCCTGGGCCTTGGACTCAGGGCCTGAGCACTATCCCTGACTTCTTTTTGCTCAAGGCTAGCACTCTACTACTTGAGCCACAGCACCACTTCTGGCTTTTTCTGTTTATGTGGTGCTGAGGAATCGAACCCAGGGCTTTATGTATACGAGGCAAGCACTCTACCACAAGGCCATATTCCCAGCCCCGAGAATTTTTATTTTCATATTTGGCCTCTTAAGAAGAAATTTAGAGGGCTGGAAATGTGGCTTAGTGGTAGAGTGCTTTGCCTAGCATGCATGAAGCCCTGGGTTCCCTTCCTCAGTACCATATAAACAGAAAAGCCAGAAGTGGTGCTGGAGTCCAAGTGGTAGAGTACTGCTGGCCTTGAGCAAAAGAAGTTCAAGCCCCAGGACTGGCAAAAACAAAAAACTACCCTGGGCAGAAAAGTCCATAAGACTCTTATCTCCAATTACTCAGCAAAAAAAAAAAAAAAAAAAAAAAGCCAGAAGTAGAGCTATGACTCAAGTGGTGGAGCTCTAGCCTCAAGAGAAAAAGCCAAGTGAGAGGCCCTGAGTTCAAGACACTGTGACTGGTTGACATTAGATTAAAAAAAAAAATTAACAGGGGCAGCAAGAATGGTCCCCTGAAAGAATTTAGATGCCAGAAAAGGTGAGAGAAAGATGAAGGGGTTCAAAGGGACATTTGAGGTACTTTGAAGTTTGGCCAAAGATGGTGCCTGTGTCATGGCTCAGGCCAGGAATGAATAACTGATTTTCCCAGAGGCTGAGGTATATAACACACCATCTGAGGCTGTTTATCCCCTTCTCCTTCACCCTTCCAGTTGTCAGCATCTTCAAAATAGATTTTTGAGAAATGCCTTCGCTGGGCTCCTTGACTTCATGCATATCTTGTATTGGCCCAAGATTTGAAGAGTTCCTTTCCCTGGGACATCTGAGGAATAGGCATTGCCAGAGATGGTTAGAATTTTTGTTTGGTCAGGTCATGGGGCTTGCCTGAGCTCTTCAGCTCAAGGCTAGTGCTCTGCAACTTGAGCCACTGTGCCACTTCCAGTTTTCTGATGGTTCATTGGAGATAAATCTCATGGACTTTATTGCCCAAGCTGGCTTTGAACCATGCTCCTCAGATCTCAGCCTCCTGAGTAACTAGGATTACAGGCATGAGCCACTAGTACCCAGAAGATTGTTAAACTTTTGTGGGCAGAAAATAAATTTTCCCAATTGCCTTCCTCCTCACCCCACCCCACCCCACCCCCAAAGAGAAAGGACCTGAGCGCAAAGCAGTTAAGGACAAAGAGCTGGTGAAAACTCTCCTGACCACCAGCTCCTTTGGGCCAGCTTTTTAATTCTAATCAGAAGGGTGCTGGGAAGATGATTAGCTCACTGAAGGCAAGAACAAAGTCCTGGCTCTCATCCTGCGGCACTCAACGCTGAGTCCACGTACCATAGGAGCTAAGTGAGTTACTGTACTGACTGCATTGAGTAGACCTGGCATGGAGAGGAAGCAGGAAGGGGAGGAAGGAGCTAGCTCGCAGCTCCTGCCCACTGCCTTCAGGCTGCTGGGAAGTTCTAAAGAAAAGCCTGCCAGACCTCTACGGAGAGCTCCTCCGCCAGCAGGCTGTGATTGCTCATTGTGTTTGGTTATAATTAGCAGCATATTCTGCGATGGCAAAGCAGGCTGCAAGCAGCAGCAGGACTGGGTAAGGGCTGCCACCCTCGCAGCCACCAGCCCCCAGTCCTGCAAAATCTGGGCTCCTCCATTTACTGGCTCTTGCTTGCCTTGTATCCACAGGCAAGAGCTCAGGGCTAGCTGACCTTGATCATCGATCCTGGGCCAACCCCTCATTCTTTAACAGGCCAAGAAGAGCTGTCTACCTGGGGTGGAGACCAAGTTTTGATTGCAACTACAAGCAATGTGACCTCAGGCAAGTGAGCCTCAGTTTCCTTGTCTATGAAATGGGGACAGTAATAATTGTACTCCTTTTCATTTTCCTTATGGATGTACTGGGACTTGAAAGGGTAACTCATTAATAGACTTGGTAGAGTGCTGACTTAACCCTTTTGGGTTTTTTTTTTTTTTTTTTTTTGGCAGTCTTGAGTTCAGGGCTTGGGCACTGTCCCTGAACTTCTTTTGCTCAAGGCTAGTATTCTACCACTTGAGCTACAGTACCACTTCTAGCTCTTTCTGTTTATGTGGTACTGAGGAATTTGAACACCAGGATCCTCACATGCTAGGCAAGCTCCATACAGGTCTCGTTCTGCATTGTCACCCCACTGGCTCTGTTTCTCTCACATACACAAGCGCTCTGTAGCCTGCACTTTTCTCCTTCCTTGTGGAATCATCTGGTCCACGACTATGTGATCTTTCCCTGCAGAATAGTCTCAAACTTTTAAAACTGTGACCCTCAGAACAAAACACATTGTGCATGGTGACTGAGAACACATGCATATCTGTAGATAAAACAGAAATAAATTCCACGAGACAGATCCTATCCAACCCGGGAACAATGTGTGCTACCATGCTTGCTTCTCTTTCCTCTTCTCTCTTATCACATACATAGGCTTCCACTTAAATTACTAGTTTATAGACTAGTTTTCATGTAATCATTATGTTTTCATATTTTTACATCATACTTCATGTAAAATAGTTCATATTTGGCCAACAATCAAGCCTCTAAAATGAATTCCTGACCAAACAGTGAGTTGAGGTCAGGTTGAATAAAAATGCCCCAGGAGAAAGAGGCCAATTACCTCTCATCTCGCCTTATGGAGTGTTTTTTTTCTACCAGACCTGGGGCTTGACCTCAGGGCCTGGGCACTATCCCTGAGCTTCTTTAGCTCAAGGCCCTACCGCTTGAGTCACAGAAGCACTTGTGGCTTTGTTTGTTTGTTTCTGTGGTACTGAGGAATCAAACCCAGGACTTCATGCATGCCAGGTAAGCACTCTACCAGTAAGCCACATTCCCAGCCCTAGACTGTTTTCCTTCTCTCTCTCTTCTTATTTTCCTTCCCTCCCTCCTTTCTTTTCTTCTTTCCCTCATGTGTCAGTTCTGTGGCTTGAACTTAGGGCCTGGGAGTTGTCCCTGAGTTTTTCTTTCTTTCTTTCCTTTTAGTTTTTTTTTTTTTTTTTTTTTTTGCCAGTCCTGGGGCTTGACTCAGGGCCTGAGCACTGTCCCTGAGCTTCTTTTTGCTCAAGGCTAGCATTCTACCACTTGAGCCACTTCCGGCTTTTTCTATATATGTGGTGCTGAGGAATAGAACCCAGGGCTTCATGTATGTAAGGCAAGCACTCTACCACTAGGCCATATTCCCAGCCCCAGCCCTGAGCTTTTCTGCATTCTACCACTTGAGCCACAGCTCCACTTCTAGCTTTTTTTTTTTTTTTTTTGATGGCTAAGTGGAGATATCACAGTATCACACACAAATCCTAGATTTGTGGCCTTCCCAGTGTGAAGCCCTAGCTTTTTTCTTTCTTTCTTTTTTTTGGCTAGTCCTGGGGCTTGGACTCAGGGCCTGAGCACTGTCCCTGGCTTCTTTTTGCTCAAGGCTAGCACTCTGCCACTTGAGCCACAGTGCCACTTCTGGCCTTTTCTATTATGTGGTGCTGAGGAATCGAACCCAGGGCTTCATGTATACAAGGCAAACACTCTTGCCACTAGGCCGTATTCCTAGCCCGGAAGGGAGCTTTAAAATCAAGATATTCCCAGAAAATCAAAGAGGTCACCATCCTTTGCTCCCATGATGACCTGCAAACTAATTTCTCCTTAGCTGGGGTTTCTGAAAATCTTCCAAATGCCACTTTGCCTAGGTGCCAAGGAAGAGCAAGATTTATGTAGACTCAGACAGGAAGTACTCTGAGCTAGGATGGTACGGTTTTTTTCCACAGCACAAATACTTATAAAGACAATAAGATAAAATATTTTAAACTGGAATTCTACTGGAAAGTCCCCAAATTGTGACCACATGGTGACCATAAGAAGTAGAGAACTAGATGCTAAGAGAATCTGAAGGAGGGAGAAGCCCTCTGCCTCTTTTGCCCTCTAATTTGAGTGAAAGAGTCTTTGAGTTTCCAGAACCTTCTAGGATACCAGAATCTTCTAATACTTAGGAGGACTGGATCCTATTGGTAAGCAAAGAAGTGGAGAGGAAGGGGAAACGAGAACCCTCCAAAGTGTTCCCAAATTTTGCTTACAGCTGTTTGGGTTCCCAGCTTCTTGCTCCTTGACCTGGATCCAATCTCCCGCCATCCAACTCTCCCCTCTCCATCACATCCCCACAGTACCCACAGCCAATGTTGCCTTCCACAACTTAACTATGACAGTTGTTATTACTAAAGAATGAAGAGAGGCTGAGCTGGGCTAAAATTTCACAATTATTTTTTTTCCTTCCTGGATCAGTTCCATGTAGGAGAGGGATGTAATAGTTGCCTTTGGGGCCTCAAATATTTGGCTTCTTCTCTTCTACACTGAGAATCAGGTTTCCAAAGGTTAAATAAGTGAAACGCCCTGTGGACACCATCCTCCCCTCTTTATTATCTCACAATTTCTTCTTCCAGCTTGTATTATCAGTTGTTTTTTTGTTGCTATATCAAAGTACAGGAGGCTGGGTATAAGGGAAAGAGATTTATTTTGCTCATACTTCTAGAGGCACAAGAGCATGATATCAGCTTGGCTGTAGTGATGGCTTCAATGTTGGCCAATGGATGGCATCCTGGTGGAAGCACATGCAAAAAGGAGTGATTATACAGCAAAATAGGCAGCTGGAGAGCACACAGGGTCCCATGAGAACTATTTAACCCTTTTCAAGGTTATAATAATCTAATGATCTCCAACTACATTCCACATCTTTTTTTCCCTTTTTTTGTCAGTTGTGGGGCTTGAACTCAGGGCCTAAGCACTGTCCCTGAGCTCTTTTGCTCAAGGTGAGTGCTCTACCACTTTAAGCTACAATGCCACTTCATTTTTCTAGTGGTTAATTAGAGGTAAGAGCCTCAGTAGACTTTTTTTTTTTTTTTGCCAGTCCTGGGCCTTGAACTCAGGGCCTGAGCACTGTCCCTGGCTTCCTTTTGCTCAAAGCTAGCACTCTGCCACTAGAGCCACAGTGCCACTTCTGGCCGTTTTCTGTCTATGTGGTGCTGGGGAATCGAACCCAGTGCCTCATGTATACGAGGCAAGCTCTCTTGCCACTAGGCCATATCCCCAGCCCCCTCAGTAGACTTTGAATTGGGATCCTCAAGTCTCAGCCTCCTGAGTAGCCAGGATTACAGGCATGAGGAACCATCATCCCTGCAAGGTTCCCACTACTTCTTTTTCTCTTTTTTCTTTTTGACAGTCCTGGACTTCAAACTCAGGGCCTGGGCTCTGTCACTGAGCCTCTCTATGCTCTAGGTTAGAGCTCTACCACTTGAACCACAGTGCTACTTCTGGCTTTTTCTGTTTATGTGGTACTGAGGAATCAAACCCAGGGCTTCATGCATGTTATGCAAGCACTCTACCACCAAGCCACATTCCCAGCCCTGTCCCACCACTTCTAACATCACTAAAAAGGGACTCATTTGTCAACATATGAACCTTTGGTTTGTTGGGAACATACAGTATGAATAACCAGTTGGAATGTTATCTCTACTACCTCTGATCTTCCCCTTGGGGTAAACCATAGGAAGAATATTGGTTCCAACATATACTTTACAGCCTTCTTTGGGGCCCAGAGAAGAAAATCAGGTAGTACAAAGAACCTCCTTCCCACAGATTGCAAGGAAAGGAAAGTGAAAGGCAGATAAATCCCCTTAATTATTTGCCTGATTCCTTGCTCCCAACTCTCACCCCACTTTTCCTTAACTCTGTATCTTCTAGAAACAGTGCCTTTAATTAAATACCCCGACTGCTATTGCTTCTGCCATCTGCCTCCTTTGCCCACTTGTTTCCTATGTCTATGTTTCTGGGAATCTAATTGTCATGAAATTACAGGGTAATACTAATAGAGGGGTGAGAATTCAGCTAATGGCTCCCTGTTCCACTAAGCAACAATTGTAGTAATCACCAAGCTAAAGGCTCCCATGCATTAGCTAGAGGTTGCTGGGGTTTCCTGGCCTATGCTTTGCTTTCAGTTTAGCAACTGAATGTTCATAGCACAAACGGGAATTCCAGAGGAAAAAGATGAAAATGACATAGATGACTGAAAGAATATGAGGGGGGAGCAAGAAACCTCGGATATAAGAATGTGAGTCACAGCAAAAACAAAAGAGGCAAAGGTGTGTGTGTGTGTGTATGTGTGTGTGTGTGTGTGTGTGTGTGTGTACTCGGGCTTGAAGTCAGGACCTGGGCATTGTCCCTTAGCGTTTTCACTCAAGGCTGACTCTCTACCACTTGATCCACAGCTCTACTTCTGGCTTTTTGATGGTTAATTTAAGATAAGCCTTACTTTCCTGCCCAGGTTGGCTTCAAACCTCAACTCCTCAGATTTCAGCCCCCTGAGTAGCTAGGATTACAGGCCTTAGTCATCGGCACCTGGCTTGAATCTCTCCTACTTCATCTACCAGGGCTTGAATTTGGGGCCTTATACTCTTGCTTAGATTTCCTCACCCCAACCCCCACCCTGCAATCAGGGTTGGCATGCTATCATTTGAGCCACTACCACTTCCAGGCAGATAATTAGATTCAATATTTTAAAAATATTTTGGAAAATGAAGTATGCATACACATGATCAAAAGTTTGAGCTTGATTTCAGAGTGGGGAGGGAATGTAATGAGGCTGAGGTAGTACCAGTCATTGACTCACCTTGTCCAGATTCAGCCTGATAGAGGTGAACATGAAGCTCTGCAGAGCAAATCTGCACCATAGTCCACATTAGGAACAGGTATGTGCCAACGTACCACAATTCCAATATGGTGCGCTCATTGGGAAAGAAGAAAACTGGTGTGGGATCCTTCCTTTAAGGTGTCCACAGTCTGAGATGACAGACTAAGCACTATACAAGGACCTGGGCCTATCACTTAGCTCTTGGATGAGGAAACTTTTTTTTTTTGCCAGTCCTAGGGTTTGAACTCAGGGCTTGGGCACTGTCTCTGAGCCTCTTTTGCTCAAGGCTAGCATTCTACCACTTGAGCCACAGCACCACTTCCAGATTTTTCTGTTCATGTGGTACTGAGGAATGGAATCCAGGTCTTCATGCGTGCTAGACAAGCACTCTACTACTAAGCCACATTCCCAGCCCTGTGGAGAAATTTTATAGGATGTCATCAGTGAGGAACCTGGGGATTGTTATTCTCATTCTGCACTGGTGGAGACCTAAAATCAGAAGGGTTAAGTGATATTCTCAAGGTGATACACAGTCCTGAATGCTTTGGTTCTTGTTTCTTCCTTCAGGGGGTCCCCAGAAGTCTCTCTCTCTCTCTCTCTCTCTCTCTCTCTCTCTCTCTCTCTGCAGTATTGGGTTTGAACTCAAGCAGGTGCTCTACAACTTGAGCCATGCCCCCAGCTCTCCCAGCAATGTCCTAATCTGCTCTTGAGGAAGATATCCCTTGCTATTCTTCCACTATCTCACACCACGTCCTAGAGATACTAGGAAACAAGAAGAACATCTTTTTCCCCAGTGCCAGAGTTAGAGTACCATTCTGGGCCCCAAGGCTTTACAGAGTTTGATTGAAACAATGGCTCTGTCTCCTCCTATTTACAGCTTTCTCTCTCTAGAAAGTAGGCTTAGATTCACAAATGCCCTGCCCTGGGAAATAAATCCAAGTGGTAGATGGTATCTTATACTTGAAAAATAGAAGCAAATGTTATGTAAATGCTCAGGATTCAGATAATATGAGTGTCTTAGTTCATGATGTGTCATAAATCAAATGTAATCAGATGTTAAAATAGAAATGTTAGCTGAATCACAAATAGATACCAAAGTGAAGTGCTAGCCCAGGATTTACAAAACAGTTAAGAACAGTTAAGGTACAAAAGAGTTGAGGGAAGATTTCAGATAAGAATTTCTTTGGAAAGCAGGACAGTGGTGGTTCATACCTGTAACCCTAGATACTCAGGAAGCTAAGATCTGAGGATCACAGTTCTAAGCCAGCCTGGGCAGGAAAGCCTGTGAGACTCTTATCTCCAATAAACTACTCAGAAAAAGCTGGAAATGGTAGTGTGGCTCGAGGGGTAGAGTGCTAGCCTTGAGCAAAAGAAGCTTAGGGACAGAGCCTGGCCCTGAGTTCAAGCCCCAAGACCAGAAGAAAAAAAAAAGAATTTCTGTGGAGAGAATTCTCATGAGTCCCTCAACCCCAGTCCTGGTTCAATGAGAGAGATGAAGTCTGTGAAGCCAAAATAGCAAGAAAGAGAGTAGAAGGTTACATGTGGGAATTATTCTCACAGAATTCTGGGGGTATAAATGTGAGCTGTGGGTGATAGAGAAGGTTGAACCACATGTGCAAATGTGACAGAATATGTGAGTAAAACAACTGAAAGGAGAAAAGATTGGCTCACCGTTGCAGAGGTTTTAGTGCATGTTTGGCTAGCTCCATCGCTATGGGCCTGAGGCTAGGCTGAGCATCATGGTGACATCATGTGGTAAAGCAAACCAGCTCTCTTCATGGCAGGAAGCAGAGACAGAGGAAGGAGCAGGGGACAAGATATGTTTTTCCAGGGTATATGTCCAGTGACCTACTTCTTTCAACTAGGCCTCACTTCCTATCTTGGACCACTTCAGTAATGCCTTCATATTATAAATCTATCAAGCTCATTAGATTAGAGCCTTCAGGATCCAATCGCTTACCCAAAGCTGGCAACTGATTTCCCATATACTTCACTTATAGAAGACATTGCATATTCAAACCAAAATATGTGGCTAGCCAAAGGTCTCATCCAAGGAGGACAACCTGGAGGGATAAAGCTCTCAGCTAAGAGTAGTTAGATGTGTGGCCAAATTCTTAGGGATGAAAATGGGGTAAAGAATGAGCTGGAAGAGAGTGTTTACCTGAACATAGGGGTCCCAACAATGGGAGGGGGAGAAGACATAAAGCATCCACCAAAGTGTCAACAATAAACCCCTGCCAAATCCAGGGGACCTTAATGCCAGATCCACTGCCAGGACCAAGCAAGTGGAAATTTACCTGCTCCTTCCAACTCCAACCTTGTGAGGCACAGAAGTCACAGAAGGCACAGGCTGAGTGCCAGTGGCTCACGCTTGTAATCCTCACAGCTCAGGAGGCTGAGATTCTGAGAATCAAGGTTTGAAGACGGCCCAAGCAGAAAAACCAGAGAGAGACTTACTTCCAATTAATCAGCAAAAAGCCAGAAATGGGGGTGTCACTCAATTGATAAAATGCCAGCCTTGAGAGAAAAAGCCAAGTGAGAGCATGAGGCCAAGTTCAACCCCTAGTAATAACACACACACACACACACACACACACACACACACACACACACTCACTGTGGTCCAGGCATGTACCAGGGCAATGGGAAAATGAAGCAAGACCCTATCTCAAAAAATACTAGAGGGGCTGGGAATGTGGCCTAGTGGTAGAGTACTTGCCTCGTATACATGAAGCCCTGGGTTCGATTCCTCAGCACCACATATATAGAAGAAGCTAGAAGTGGCTCTGTAGCTCAAGTGGTAAAGTGCTAGCCTTGAACAAAAAGAAGCCAGGGACAGTGCTCAGGCTCTGAGTTCAAGTTCCTAGGGGAGTGGCAAAAAAAAACAAACTAGAGCAATGAAAGAGCTGGAGGTGTTGCTCAGTAGTGGAGTGCCTGCCTAGCAAGAACAAGAGCAGAGTTCAATCCCAAATACCACCAGATAAAATTTTTAAAAATTATGCTGGTACTGGGGCTTCAACTTAGGGCCTGGATACTGTCCCTTGAGACTTGCAACTGACAGGCTGCTTTGCACAGGAGAAATGGAGAATTATGCAGCTGAGCTTTGGTGTAAAAGTAGCCATGAGGACACAGACTCTGCTCTATTTGTCCAGATGGGAGCAATTCTACCCTAGGCTGAGCAGTTGGCACCAATTGTTTCTTTGCTCACAAAGGACTACCAACAGGCCTCTTTGTACATATGACTGCTCACTTTCAGTGAACTCATTTCAACTGAAGCATGCAGGTGGGCAAAGGAGGATAGAAATAGAGTGTGGAAATTATTCAAGGTAGTTTAGAGGTCACGCATTTAGAATGCAGCCCAATATATTCATGAGATATCCCAGCAAGTCTGAATTCAAGCTGAGCATCAGGCTGAGTCCTACCCTCCACTTCTCCTGCCCCACTTACACAAACTCATGCATACAGCATTAGGAAGTAAATTCTAAAACCGTCAAGCATTTCAGGCATATTCTTTCCAACCATGACAGTGTTCTCACTGGCCTCGCTGACTCAAAATATCTCTCCCCAGCTGGGCACCAATGATTACTCATGAAAGAAAGCCAGGTGCCACTGGCTCACGCTTATAATCCTAGCTACTGAGGAGGCTGAGCTCTAAGGATTGTGGTTTGAAGCCAGCCTGGGAAGTAAAGTCTGTGAGACTCATCTCCAATTAACTAACCCTCTCCCCCAAAATGGAAGTAGACTCAAGAAGTAGAGCATTAGTCTTGAGCATAAGACTCAAGGACAGTGTGCAGTCCCTGAGTTTAAGCCCAGGACTGGCATAAGGAGAAAAAAAAATCCCTCCCAAATATAGCCTGCATAATACTGTTAGATAAGTATTCCTGAATTCACCCCTTCTTCTGGTTACCTACAAGCTCTACCCAGCCCTGGGATAGCCTCAAGTCACCTACCTGTTGCACCTTCCCCGTGCTGCTCTTTCACATAAGTCTCCTTATTTGCAGCCACAAAGATGCTCCTGACTTCCCTCCTCCACTGTCAGCCCACCCACAGCACCTAGAATTCCAGAAGTCTCAGCCACGTGGGGCAGAGGGGTCAGTAATGAACCAAACCTGGCGCTGCTTGGCTCTGCCACTCTTCTGATCTGTGACCTTTGCAGGACAGCTTTGACCTCTAGTTCTCCTTCCTTCCATCATGAAAGTATTTAGATGATTGTCAAATATGTTTTGTTTTGCTGTTACTCAAAGGTTCAATGGCTCTCCCATAAATCCTATTCTTTTTGTTCTGTTTTGGACAGTACTGAGATTTAGACTCAGGGCCTTGTGGTCATTCAGCTTTCTTGCCCATGGTTGGTACCCTACCACTGGACCTATGCCTCCAGATGGAATCTCACAGACTTTTCTGCCATGGAGTGGCTTTGAATCATGATTCTCCAGATCTCAGCCTCCAGAGTAGTTAGGATTACAGATGTAAACCACCAGCACCCAGTTCCATTAACTTTACTTTTAAACAAATCTTATTTTCCAGATAATTCCTATGCCCAAGAGCATCTCACTTATTCTACTTTTTCTACTCATTCTCACTTTTCTTCCACCCCTCAAGCATATTTTCTTTCCTCTGGTACCCTCACAAAGATGAGCATCTCTACACTTAGTCATTTTTCCCCCACCGTATCTGCTGGGGCTGTGTGTTTGTGTTTTTATGGCAACAACTTGAGGTCCTGTTTCAAATGGCTGAAAGGATTTTAGAAAGTCTTCTGCGTGAGCTTTACCTAGACACAAAAAGGTCTGGGCTCATCTGGGACCACATGGGCAGGATCCAGGTTAACTGCAATATATTTGCCAGTCCTGGGGCTTGAACTTAGGGCCTGGGCTTTGTCCCTGAGCTTCTTTTTGCTCAAGGCTAGCACTCTACCACTTGATCCACAGTCCCACTTCCAGCCTTTTTTGTTTATGTGGTACTGTGGAATCAAACCCAGGGCCTCATGCATGCTAGGCAAGCACTCTATCACTAAGCCACATTCCCAGCCCCTAACTACAATATTTTCAAAACCCAAACTACACTTCATCATTCAACAAAAGCTACATGGGCTTGATCAAATGATGTTGAAATTGCCTGCTTGCTTACCTGCTGCTGATACTGTTTTAGTCTCACTTTGGGAAGGACCACAAATCTACACTCCTCTTCCATAAATAGCTTATTTGGGAATCTCATTCAGAAGGGTATGGGAGATATTAACCCTCAAAAATACATGCGTTTTTGGCAATACTGAGGTTTGAACTCCGGGGTCCTGATCTGGCAAAGCTGGTACTCTTATTACTTGAACTACACCTCCAGCCCCAGAAAAAACAACAACAACAACAAAAAATCTGAATTAAGAACTGAGCAACCCTGGCTACCTAGACAGCTGTTCTGCTAGCTGAATGATGCTGGGCTGGAGTCTGAACCTCTCTGCACCTCAGTTTTATTACCTGTAAGATGGATGTAGTAATGGAGTTATCATGAGAATTAACCAAAATAATTTGTATGAAATCCTGAGTGCAATAGTTGGCGCTGGTGATTCATCTGACAATAAAACGAGAATAACTATATCAATGGCTTTGTGCACTGGAGGGGCATAGGAAGGATGAGTAATGAGGAGGCACAGAATCTAGGGGCCCAGGTTCTAATTCTTGTTTTCCTCATCTTGCTTTCAAGGAGTTCCGAAGCACCTTCCAACCATAGTACCATTAGTAGAAAGAGATAGATAGATAAATAAATAAATAAATAAATAAATAAATAAATAAATATGGGTAGAGTGTATTTTTTTTTTTTTTGCCAGTCCTGGGCCTTGGACTCAGGGCCTGAGCACTGTCCCTGGCTTCTTTTTGCTCAAGGCTAGCACTCTGCCACTTGAGCCACAGCGCCACTTCTGGCCATTTTCTGTATATGTGGTGCTGGGGAATCAAACCCAGGGCCTCATGTATACGAGGCAAGCTCTCTTGCCACTAGGCCATATCCCCAGCCCCTTAAAATTTTTAATTGTTTATTTTACATTTAATTGTTAAGGTGATGTACAGAAGGGTTGGTTACATATGTAAGCTAATGAGTACATTTCTTGTCGAACATTGTTACCGCCTCCCTTGTTTTACACCCATTTTCCCTCCCCTCTGAGTAGCCTTTAGGAAAGGCTTAAGTGTAAGGACTGGAAGGGCCTCAGTGGACCTAGGCTCCATTCACCTTTGAAATCTCTTTATAGAAAAAAGAAATTGAAAAGAATAACTTTAAGCTAATAGTAGGACAAATTCATAGTGATCTTGATGAATTGGAGGCCCAAGGAAATAGTGCTCAGTCAAGTTTTAGAAAGTTGTGAAGAGGGGCTGGAGGCATGGCTCAGATGGTAGAGCTCCAGCCAATGAGCGAAAGCATCAGATACCAAGTTTGAGTCCTGTCTTGGACCCCCCCCCCAAAAAAAAAGTGTGAAGGAACTAATATTTACCATTTCATTTGCTAAATTCAGATTTTACCGAAGCACAAATCTGAAATCAAGACAAAGAGCTTTGGGTCGATCATTGAGAGAACTAGAGAAGCAATGGTCTCACTGCTGGTCTCAGCTAGACATTGAAGGCTTTTCACAATCTGTGCAATGACCTGTGAGGCCCACAGAAACCACTCTTGGCAGAGCCCTGGAGGCAGGCTATAGCTGCCTCAAGCTAACCTAGGAGCTGCTCTCAGAGAAGTCAATGGCACATCAGCCTGAGCTGTCCTATCTAGAAACTTAGACTAAGGGTGAGCAGCGGGCAGCAGGAGGGGGAAGAGGAACTCTAAAGGGTGTGGTATTGTATGGAGAGAGGAAACTCTGATCCCTAGAATGATAGGAAGTCCTACCAGAGGAAAAAAACTGGGATGCCTTTTTTTTTGCCAGTCCTGGGGCTTAGACTCAGGGCCTGAGCACTGTCCCTGGCTTCATTTTGCTCAAGACTAGGACTATACCATTTGAACCACAGCACCACTTTTGGCTTTTTCTGTTTATGTGGTGCTGAGGAATTGGACCCAGGGCTTCATGCATGCAAGGCAAGCACTCTACCACTAAGCCACATTCCCAGCCCTGGGATGTCTTTTATGGGTGGTGTGTTTTAGTCAGACTCATTGTGATGGCATACTTGAGAAAACAGTTACCTAAGGGAAGGATTTATATTGGCTCACAGAAGCTTCCATTTGTGATAGGCTTGGTGTTCCATATTTCGAGGTTGGTGGTGAGGCAGTGCATCATGGTGGAAGGGGGTGATAAATCATGACAGCCAGGAAGCAGAGGACAACATCAGGAATGATGTGGTTTCCATGGCCAAAACATACCTTTCAAAGACATGCCCCCAGTGACCTCCTTATGCAAGGCCCTGGGTTCCATCCCTGGCACCACTGGCACCACAAAATAAATAAAATTGTGTGTGTGTATATATGTATACATATATAATTTTTATTGTCATTATAAAGGTGATGTACAGGGACTGGGAATATGGCCTAGTGGCAAGAGTGCTTGCCTCGTATACATGAAGCCCTGGGTTCGATTCCCCAGCACCACATATATAGGAAAACAAAACAAATAAACACACACACCAAAAAAAATGGCCAGAAGTGGCACTGTGGCTCAAGTGGCAGAGTGCTGGCCTTGAGCACAAAGAAGCCAGGGACAGTGCTCAGGCCTTGAATCCAAGTCCCAGGATTGGCAAAAAAAAAAAAAAAAAAAAAAAAAAAGGTGATGTGCAGAGGGGTTACATTTACATAAATCAAGAGTACATTTCTTTTTAGACAGTCATCCCTTCCCTTGCTCTCTCCCAGTTTTTCCCTCCCTAAAATTTCATATATATATAATATATACTACATATATTATATCAGATATTATATATATATATATAGAGAGAGAGAGAGAGGGATTTTTATTTAAATTTTTTTTTGGGGGGTATAAGGCTTGAACGCAGGGCCTGGGTGCTGTCCTTGAGCTTTTCTACTCAAGGTTAGTACGCTACCATTTTGAACCACAGCTCCACTTCCAATATTCTCGTGGTTAATTGAAGGTAAGAGTCTGGCTGGCTTCAAACTGTGATCCTGAGATCTCAGCTTCCCGAGTAGCTAGGATTACAAGCATGAACCACCAGCACCCAGCTAAAATTATACATATATATTTAAAACTACATTAAAAAATAAATGTCAAGTACAGAAAAATTAAAATATACTCACATTTTATAAAATTTTGCAATTAAAATTACAATTTTATAAAATTTAACAGTTGACAATATCAACATTTAAATAAAAATATTAAAATGTTTAGTTTTATATGTAATAAAATCATTTTATTTATTTTTATTTATTTACTTTGTTGATCATGGGGCTTGAACTCGGCCTGGGTGCTGTCCCTGAGCCTTTTCACTCAAGGCTCACACGCTTGAGATTTTATTGAAACTGGTCTTACTTTGAGCCACAGCTCCACTTCTGGTTTTCTGGTGGTTAATTGAAGATAAGAGTCTCATGAACTTTCTTGCTTGGGCTGGCTTTGAACCGCAATCCTCAGATCTTAGCCTCCTGAGTAGCCAGGATTACGAGCATGAGCCACTGACACCTGAGTAATATTTTTATTTTAAAAAGTTATTTATAATTTGTCTTAGTCCATTAGAGATGTCATAACAAAATACTGGATAAAAGATAAATAGAGCTGGGTGCTGGTGGCTCATGCCTATAATCCTAGCTACTCAAGAGGCTGGGATCTGAGGGTCACGGTTCAAAGCCAGCCTGCGCAAGAAAGTCTGTGAGACACTTATCTCTAAGGAACCACCAAGAAGCCAGAAGTGGAGCTGTGGTTCAAGCGGCAGTGCTAGCCTTGAGCAAAAAAGCTCAAGAACAGAGCATAGGCCTTGAGTTCAAGCTCTTGGTCTAGCAAAAAAAAAAAAAAAAAAAAAAAAAAGAGCTAAGGAATTTACTGCAGCTGGGTGGGCACCAGTGGCTCACTCCTGTAATCCTAGCTACTCAGGAGGCTGAGATCTGAGGATCAAGGTTTGAGCTTGCCTAGGCAAGAAAATCTGTGAGACTCTTACCTCCAATAAACTACTCGAAAAAGCCAGAAATAGCACTGTGGCTTAAGTAGTAGAGCACTGGCCTTGAACAAATGCTCAGGGACAGTGCCCAAGCCCTGAGTCCAAGCCCTAAGACCAGTACGAGAGAGAGAGAGAGACAGAGAGCGAGAGACAGAGAATTTATTGCTTGCAGTCCTAGAGCCTGGGAAGTCTAAAGACCAAGGACTGGCTAGACATGTCCTCACCTGGTGGATGGGGTGAATGCCTCTATTATAAGGGACTCCTGTTCATGAGGGCTCCTTCCTTGTGACCTAATCATCTCCTAAAGGCTCTGTGTCTTAATACTATCACACTGGGGGTTAGGTTTCCACATATGAACTTCACAGGGAAACATTCAGACCATATCATAAGCCTAACATTCATTCTCCAACTAGTGACCAATATAAAGAAATTTTATCATGCATTACCTGGCATGGAACCGACACATACATCCATTTATAAGCAATAGGAAATATTTCATATTGCAAACCATACAATTGCCACGTGAAACTTTTACAAATACCTTAATTAGTATGAACCACAAGTAGCAAGAAAATGGATGTGCAACACTCTTGGGAAACATCCTTCATTATGCTAGAATCCATTGTATTGGTGTTATCTAAGAAGGATTTGACAAGTTAATTTGTCTTTTTTCTTACCTAAGCCCCCAGTCACTCAAATCCAGAAGCATTCTGTCTCCATAGAGGCAGCAACACAATTCATTTTCACAGACACTGGGCACAGACAAGCTGCAGAGAAGCCTTGCCACGGATGAAGTACATTCCATGGTGAGCATAGATATTTAGGATAGTGTCATACTCCCTCCATGTTGAGTATGGAATCTACAGTGGAAGAGATTTTGTTTGTGATAGCTAAAAAATAAAACTAAAAAAAGCAAACTGCTATAAGGGGGCAAGGCCCAAGCTGAACGGGGCTTGCCTAACAAGTTAAAATCCAGTATCATTAGAAAAAAAAAAAAAGAGTACTTATCCTATTCATTTCTCTCTCTCTCTCTCTCTCTCTCACACACACACACACCCCTAGATCCATATCCTTTTCTTTTGAAGATATCATAGTTTCTTTGAAGTTTTCACCTCTTCCCCACATTGTATGTTTTTGGTCTGCTTCATTATTTCTCTCATTGGACATTTTCCTTAAATGTCTAATTGCCATTAGCTGGCCACTCGTATAGAAGAGTAGGACACTAAACAGTAGATTGAAAGTACCAGATACATGCCAGGTGCTGGTGGTTCATGCCTGTAATCCTAGCTGCTCAGGAGGCTGGGACCTGAGGATCACAGTTCAAAGCCAGCCTCAGCAGGAAAGTCTGTGAGATTCTTATCTCCAATAAACTACTCAGAAAAAGCTGGAAGTGGCACTCAAATGTGGCTCAAATGGTAAAGCACTAACCTTGAGCACAGAGAGGCTCAGGGACAGTGCCCAGGCCCTGAGTTCAAGCCCCCGGACTGGCAAAAAAAAAAAAATTAAATGGGTCACAAATCCTTTGTTATCTTAAAATTAGTAGACTTCTGAATCGTACTTTTGTTTAAAAAAGTTTATTTTTATTTATTTATTTGTTTATTAATTGAACACAAATGTTCTGACAAGGTGTTGTGCAAAAAGGGTACAGTTACATAGTAGGGCAGTGTGTATATTTCTGTTTAGAAAAGTTTGAATAATATTTTTATTTTGAAAATTTGAAGAGAATATAGTCAATATTATAAACAGACTTTTATAATTATTGGACTAGTAAGTCAATATTATATTAGGACATTTTTCTTTGTATTAGATTTGCATGATGGTCACGGGTGCTACATATAGACATCATTCCAACACAGCTTTGTACCTAGAATTCTGGGTATAAATTAAATTAGACCACCTATATCTAATGGTGCCCTATATAACAAACTTTAAGGCTCTCAGCCATAGATAAACACTATTATCTACTATCAGGAAAATACCTCCATTAGTAATGTCTACAACTGATGCCTCACTAATCACTGTGCATCTTCAGCTGTTGGAAATTTAGTTGAAAGGCATAGAAGATGAGAATAACTAATCAAAAGTAGGGAATCAAACTATATATAAGAGAATCGGATGTCCAAGCTTCAAAGAATGTTAACTGAGCAATTGTGTACCTGTATCAAAAGTTGAAAAATAAAGGAGTCTTGAGGTTTCAATTCACTTAGAAGAATCACAACATCTATATGAACAACAATGATCAAGACAGGAGAGAGCAATGTGGCAAGTTCCCCCTACCTGATGCTTTGCAGAGTGTAATGCTGGTAAAATTTGAGATTGTCAATGTCCAGTCTCTGGCCTCTTGGGTACTGGGAAGCAACTGCAGCAATGGCAGCCACAGAAATAGCATGATCCAATGACAAGGCAATAATGCTAGTAGCTATTACAGTGTTCTGATCCCAGTTTACAATCTCTGAATGGCACTTTAGGCAGTGTGCCAGAGACTTTTTTAATGCTTCAGTTCTGGCCACTTTGTCTCTATTTTCCTAGCTGTGTCACAGGAAGCAATGTTCTTGACAGACCAGTTAGGCAAGGCTGTGGGAGGCATACTCCAGGGGAAGGCGTAGAGCCCACTCCTCCATTTCTTCCAACAACTTTTTTTTTTTAAGTGGGCAATGGAAAAAAAAAATTGTTTTGTTTTTGGCCAGTCCTGGGCCTTGAACTCAGGGCCTGAGCACTATCCCTGGCTTCTTTTTTGCTTAAGGCTAGCACTCTGCCGCTTGAGCCACAGCGCCATTTCTGGCCATTTTCTATCTATGTGGTGCTGAGGAATCGAACCTTGCCACTAGGCCATATTCCCAGCCCGGCAATGGAAATTTTTAAAATATTGTTATTATAAAAAAGTGATTTACAGACGGATTACAGGTTCATAATCTTCTAGCAACTTTGTAAGTACCTAATCTACTGTAGTCGATTAATCCTCGTCTGCTTAAAACACCTAGAGTGTTTGTTTCCTACATTAAACCCTGACTAATGATCCTTGTTTGGCATTGAAATGTTTGAGAAAACAGGATATATTCAGTTTGGCCAGGCATCACTGCCTCATGCCTATAATCCTAGATACTCTGAATCAAAGGATCATAGTTTGAAGCCAGCCAGGGCAGAAAAGTCTCAGACTCAATCTCCAAAATAACCAGTAAAAAGCCAGGCTGGAGGTATGGCTCAAGTGGAAGAAGAGCAAGCCAAAGAACTGTGTGTTGAAACTCTGATACTGAAAAAGATATACTAAATTTCCAATGACTTGAAATGCTAAATACAATTTAATATACTACTTGTGCAAATAACTGAGAATCTTTCTGTACTTTTTATATAAAAGATTGAGGCTTTAATCTTTTTTTTGGTGTGTGTGTGTGTTGTGTGTGTGTGTGTGTGTGTGCGTGTATGCCAGCCCTGGGGCTTGAACTCAAGGCCTGGACACTGTCCCTGAGCTTCTTTTGCTCAAGGCTGGCACTCTATCACTTAAGCCACAGTGTCACTTGTACTTCTTTCTGTTTATGTGGTACTAAGGAATTGAACCAGGGCTTCATGCATCATGCTAGGCAAGCATCCTACCACTAAGCCACATTCCCAGCCCAAGGATTTAATCTTCTAAATAAGTAATAAATGGGGCTGGGGATATAGCCTAGTGGCAAGAGTGCCTGCCTCGGATACATGAGGCCCTAGGTTCGATTCCCCAGCACCACATATACAGAAAACGGCCAGAAGCGGCGCTGTGGCTCAAGTGGCAGAGTGCTAGCCTTGAGCGGGAAGAAGCCAGGGACAGTGCTCAGGCCCTGAGTCCAAGGCCCACCACGACTGGCCAAAAAAAAAAAAGTAATAAATGAACATTAATCACAAAACAAGTCAAAATGATGAACCTTTTTCTTACACAGCCCAGGCTAGCCTTAAACTTGAACTACTCCTTCCTCAACCTCCCCAGTGCTGGGATTACAGGCAGGTCCCACCCTGCCCAGGTTAAAAAGACCTGATTGTTTGTAAAACATGTGATTAACAATTACAGAGTTTAAGTATTTAAGAAAACTGGGGATGTAGCTCAGTAGTAGAGCTTACCAGTTCAAATGAAGACAAGAAAAACTAGATTTCAAGCTTTAAAGGCTTTTCTTTTGTGTTGGTTGTAGGGCTTGAACTTAGGGCCAGAGTGATGTTCCTGAGCTTTTTCACTCATGAAGAGTGCTCTACCATTTAGAACTACAGCTCTACTTCTCATTTTCTGGTGGTTAATTGGAGGTAAGAGTCTCATGGACTTTCCTGCCTGGGCTGAATTTGAATGGTGATCCTCAGATCCCAGCCTCCTGATTATAGGCCTAAGCCAAATGAACCCAGCTTTATATTTTCTTCATTTAAATTTTTTTGTCGGTTGTGGGACTTGAACTCAGGGCCTAGATGCTGTCTGAAGTTTTAATGTATTGATATCAAGTAAGGCCAGTTGTGGTGGGAAATGCATGTTAAACATTTAAGAAGAAAGATCTTAGGATCAAGGTCCAAAGACAGCCCGGGAGGACAAATCCATGAGACTTTTATATCCAGTAAACCAGAAAAAAAAAAAAAAAAAGCCAGAAGTGGAGCTGTCTGGGCTGGCTTCAAACTGTGGTCCTCAGATCTCAGCCTCCTGGGTAGCTAGGATTACAGGTATGTGCCACTGGCAACCAATTTGTAACAGATCATTTTAAGAACTATTTTCTGGGAAAATGATATCCTATTGTTGTCAACAACTGGATGATAAAGTTGAGGAGAATTAGCTAATAATTCAACCAGGAGAAACAAAGACTGACAAGCCAGTTCTAAAATAAATTGACCAAGACTATATCATATGACTAAGATTTATTTCCTTTTTAAAAATTTTAATATTGGGCTGGGAATATGGCCTAGTGGTAAAGTGCTCACCTTGTACACATGAAGCCCTGGTTCAATTCCTCAGCACCGTATATATAGAAAAGGCTGAAAGTGGCACTGTGGCTCAAGTGGTAGAGTGCTAGCCTTGAGCAAAAAGAAGTCAGGGTCAGGGACAGTGCTCAGGCCCCAAGTTCAAGCCCCAGGACTGGCAAAAACAAAACAATAAAAATTTTAATGTTAAGGAGTTATACAAAGGGATTACAATTCCATAATCAGGTTTTTGGTGGTTTTTTTTTTTTTTGTCAGTTGTGGGGCTTGAAATCAGGGCCTGGGTGCTGTCCCTGAGCACAGAGAGGCTCCGGGGCAGAGCCCAGGCCCAGAGCAAGCTCGGAGACCAGAACCCAAAAACAAAATTAATACAATCTTAGTATCAAGCTGATAAATGAGAAGCTAATCTGATAAATGAGTTAAATGAGCTAATCTGATAAAGGAGATAAATCATTCCTATCACAAACTGCCCCTAGGACCTATCCTTTGAGTGGGAGTGAAAAGGGGGGGTGGGGGAGGGAAGAGGACGAAAATGTCCTCACTGTGTTTACAAAGTACTACCTTACATTCCTGTGAACTGAACAAAATCAGAATTACTGCACTAGACAGACAAGAATAAATCAAAGTGGGGAATGGGCAAAGGGAGGGTACAGAAATGGAGGAAGGATGAGCAAATGTAGTCATTATATTCAATGTACATTACATAAAAAATCAACTATGTAACGAGGATAGGGATGGGAGGGGAAAACAAGGGAAGAGGTGACACTGACCAAGAAGCATTGTAATCATCTGACTTACGGAGTTGTAACCCCTTTGAAAAACCACATCATCATCATCATCATAGAAGAAGTCAAAGTGAATTCAGTTTTACTATTTTCTGGAACAAACTTTGAAATCAAAAGAGTTCAGAGAGTGGGCTGGGGATATGGCCTAGTGGCAAGAGTGCTTGCCTCGTATACATGAGACCCTGGGTTCAATTCCCCAGCACCACATATACAGAAAATGGCCAGAAGGGGTGCTGTGGCTCAAGTGGCAGAGTGTTAGCCTTGAGCAAAAAGAAGCCAGGGACAGTGCTCAGGCCCTGAGCCCAGGTCCCAGGACTGGCCAAAAAAAAGAGTTCAGAGAGCTGAGGCAGGAGGATCTTGAGAATTCAAGGCCAACACTGGTTACACACACACACACACACACACACACACACACACACACACACGCGCACACAAAGAGGAATTTAAAGAAATCCAAAGATAAAAGGTCAGAAAATTGTGCTGGATAAACTATGATAATACATAGGAAACTTCCACACTGTATACATGCTCTCATCTTTTCTGCCACAATGTGACAGCACTAGAAACTGATTAAACCTATTGAAATAACATCTTCTAACATCTTATTTTTGGCAGTAATGGGAACTGAACTTAGTGCCTTGTACTTGTTAGGAAGGCACTACCACTTGAGTCCACTTGAGCAATAGGGTCTCAGTTTTTGCCTAGGCCAGCCTAGACCTCGATCCTACTTATTCCTCCCAAATAGTTGGCATGACAGGCACAAGGACACCATACCCAGATTTTTTTTTAAGATAAGGGGGCTCACTTTCTGTTCAGGCTGGCCTGAACATAATCCTTCCTAATCCTACCTCCTGGGGACCCAGGATTACAAACCACCATGCTCAGGCTTTTTTTTTTTTTAATTAAAACTTCAGTTTTGAAACATATTACTGAAAGATGGTAGATAATCTTCTCTCTGATTTTTTTTTGCCAGTCCTGGTACTTGGACTCAGGGCCTGAGCACTGCCCCTGGCTTCTTTTTGCTCAAGGCTAGCACTCTACCACTTGAGCCACAGTGCCATTTCTCTTCTGACTATTTCTATATATGTGGTGCTGAGGAACTGAACCCAGGGCTTCATGTATACGAGCACTCTACCACTAGGCCATATCCCAAGTCCTATCTCTGTAAATTTTTTTAGAAATCCTTTTCCCTCTGAGGAGCTAGAGTCCTTTAATGCTTTAAGGAAATTTTCAAAGAGACATCCTTCCTTGAAATAGCATCCATCTTCTTCCATTTAATTTTTGGCAGTCATGGGAATTGATTAAGTTTGTATTTTAGGGGGCTGGGAAAATGGCTTAGTGGTAGAGTGCTTGCCTAGCAAGCATGAAGCCCTGGGTTCGACTCCTCAGTACTACATGAACAGAAAAAGCAGAAAGTGGTGCTGGGGCTCAAGTGGTAGAGTGCTAGCCTTGAGCAAAAGAAGCTGGAGGATAGTGCCCAATCCCTGAGTTCAAGCCCCAGGAATAGCGCAAAAAAAAAAAAAAAAGTATTTTGGGGGTACAGAGACCTTTGTGGGATGTTTTTTTCCTTTGCTGTCTATTGTTACAGGCGTGAGCCACCACCAGTGCCCCACTGGTTTTACTTTAAACTTGAATTAACACTGAAAAAAAAAAAAAAGCCCATGGTTTCTAGATTCCATCCTCAGAAACCACCCCTCAAGATTTTACATAAAAATACAGGTTTCAGACCTCTCAGGGATAAAGGTCAAAAGTTCTTATCTCCATAGGCGAGCTTGCAAGTGAGACTTTAGCCCTGAGATGCAAATTGTGGTTTCCAGTGCTTAGTATTCTCCTTATCTATTTTGTGAATTCTCTTTTCTTCCACGTTCTTTGAAAGGAGAACGAAAAACCCCGGGCGCGGAGCCTCTTCTCAGCCCCAACCGATAGTTAATGTACCGGAGTTAGCAGAGGTCTGGGTCCGGAAAGCCGCACGACGAGGGGCTCCTAAGGGGGGTGCCACCAGCGAACTGATGAGGGGAGACCCACCGCCTCTAGAACGGAGAGAGGATTAAGTCGTGCGGAGTTCGGAGGGCCTGGGCGCGATCCAAGCATGTGCGAGGGCCTGGTCTCAATTTCCCGTGGGTGGGGGGTGGGGGTGAGGGTTCCGCACGTAAAGTACTTGGTGTATTTACGAAGAAACCTAATCCGGGCTCTTCTAAATTAGGCCCTTTTCTAATTGTCTAAGCAGCCAACGCCAGTTCACAGAAGGGGAGCACAGGCACAGCTGCGCCCAGCTCCAGATCGAATTACCCGCAACCGACCCGCACGACTAGCGGCGTGCTCCGTAGCAGCCCCGGTTTCCGGAGCAACCGCCGGGCCTTCCTCCTCTGGCTCCGCCCCCGAGGCTTTCCCGCCAAAGGCTGTTAGCGCCGCGGAGCATGGTGGGACAAGGTTCTAGGATAGGTTTCACCAAATCCTTTCAAAGCGCCCAGTTGTTTCCATAAAGAGAGCCGTTTGCTGAGGAAGCAGACCACTCTCTGAGGTACGGCGGGGGCCGATCGCCTCTTTCAGGAGGGAATATAATTTTCGCCAGAGGGCTTAGTCGCGTCTCCTAGCCACGGTGCAAAGCGCGGCGGGGGAGGGGGGGACTTTTTCCTCTCCGTGCGGAGGGCGACGTTGCGCGTGCGCGAGCGTGCTTCTCTTAAACCCGTTACGCTCCTGCGCGTGCGTATTAAGATCAAATAGCCGCTTCCTCCCGCTTCTCTTCCTCCCTCCCCCCCCCCCCCATATCCGTGCGCCGCGCTGATAAAGGCGCCATTTTGGAGGGGCCGCGGGAGACGTGGTGCCGCCGCGGGCTCGCTCTGCCTTTCGCTAGGCTTGGTGGGAAGGCCTCTCCTCGAGTCCGCGCTTTTTCGTCGCCGCCATGTCGGGAGGTGGTGTGATTCGTGGCCCGGCCGGGAACAACGACTGCCGCATCTACGTGGGTAACTTACCTCCAGACATCCGAACCAAGGACATTGAGGACGTGTTTTATAAGTACGGCGCTATCCGCGACATCGACCTCAAAAATCGCCGCGGAGGACCGCCCTTCGCCTTCGTTGAGTTCGAGGACCCGCGGTGAGGCAGCGTGGGGCTTGCGGCCTTAAGGAAATAGGCTGGAGTAGTTGGGGCAGGCTCCGAGGCCTGCACATAATGGGGAAGGAGGGGCTCTTAGGCTGGGGACGAGGCGCTATCGCCCCTACAGGAGTCGGGTAAGGAACCGAGTCGGTGCGGCCTCTCCGGTGACGGGGGTGCCTTGGGCCTTCCTAGAACCCGTCCGCTGGGCCGGAGCGGGAAACTGAGGCGCGGCGGGCTGGTGTCGCGGTCGCGAGCCTGGCGCGTCCCGGGGTGGGGGAGGGGCCGGCCTATTATGCGGCGCGCATGTGGGGCTCCTCCGGCGTGGGTGCGCATGTGCGGGGTCCGCTCCTTCCGGACCGAGGAGGCGTCCCCGGCGGGTTGCTCTCTCTGTCTCTCTGCCTCATCCCGTGCGCTTTCTGTGATCACGCAGAGACGCGGAGGACGCGGTGTACGGTCGCGACGGCTACGATTACGATGGATACCGTCTGCGGGTGGAGTTTCCTCGAAGCGGCCGTGGAACCGGCCGAGGCGGCGGCGGGGGTGGAGGTGGTGGAGCTCCCCGAGGCCGCTATGGTCCCCCCTCCAGGCGTTCTGAAAACAGAGTGGTTGTCTCTGGTGAGTTAACTTACTCCTCTCTTGGTTGGGTTAAAATTTTATCCTTGCATGACGGGTTACATTTTTTTTTCCATGGTAGGTTTTACATTATTTCAGTTTGGGAGTTGAATTTAGTAATAAATAAAAGATTACTGTGGTTGGTGATTTGCCCAAATTAGGTTGCGGTACTAGAATACGAAGATCCTTTACAAATAAATTTGGACTCTGGATCTTACCAGCTCTTTACCTGGACACACTTAAGTACAACCAAGTATTTTAAAATAATCTTTGTTCCAATGTACTTATAAGAAACGTAAGATAATTGGTACTAAGGAGCGGGAAATCGCTTTTTCAGGACTCCCTCCAAGTGGAAGCTGGCAGGATTTAAAGGATCACATGCGTGAAGCAGGTGATGTATGTTATGCTGATGTTTACCGAGATGGCACTGGTGTCGTGGAGTTTGTACGGAAGGAAGATATGACCTATGCAGTTCGAAAACTGGATAACACTAAGTTTAGATCTCACGAGGTAGGTTATACACTTATTCTTTTCTTTGGCCAGAATTGGATACAATGATCTTAACAGTGGAATTTGCAGGTAAGGATTCAGGCAAGAGTGTCCAAGTAAATTGCCAGATACCTGGTTTTAGTTATTATGTGTTCATTCAGCATGCCTGAAGACAGGTGAAAGCTTAGATCTTTCAATGGAAAGTTCTGTCTATCCAATAGGGAGAAACTGCCTACATCCGAGTTAAAGTTGATGGGCCCAGAAGTCCAAGTTATGGAAGATCTCGATCTCGAAGCCGTAGTCGTAGCAGAAGCCGTAGCAGAAGCAACAGCAGGAGTCGCAGTTACTCCCCAAGGAGAAGCAGAGGATCACCACGCTATTCTCCCCGTCATAGCAGATCTCGCTCTCGTACATAAAATGATTGGTGACACTTTTTGTAGAACCCATGTTGTATACAGTTTTCCTTTACTCAGTACAATCTTTTCATTTTTTAATTCAAACTGTTTGTTCAGAATGGGCTAAAGTGTTGAATTGCATTCTTGTGTAATATCCCCTTGCTCCTAACATCTACATTCCCCTCATGTCTTTGATAAATTGTATTTTAAGTGATGTCATAGACAGGATTGTTTAAATTTAGTTAACTTTCCATGCTCTTCAGACTGTGATACTGTGTAAATGTCTATTCTGCTCTGGTTTGTGTGAACTGGGATGTTGGGGGTGTTTGTGGTTCTTACCTGGGGAAGTTCTTATGTTTATCTTGCTTTTCATGTGTCTTTCTGTAGACATATCTGAAGAGATGGATTAAGAATGCTTTGGATTAAGGATTGTGGAGCACATTTCAATCATTTTAGGATTGTCAAAAGGAGGATTGAGGAGGATCAGATCAATAATGGAGGCAATGGTATGACTCCAAGTGCTATTGTCACAGATGAAATTGGCAGTATTGACCTTATACTAAAGGCAAATACCAAAATTGATTTTATGTATCTTAAAACATTTGCAAACATGCAGTTAACTTTAGCTACAATTGCTTTGTTCTTTAAACCTTGGCAATTGTGGCAAAATTACATGGCCCATTTTGTAATATTTTGCCCCCCCCCCCTTTTTTTTTGTTTTAATAGGGACTAATATGGGAAGAACTGGCTAATTTGTCACAGTCCTTAGTTACAACTGTTAATGTGTGATCTCCTGTTGGTGTACATGTGGGTACAGGGTGTTTTTAATTCCAACCAGATAGAGTATAATATCAATACTGCTAAAACTGCATGTCCTCTGTGTGACTGATAGAGCGTTGCTATTTCATTTTTTATGACAAAATTACAGCAAAATATAGAATTCCAACATATTGATGTAGATAATCTAGTTGGGAGTATTTTTTAAGTCACCTTCCCCCTTATAAGCTAATACTCATAATTGACTCATGTTTAAAACACCTTAATTTACAAATTAAATTACAGATGGGAGTATTAGATTTAGTTTAGATTTAGATGGATAGCAATACCAGTAAATTTTCAACTACATAACACTTTGCAACCACAAAGCCGTGATATGCTGTACAGTAACAAGTGTTGGCATTATCAGTTGAACTGTAAATATAAAATGCTTCTTCCAATTAGTCTCTATGATGATTAAGTTTCTAAAGTTTATCTAAACACCATACAGAAACTTGTTTTGGGGAATTTGATAGTTATTGATGTACATCTGTTAAACTGATGACAGACATAACTCATCATTCCCCAGAAACCTTTTTTGATTACAGTATCTAACATTTTGCCTCCTCTTTTTTGGTTTTGCTGGTTATAAAGGTTTGGATTGGAGAGGGCTCACTGGATCCCAATCCTTGGAGCTGGATCATTGGATTCAAATCATAATGTGGATAGGATAGGGAGGATGAATTACAAGGATTCATGGAGCGGGATCAGATTACCAGGAACATAGGAGTGGATTCCTGCCCCAACCAAACCGCATTCGTGTGGATTTTTTCTTTATTCAACTTAATTGGCTATTCCAAAGATTTTTTTTTTCCTATTTTTGACGATTGGAGCCCTTAAGATGCACGATGGAATTGTGTTTTGCATTTTTTGGTAAAAGGAGCAAAGCGAGGACCTGGAGATAATACGCTGGAGCAATCTCCTTGGAAGGATTCAGCACGAGTAGATGGTAAACATTTAAAGGGGAAAAAGGGGGGGTTTGTTTAAAATAGTAAATCAGTAAGTCACTTCTAAATTTAAACAACAAATTGGAGTTGAAGAATGAATAGGTTTCCAATTGGCTATTGCCGGTTTTCTTTGAAAAAATAAACATTTTTTAAAAAACTATGCATGGTTGTCCTTTTTCCTCTTCATATAAGAGTTTAATTGGGTAACTAGTCTCTTTAAGAGTTAACTTTAAATTGATAAAGATTCTGACGTTTGTTAGTAAAGAATCTTTAAAGGCAATCTAATAAATGGTATTAACTGACTTAACTGTTAATTGTTACAATTTTAAAGGGATGACAAAAGAATGTGTTAAGGCAGTTACATATGTAATATGGCAATGGAGGATGATCTACTCTATGAAAAAATAGCTTTTTATACTTTGCTAAATGATTAAAAACATAGATGCTGCTTATTGATCATTCAGTTAACAGGTTTGTGTAGAAATGGTGATGATTAATAAACACTAGTTGGAGATAGCTTTTGATACTCTTGATGGGACTGAAGTGAAGTGGTGAATGTTATTTAGCACAGATGTATCACTTTTTAGGAAAGGGTGCCAGTACTGGGGGGGCTTACACTCAGGTCCTTGTACTTTAACTTAGCTGTTTTGTTCAAGTCTGGTACTCTACCACTTGAGCTACACCTCCACTTTTTTTTTTTTTTTTTTTTTTTTGCTGGTTAAATTGAGATGAGTATCCAGGCTGGCTTGTAACCTCCATCTTCAGATCTCACCCTCCTGAATAGCTAGAATTACAAGTAAGCCACCAGCACCCAGCTTACATTTCCTTTTTGAAATAATTGCACCACAACATTGATCTTTGCCTTGTATAAACCTCAGCCATCAGATTAGTTTCCTCAAAAAAAATTATCAAAGTAATTTTGCAGCCTATTAGTGCTTAGCCATTTTACTGGCAGCCCCTTGTTGCTAAATTTTCATCATGAGTTTGGAGACTGTGTTTTAAAATCCTTAATCTTGCAGTTTCCTCATTCAGTTAGAGCCAATAACTACTCTTCCATGTATCCAACAAAAACATTTTAATCCCTTGGGTGCTAATCATAGTTGGAAGGCTAGATTTGTTATTCAGTGGATAATTTTAAAACATAGGAAAAACATTTTTATAGTGGAAGATGTCCAAGAGGAAAAACATTTTTATAGTGGTAGATGTCCAAGAGTAAGTGGGATAAGGTAACATCTATATTTTGATGAACCTTAGGGGTTTCATTTCACAGGTATGGTAATTTGCATAGGTTTGTTAATGTTAAATAGCTGTGGCTATTTAAGAATTCAAAAGACCAAGAACTAAGCTTGCTCTCTCAATTGTTAGGAGTGCATCCACAGTGCGTCAGGTTATTAAAGGGATATGAGTGATTAAGAAGATAATTTTTGGAAAGTTAAGGTGAGCTAGACTTAATTGTGAGCAAAGCAAGTCTGAGTGACTTAAATATTTTGGAAACAGTGCCAAGATAGAAATGGTCTTTACTCAAGGTAGTCTGGACAGGGTAGTTCCAAACACAAGTTGAAAGTATTCTTTCTTTGATAGGCTTGATTAGAAAAAGGACTTGGTACACATGGAAGAAAGGTAGAAGAGTGTAGGCTTCTGTTAAATTGACCTAAGTTTGGGACACCTGTTCTTTTTAGTCTTAGAAAGTAGACCTTTGTATTGGCAATTAGAAGAAACTTTGGAGTTACAAAAGCTTTTTTGAATTTTTCCCTTCTGTGTCCCCTTAGAATATTGTAGGGAATCAATGATTAGCTTTTTTCTAACCAAGAAAGCACTTAAGTCTCTAAGAAGCAATTATTTTTCATAACATCTGAATAACTCATCTTGCTGTTCAGCCCATATCCTATGGGAGGCAAAAGGTAAGAAACCTGTTTTCTGGCTCCTAATTGTTTGGGATCTGAGTCTTTAAAAAGTAATATTTAAAAAGATGTTTGGAGTGTAATTTCCCTTTACAATGATTTTTTTTTCTGTTAATATCTTTAATAAATTTTGTGTTCATTCACCCATCTTAGTGCTTGTTTGACATGATTAATTCTAGAGTCGGTTTTTCTAATTTGTCTACAAATAATGTCTTGTTAATTAGGGCTGGTGCTATTATCAAGTTTCTGTGGTAAGATAAATTTCATGTTTGCCTGTTTTGCTTTGTATGTGAAATTTGTAAGACTGAAATAAGTTTGTGTATGTTATTTACTGTAGTATTAAAAGGAGAAAGTACTAGACTCAAGTTTTTGTTGTAACTTAACCACCTCTGGCTTGTATCACAATATGAAGTGTGAAGGCAACAAAACAGATTCACAATCTTAACCACAACTTTGAAATATTAAGGAACTCAGAATACAGGAGATAATGTTTGTTGCTAAGCCAATTGTAAAAACTGATCAGGATTGATGCCTTAATTTCATACTTATGTGATGTTCCTGCAGAAGTACTAGTGTACTGCATTTTTCATTACACAGACTGGTAAGAACATTTCACTTTTATACTAAGGTATTCAATATGCCTTAAAATACAGTGGTGAATTCCAAAGACCCTTGGGTTTGGATAAGGGGTTGTAGAACTGCACTATATACATATAACACAGGTTTAATGCTTTTGTGTAAAGGTTTGGGTATTGAGTGAAACGGGGTCCTCTAGTAATTTCTTTCATAGTTTAGTAGAAAAAAGGATGATCCACATTGTAATCTTGGTACAGCAGAATTAGAACCCTTATACTCCATTAAAGAAAATCAGTACACATTATAATACTACTGTTTTAAGGTAATTGTTTCTACTTTGAAACATTGACCAACCTAATCCTATGAGGAAAGCTTAATTGGTGTCGGTGCTTGTTGAGTAACTTGTTTTAGACATAGGCCCATGAAGTTAACTATGTTAAAACTGGCACTTGTACCTGTGAGGACTTCGGAGTGCTTGTAGACTGCACAACCCTGAAAGTGTGTTTATAGGGATCAAGAAAAATGTCTTTTCTGTTATAAAAATCAGGCCTGGGGGCATGCTTTGTGTTCAGAACATGAGTACCACCAAAAAAAAAATAAGGTGCTTCAGTAGTAATCAGGAAATACGTTGAATAGATTTCTTTTTGTCTTACAGAATTTTGGAAATAATCTGCATCAGTTACAGCTTGCTTTTTGTTATTTTTCCCTGTCTGCTGGGAATTTGAATCCAGGGCCTCACATGCCATGGCCAGTTTGGGTTATCAAAGCAAGAGAAGTCATATATCTTTTCATAAGGAGGTTATCATTTACCATTTAGACAGGTAAGCAAGATGTAACAGCACTTCAAAAAGTTCAGCCTGGGTGCTTTATCTTAAAAGGATTTGAGCACCAGGTTAAAATTTCATCTTATAACTTAGACTTATGTGTCAACTATTGATGAGAACAATATGAAGAGTACCTAGAAATCGAAAAACTCTAGGATACTAAAGTGGTGTACACTTTGAACAAAAATGCTAAAAGTACAGAGTTGCTGGATTGTGTAGTTTTTGCAGTGTTTTATTTCACTCCATTGGAGTAAAAAAGGAAACCATATAGCCACTAGAGGGAGCTATGGCACAAAGTAGAGTGCAAATGTCTTACAGATTGTGGGGTAGCACATCTTTCTAGGTAGGGAGTAGCAAGACAGAAATGTAGAAGTTGAGGTACGGGGTAGATGTGTTGCAAAAAACAAACATGGGAATACATAACAGCCGAATAGGTACTCCAGTAGTAATACTATTAAACTTTTTTTGGGGGGGCCAGTCCTTGAGCCTGAGCACTGTCCCTGGCTTTTTTCCCAAGGCTAACACTGTACCACTTGAGCCACAGTGCCAGTTCCGGCTTTCTCTGTTTATGTCGTGCTTGAGGAATTGAACCCAGGGCTTCATGCATGCTAGGCAAGCACTGTACTGCTAAGCTACGTAAGTGCCTTTATTCCCTGGAAATAAACATTTTCCCTTACAATTAAGTGCAAACATTTTAGCGTGAAAGGTACTCAAGCTGGAAGAAAGCCAGTGGCTTATGCCTGTAGTCCTAGCTACGCAGAAGGCTGAGATGTGAGGACCACAGTTCAAAGCTAGCCCAGGAAGAAGAGTCCCCATGAGACCCTTAACTCCAGTTAACCACTCAGAAACCAGAAGTAGCGCTATGACTCGAGGCTCAGGAACAACTACCTGGCCTTGAATTCAAGCCCCACTACCAACAAAATAAAAGGCACTTAAAGCCACAAAAGAGAATCTGCAATTCCCTTTGTAAAAGAAAATGACTAAACTTGGATTGGTTAAAATGCTAGAAGAGAGCATTGAGTCATTACAAGTTTGGGATGAGTGGTAACAATAAAAATTTAATGTATTAGATGTAGCATCTAGCAACGAAGGAAACCTTAAATGGAACTGAGTCCTAGGCAGATAATTTTGTATGCATATGCCAGTACTGGGGTTTAGAACTTGGCCTCAATCTTGCTTAGCTATTTTTCTTTTTTTCCTCAAAGCTGTTGCTACTTGAGCCAAACCTCCACTTCTGGCTTTTTGCTAGTTAAATGAGAGATAAGATTAACTGCAAAGAAATAAAGACTTTTCTGCCCATACTGATTTTGAACCTTGGATTATCAGCCTTTTGAGTGTCTGGCCAGAATGTCTTTTTATCCTTAGCAGTGGCATGCCAAGAAACTTGAATTGTGAGGTTCACGTTAACTGGAAATCTAAAATGTTTTAAGTAAGCATACTATGACAAAATTAAAATGTTTGTTTTCTAAACCCATTTTGTAAATTGCAGCAAGGCAATAATCAAGTTGCATGTGCCATTACAACTACAATATTCACCACATTGGACATTTTGTTTACTTACCAATATGTGGTGTTTGTTTTTAAATTGCTTTATTTTTGAGTGTCCGAATTATAGATAAGAAGGATTCAAGTCTAGCCTGGAGCTCGCCTTGAATTACAGTCCTCCCTATGCCTTTCAAGAGTTGTTAAAATGTGCTATTTGGATTTGTCTCCCAGTTCCATTCCAGCATCCTTGTTTTTGCACCCAAATTAACTACTTGAGTCTCATAGCTGGTTTCAGTGGCTCACTTTTGTGTATAGTAAGGTCTATTCACTTTCTTAATGTGAATCAGTGATAAGTTTTATTCTACTTTTCCAATTTATCATTATCAAATCTAATTTCTCTTCCCTCCCTCCCCACACCCCCCCATTGTGGGGCTTGAACTCAGGGCCTGGGCTCTGTACCTGAGCCTCTCCGCTCAAGGCTAGTGCTCTAGCACCACTTCGGCTTTTTTCTGTTTGTGTGGTAATGAAGAATCAAACCCAGGGTTTCATGCATGCTAGCACTCTACCACTAAGCTACATTCCCAGCCCGCTAACATTTGATTTTAATTGATAAATTCCATGTTTGGTTTTGTTTCTCTGTGCATCCCCACTTTACAGATAGATACCTTCCTTTAAATCCTAGCCATCCTCAAAGGTTCAGCTCAAGTCAGGTCTGGGGCTTTATCTCAGCCTGGGTATTGTCCCTGAGCAGCTTTTTGCTCAAGGCTTAGCACTCTGCCACTTAAGGCACAGCACCATTACTGGCTTTTTCTGATAGTTTATTGGATAGTTAAGATTCTCACATTTTATGGCCTGTGCTAACTTTGAACTGAAATCCTCAGATCTCAGCCTCCTAAATAGCTAGGATTACAGGAGTGAGCTACCAATGCCTGCTCATACTTGATTCTTAAATCTGTAAAAAGCAAGCTACTTAAAAACTTTTTATTGTTTTGGGGTTTTGTTTTGTTTTGTTTTTTGTTTTTGCCAGTCCTAGGGCTTGGGCTCAGGGCCTGAACACTGTCTCTGGCTGCTTTTTTTCTCAATGCTACTAGCACTCTACCACTTGAGCCACAGCACCCACTTCTGGCTTTTTCTGTGTATGTGGTACTGAGGAATCGAACCTAGGGCTTTATGCATTGTAGGCAAGCACTCTACCACTAAGGCACATTCCCAGCTCCCTTAAAAGCTTTTTATAGCAGTCTCCAACATACATTTAGTTCCCTTATAAGTTACCTTACTACTGCTGAATGTTTTATGTGTTAATTTTTCTTAATGAAAAAGTTGAGCTTTGTATTCCCCAGTGAACCCTAAATATACTGATGAGGATTAATAATTATTGACAGGTAATAACTTATTATTCCCTAGGAAGAAAGTGTTATAGAAATCTAGTTCACAAACTGTTGGATAATTCTGAGTGGCTTCTAGGAGAAAAGTATTTTAACTCTAAATGTTGATCAAATAATTCCTCTTTAGATGTGAGGATCACAACTCAAAGCTAATCCAAACAGGGAAGTCCATGAGATTTAACCACAAATAAGCCGTAAGTGGAACTGTGGCTCAAGTATTGGGGTGCTAGCTTTGTTCAAAAAGCTAAGGGGCAGCACCCGAGTATAAGCTCCAGGTCCAGGTCCAGCGTGCACAAACAGAAGGAATTGATGGCGTAAAGCTATTAGAAATGGCAGATACCTGTAATCCCAGCCTTCTAGAACTCTGGAGACTGAGACAGGAGGATTGTTAGTTGAAGGCCAGTCTGGACCACACAACAAGACCTTGTCTCAAAGAAACAACACAACCTCAATTAATAGCATCACATTCTTAGCTTGATTCTGTTTTTTCTTGTTTTTGAGAGAGTATTTATGTAGCCTAGGCTGTCTTCAAGCTTGAAATCCTCCTGCCTTAGTTTTCCAAGGGCTGGAATTATAGAATAATATATACCTCTATAGCTTGCATATATGAAGATTATATTGAGATTGAAGAGAGTGGAGGGTAGGGTAGGTAATTTTTTTGGTTTAGAAGTATAAACATTACATGACCACAACCTTGACCAAAACCAACTAAATCAGCTTAGCAAAGACAAGCTACCCAATATGCATCTATTTTCACTCTTCCAAATTCCACAAGCAGCAAGTTTCTACCTCTTGGACAGCTAATGATTGAATTCTTTTTTTTTTTTTTTTTGTCCAGTCCTGGGGCTTGAACTCAGGGCCTGAGCACTGTCCCTGGCTTCCTTTTGCTCAGGCTAGTACTCTACCATGTGCCACAGCACCACTTCCAGCTTTCTCTGTTTATGTGGTGCTGAGGAATTGAACTAGGCTAGGCAAGCACTTTACCACTAAGCCACATTCCCAGATTAATCATTTTTTAACTTAAAATTGTTATGAAGGTGACATACAGAGGGATTACAGTTACAGAAGTCAGGTAATGAGTACATTTCTTGTTGGCTTGAACTTGGGCCCTGGGCAGTCCCTGAGTTCTTTTATGCACAAGGCTGGCACTCAGCCATTTTGAGCCACAGTGCCGCTTCGATTTTCTGGTGGTTAACTGAATGGAGATAAGAATCATGGACTTTTCTGCCTGGGCTGGCTTTGAGCCAAAATCCCCAGATTTCAGCCATTACAGGCATAAGCCACTGAGCACCTAGCTCTGAAGCATTCTTTTTTTTTTTTGGCCAGTCCTGGGGCTTGGACTCAGGGCCTGAGCACTGTCCCTGGCTTCTTCTTGCTCAAGGCTAGCACTCTGCCACTTGAGCCACAGCGCCACTTCTGGCCATTTTCTGTATATGTGGTGCTGGGGAATCAAACCCAGGCATGTATACGAGGCAAGCACTCTTGCCACTAGGCCATATCCCCAGCCCTCTGAAGCATTCTTAACTGCATTCAGTACTTTGCTTTCAGCATCTTTATAGTGTATCATATTTTCATGTTATATGTCCCCTTAAAACTTTTCTAGTTTTGTGTTGTTTCTCCTACACTGAGTCCTGTGGCTGTATGTGTGAGCGCACCTGTGCCTGCCACTCCTGGGGCTTGAAATCAGGGCCTGCGCACTTGCCTTGAGATTTCTTTTTCTCAAGGCTAGAGCTCTACCACTTGACCCATAGTACCACTTCCAGCTTTTTTCTAAGTAGTTTATTGGTGATAAAAGAGTTTCATGGACTTAACTTGCCTGGGCTGGCTTTTAACTGTGGACCTCAGATCTCAGCCTCCTGAGTAGCTAGGATTATAGACATTAGCCACTAGTGGCTAGCCTAGTCCTTAAGTCTTCTTCCAAGATGTCCAGAATACTAGCAAACTTAACTTAGTAAATGTGAGTAAATATGTTAATGAAATCCTAAGCATGGTTTTTTATTTATTTATTTATTTTCTAAGCATGGTTTTAGATCTGAGATTTAGTGTGTCCCTCTGATCATAATGGGCTTATTCTCACAGTACTAACTTCAAGGTTTCATGCTTTTTCTTTTTTGGCAGTTATGAGGCCCTCTCACTTGCTCAGCTGGCAATCCATCACTTGAACTTTCTCCAACCCCGCTTTTTGCTGGTTTGGGAGATAGGTTCTGCCCAGACTAGTACTGAACCTTGATCTCCCTAGATTTTAGCTTCCTAAGCAGATAGGATTACAAGCATGAGCCACCATCAACCAGATTCTTACTATCCTTTTTTTTTTTGGCCAGTCCTAGGCCGTGAACTCAGGGCCTGAGC